>NW_024881605.1:755000-1084238 GCF_019059575.1 Amphibalanus amphitrite | reverse complement strand
GGGTCCCGGCCATCCCCTCCCGCCTCGAGTGGGCGCACTGCCTGCCTGGCGAGCCGGGCGCGCACAATGACACCTGACACGCTACCGGCGGTGATATAGTTCGGCGCCGTCCCCCGGTTAGGGGTGACCGTGACGGCGCTCCGTCACATGCAGGCGTTGACGGCGTCGGTCCACCGACCAGGATGGGTCGGCACCGACACTCCGCGTTTTCATAAGACAACTCGGGAGAGGACTTTCATAAGAAAATCCGGACGAAAATGACCAAAGGGTGGCAGTTGGTTGCCGTCAGCACTTGGTGACATTTCCGTGAAAACTAACGGGACGGGAACATTTTAATGAGAGATATCAGGAAAGGACATTTGCATAAGACAAATCCGGACGAAATTGACCAACATTCCCTCTCTGGGCGTATCGAGTTCTAGAGAAAGTGAACCCCTGTTTTGTTTTTGTTTAACCGGACCTTGATCTCACACGCGCTTTTGAGTGTGTACACATTGTTGTGTGCGTATGTGACAGGTCGCCGCCCACTATTCACACAATCGGATGGGTGTCCCCTCTGAGAACCGCACCACAGCTCCGACCAGGCGGAGCGCGGCTATCGCTATTTGAGCACACGGACGGGCCATCAGTCATCCTTCCTATTTTCCACTGTCCGCCCATATTGTGAGTCGTTTGTTGACCAGGCCGAGCCCAAGTGTAGGGTGTGGTCTTTACCACAGAGCGGCTGGGATGGTGGTAGAAAATAAGAGAATGAAAGTAGGAAGTGGTAATGACATTGAATTCCAATCAAATTTGTCACGTATGGCGCTATAAAAATGTGCCAACACATGGATGGAGGACAAGCAAATAGCGCGTGGCCTCTGGTAAATACTAAAGAACATAATAGTCAAGTTAAGTAAGTGTTAGTAATAGTTACTAAGTAACTGGACAGAACTACAGTCGGTGGCCACTTATTCCGGGACTTAAACTCAAACATCATGAAGCGCTTGAGAATCTCTCTCTCTCTCTCTCTCTCTCTCTCTCTCTCTCTCTCTCTCTCTCTCTCTCTCTCTCTCTCTCTCTCTCTCTCTCTCTCTCTCTCTCTCTCTCTCTCCCCATCTCA
Source organism: Amphibalanus amphitrite (assembly GCF_019059575.1). Lineage (NCBI taxonomy): Eukaryota > Metazoa > Arthropoda > Thecostraca > Balanomorpha > Balanidae > Amphibalanus > Amphibalanus amphitrite. The sequence goes on along the minus strand of NW_024881605.1, from coordinate 1,083,136 downwards.
TCTCCCTCTGCCTCTTAACCAGCGCTGCGCTGACAAACTGGAATGTGTGGTCGCCCTTGGCACTTGCAGGGCCGTCGCCAGAGGCAGACAACTGGGTATACACAACAGAGAAAACGCGCTGACATTAGCTTCTTTCATTCATACTTTTCGTCATTAAGTATTTCTCAACTTGTGCAGTTGTATTTGTTCTTACATCGGTACACTACAACCAGCGGAGCATACAAGCCCCTGTATGTCTCTGAGCTACCTTCGCCCCTGCCAGAGCGATCGGATTCTGATCCCTCGTGTGCCCCCACCCCTCCTTTTTCCCCCACCCCAAAAATAAAAAAACAAAACAAATATTAATCAATCATACACACAAAGGCAAAACAAAATTGGCCGGGCTCGGGCTGCCTGCGGACAGCCGCGGCGACGAGCTGTAATCCGTTGCATCCGTCGACCGCGATAGTCGACGGTTTCATGCTCACGTGGCCCGACTAGACGAGCCGTTTGACGCGCTGGGGCGCGGCAGTGAGCCGGAACATCCGGGAGCTCTGGTCGCGCCTGGTGCAGCCCTGCAGGCCCGAGGCTAGATGCTCGGCGCTGGCCGTGGGACAGTTCCGCGCGACGACGACCTGACAGTCCCGCCCCTCACCCCTTACCCCACCCCCCGCGGTGCCGGTGGCAGGCAGACAGACACACAGACCGCAGACCGGGGACGGTGTGAGCGCCCTTGGCTCAGGCAGGGGCGTTTTCAGCAGCAAAAAGATGGACATTTTCAACAACAGAAATGCGGTGCAGATCATTCAATGAGTGTCGGCTGCCTTATTCGTAATTTTCCTCTCACCAGCTTCGGAGTCTCACAGTCAATACGATTCGCCGAATTTGCCGATGGTACCTTGTTGATTTGGTGAGTTGGGTGAGAGGAAAATTGAGAATAAGACAGCTGACATTCCAATTAGCAGATGGGCCGAGTGATTTTTCAATCAAACCAATCAAAAACAGTTTGTTTCGGAACTGAGCTTCGTCGATCACCGTGAATGGCATTTGCCGAATTTGCCGATGATACATGAACGTGTTTGGTTTTTGGTCTCTAGCTTTGCCATAATTTGTTCGACCCCTAAGATGAAATAATGAGCGTGTAAGAAACTCTATTATGTACGGAACCCGCGTCAGTCAGAGTTGCTAGATTACTTCCCTAATCTCCAAAAATCGGTCAAAGTTGACAGGGTAACGAAGCCTTTTAATGTACGCATGTGGCAGGTCACCAATAATCACAATGATGACTTGAGCGGTGAGACCTGGTTGAATTGGTGAGTTGGGCGAGAGGATAATTGAGAATAAGGCAGCTGACATTCCTATTAGCAGATGCGCTGAGGGATTCTTCAGTCAAACTATTCAAACACAGTTTGTTTCGGAACTGAAATTTGCCGATCACCGCCAATGGGCTTTGCCGACTTTGCCGACTTTGCCGAACGTGTTTGGTTTTTGGTCTCTAGCTTTGCCATAATTTGTTCCGCCCCTAATATGAAATAATGAGCGTGTAGGACACTCAATTAGGTACGGAACCCGCGTCAGTCAGAGTTGCTAAATTACTTCCCTAATCTCCAAAAATCGGTCAAAGTTGACAGGGTAACGAAGCCTTTTAATGTACGCATGTGGCAGGTCACCAATAATCACAATAATGACTTGAGCGGTGAGACCTGGTTGAATTGGTGAGTTGGGCGAGAGGATAATTGAGAATAAGGCAGCTGACATTCCTATTAGCAGATGCGCTGAGGGATTCTTCAGTCAAACTATTCAAACACAGTTTGTTTCGGAACTGAAATTTGCCGATCACCGCCAATGGGCTTTGCCGACTTTGCCGACTTTGCCGACTTTGCCGAACGTGTTTGGTTTTTGGTCTCTTACTTTGTCATTATTTGTTCCGCCCCTAATATGAAATAATGAGCGTGTAGGACACTCAATTATGTACGGAACCCGCGCCAGTCAGTGTTGCTAAATTACTTCCCTAATCTCCAAAAATCGGTCAAAGTTGACAGAGTAACGAACCTTTTAACACGCGTAGTGGAAGGGGGGGCGGATTTCGCCCACCCCTCCTGTTTTTCGCTAAAAACTCGCGCCGCAAACCTAATATTGATGTGAAATTTCAGCTACCTGTGCAGAATTGAATTGCGGATCTTCTCGTGCAAGAAATAAGAAAATCGGTTCACAACTTTTCTACTAATAGCGGTGTAAAGTCAAACATCCTGTCGCCGCGGCGGCGCGGCGGCCGCTGCCAGCCGTTGCGCGCGCGCCGCCCGCCTGAATTGTAGACTGTGCCGGGGCGGGATGGTCCCGTCTTTACATCGCGCTCGTTACCGCTGATTACATTGGATTCGCTTAAGATTTTGTGTGAAGACTAAGAAATGTACAAGCAATCTTCTGGTCAATAAATTTTGAAAATCGGCAGGTAAAAATTTGAATTATGAGTGTGTAAACACAAAATTGTGATTGCCGCGTTTCCCGCGTCGGCCGATCCCGCTCCAGCCGGCGACATCTTACCCTTAGCAGGCAACTAACTGCCATATTTATTGTTGGATTAACTAGAAATTCACCATACATAATCACAATCAGTCTGTCTGAGCTATCAGTCTGTCAATCCTTACGGTGTCCGGGCCTGGTGAGTTGTCCCGTGTTGAGTCAAATTAAGCCGCAAGCTCCACTCCTGGTGGTGCCCTTCCGTCAATTCCTTTAAGTTTAGCTAATTAGAGAAAGTATCAGCATCAGTGCCTTTTATACTGAAAAGAGGAGCGTTAGATTAGAAGGCTGGGTGTAGTCACCAGCCAGTGAAGTGCTCTCACCTAACAGCTGAAAAAGGAGGCAGCAATTGCCCGGACTGGTTGCTGCTTAAATGGAGAACCTACTCTTACCTAAAATGTCCTGCCACCTGGCAGATATACTGAGAATTAGTTAAATCAACAGCCTACCAAGTAGGCTAGGTGCTGCCACCTAGCGGACATACTGAGAATTAGTGCTCACCCAGAGGGAGGAGCGATTACATCGACCACTTTAAAACGCCAAGGAGGTGCTGCCACCTAAAGGCGGTACTCCGAACCAGTGGTTGACCAGAGGGAGCGGTGGTTTGCTTCAATGTTGATACAGGGCCGCCCGGAGAGTGCCGACTCCTTATGGACTAGCATATAATATATATCCACCTCGGGAGACGTGCCCCGAGGCCAGTTGCATACAATTGCAACTGAGCATTCTTCATAATCCGTGATCCCGGTATGGCGGGAAACCTTAGCCAATCAGAGTGCCCAGATGGGTTGTCATGCCAACGACTCAGAGTAGGGAGTCGGGGGGAGAGCTTGAGAGAGCTTATATCTCTGTCCTAGACATAAGCTTATGTCCGCCTATGTCTACACCACGGGCCACCACAGGCGGAGCAGCGCCGCACACAATGCAGCGAGCCGAGAGGCCGTGGCGACCTCTGCAGTCCATATCGCCAACTACTAGCCAGACATCTGGCTGGGCTGAATGGCTCCACGGACGGTGGTGACCTCTGCAGCCCATATCGCCAACCACCCGTCGGACAGGGCGTGGGCCGGGAGACGTAGAGGGATCTCTGGGCTCGGAGAGGACGCAGAGTTTCAAGATGCCTATAAATAACAGGTACGGTCCGAGTTTGAGATATGGAAGCACTCAATCACGACAAACATTGCGCAGATGAAACATATCTTGACGCAAATATTCTGCTGAGGTCGTAGTTTGGCATGAGTTTGATTGCGTCATAACAATAATAAGACTGTGAGACTAACGTGTAAGATGTGTTTTATGACGTCAAAATTACATCATTTTTACCTTGTTTATGAAAATGTATAATGCACTAGATCAAACCACGTCGAATGTTTTTGGCAAGGTATATTGGTTTTCGGGACATTTGAAAGTTGAATTAAGGGCCGCCGCGGTCCGCGGATATATTTATTATTCATAGGCATCGTGGATTGTTGCGTGGTGCTCATGGGGCATCAGTTGGTGATTGATAACATTTTGCTTTGATTTCTGATTGCTGATGATTTAAATTCTATGATGGTTTACTGTGCGGAACCTTCGTGTAGAAATGGGTCCGGGAGAAGAAACAACCAGGCGCCCGGCACCAAATATCACGAGTTCCCTGCGGATGAAGTGATGGCAAGGCGATGGTGGCAGATCATAAAAAGAGGGGAGCCATTCCCGAAGAACTTCCGCCAGTATTGTTTGTGTTCTTTGCATTTTGTAACTGCTGACTATGAAAGAGGCCTCAGGTCAGAACTGCTTAAGTTGCCTCCGCAGTATTCTGCCATGAAGCTGCTACCTACATCAGTCCCATCCAGGAACCTGACTCGTCCTCCAAGGTAAAGGCCTCACCTGACTACACTGCATGCGGTTTTCGCGGGTTTGCGGGTTTTGCGTAGTATTGTTGTAGTAAAAACAATGTTTTTGTGATATGTTTTGGTATAATATTTTAGTTAATATAAGAGTTTTATTAACTTTTGTATATAGCTAATGTTAAAGTTAAATTATTTATTACTTTTGTTTCTAGATCGATATTTCGCAAAACATGCAAACCCGCAAAAAACGCATGCAGAAAACGCATAGGTAGACTAGCCAGGCCTTAAGTGTGCCCATCAGATATTTATGAGTTTACCTATCGGTTGAATAGCAAATCTGTATACACTTTACGGACAGCTCGCTTTTCAGCTGTCCGGATTGGTGAATAACCCATTTTTGAGGGACCTTTTTTGGCAATACATTAAGGTGTAGGTATGTATAAGCATGTGCTGTGAATGGAAGGTTAGAGTTTTATGAATGGAGAGCTCACCTTTTCCATGATAAGTTTTGTTTTGTTTTCCATACCTAACCTACCAATTTTTGTGCCTGTCTTAGTAAGTTTGATACCAAATGCAGGGACAGGGTTTGAAGTTGCTCAGCTCAGACCAGATCAGATGGATAGTTGGGTATGGTCAAAATTACCCCATTTTGACTTTTTTGTTATAAGGAAAGCTCAGCTGAACAAACAACTTAATTTTGAACTTCTTGTTAGCTCTGAGTTACCAGCTAGAATAGACATCATTAATGTCACGTATTTAGCAGTAAGGGTTTGTTACTAAAGTCGGTTATTTTTACAGAGTCACAACACCAAGGAGTGGTGCTGCTACACAGAGGTGGAGAGGAAGATGAGTCAAGGCAGGTGCAAGAAGAAGGAGAACAAGCAGCTCCCAAAGACTCATCACTCCAAGCAGAAGAATGCCTGCATTCAGATGCATCTGTACAGACGAAGTGTGAGCCTTAAAAGTACGTCGTATCTTATTTAACTTATTTCAGATACATTTCAAGTATGTTATTTATGTACACATGTCTATGACTTTACTAGAAAATAGGTGCAGTTTGAAAGATAAATTTAATTCCTGTCATTGCCCAATATTGGTGGAAGATTGGTTAAGAATATCCTCCTCCAGCTCAGTGTTACTATAAAGTCAGGAATAAAAATTGGTAATTGCTTTATAGCACAGTACCTGTGGATTGTAGAATATTAGTTGCAATCAGTACTCACCCACATGAATGAAGCACACACCTGCACCCATGCCCCCCCCCCCCCCCCACCCATGCTCACATGAATAGCTGATAGCACCCATGATAGCTAAAGTTACTTCTGTATTTTGAAATCCCTTTCTTGTTCTGATGATCCTTTTGTCCTAACAGGTGTACCAGATGCCCAGCACTTGAGGCTGAACTGGCAAGCCTGAAGAGCAAACTGGCAGAGGCCGAGGACGTCCCTGTCCCATGCCGAGGACGTCCCTGTCCAGGCACTGTGGACGCGGCTGCGCAGTGTTGGAGGCATGGCTGTTCCCACCGAGTCTTTCTTGGAACTGTGCAGGGAGCTCGAGACCTGTTTCTGTGCCTACCATGCGATGCACCCCGATGGGCTCAGTCGAGAGCGCGGCGTCATCCGCAACGCCACCCGTATGATGGCCGAGAAATATTCGCGGGGCGTGCAGTGTGCCAAAATCCTGAAAGTGTTCGTTCGTGTGCGAACCTTTATCCGCCTGCGAACAGTGAACTCGACTCGACGTGCGGAGACGCTGTCTAAGCGGAAGGTGCGGAAGCTGCGTCACCACGCACAGTAAACAGATTGGCAGAGGCACACATCATTCATTACATCACGATATTATTTATTGATCTCTTGAGCCTTTCTTTTTTGTAACAGCTGGGTAGTCGTTCAGTTTGTGCCTGAATCGAGTTTCCAGACCTTCTGCTAGCTACCGTCTCCACACGGCGAACTGGGTCCAATTTGTGACTTGTGCTCGAAAATGCGTCCGTGTACAGTGAGGGCGGAAATGATATGATGTCGCTTAGGAGCCTTAATTGTTCTCGACCGTGTCGTGATGTATCGTTTTCATGATTCATTTTCCTTAAACTAGCTTGACTGTTAGCTGGCAACGTGCCATTTTATGTTGCACACATCTGCGATGATCGACGGCCAGCGCCTGCTGGCGGCACCGCTGCCGCCGCCCAGCGCCGCCACCTGCGGTAGAGGCTGTCCCCGACGCTCCCCGACGCTCACGCCGAAGGCGCCTCGCGCGGCGTCGCCTCCAAGTTCGGTGGGGCGCAATCTCTTACCGCGGGCGAGGGGACAATTGAGCTTCATGTTGCACAGTATTTGTTGATTTCCGTTATTGTCCGCAACAATTGTCTCAAGGGAGAGATGTGATGTCGTCTGATGTAAGATGATATGTGATGTGATGGAGATGTGATTCCGTGTACCCACTAACCCCTCCCCTCGCTGAATACAGCTCTGTTCCTGATAACTTTTCTATAATGCGCATTGTGATAATCGATAATTATCGGACTAATTCAGTGACTTAATAACGACAAAGACCAAATCAATTGGATGCAAAAATATTGCGTGTGTTCGTGTTTTAGATGCAACAAACGAAGGGCTTGTTATGCCGTACGAGCTAACGTTCTTACCTAGAATGTTCTTACCTAGAATGTAGGATAAGAGGCAAGGGAGCTGGGCTCATGGGATGCTGCCTCTCTCACTGTCTATTCATGTATTGGTCGTATCTGTTTTTGAATGAACTGATGCTGGGACTTTCTACCACTTCTTGAGGCAAACTATTCCAGTGGTCAACAACTCGTGATGAGAAGAACATGGTTCTCTTGAGGGTTCTGTGTCTTGGCTTGGCGAGTTTGAGTGAGTGGCCGCGAATCCTGTCGCTGCGTGGTCCAGCGTCCATTTGAAGAAACTTATCACCAGCTTTCACCACATCAAAGCCCTTGACAATTTTGAAGACTTCTATCATGTCACCTCTGACTCTTCTTTCTTGTAGAGTAGTGAGATGGAGCCTCTTGAGACGGTCTTCGTAGGGTAGGTCAGCTATGGACGGTATTAGTTTGGTTGCCCTTCTTTGAACTTTCTCTAGCTTGAGTATGTCCTTCTGTAGATACGGACACCATGCTTGGACAGCAAACTCCATCCTGGGTCGCACTAGTGCTTTGTAGATAGGTACAAGTATGTGTTCGTCCAGGCAGGAGAAAGTCCTTCTTATTCTACCCAGCATAGAGTTTGCCACAGAGGCCGCTTGGGCGACCTGCTCGGATGGTTTGAGGTTCGGCGTTATCAGTACTCCAAGGTCCTTTTCCTTCTTGGTAGTGGCTAAGGTAGTTTGTCCCATCGTGTACGCATAATTCAAGTTCTTCTCTCCAAAATGCATGACCTTACACTTTTCCTTGTTGAAGTCTAGCAGCCAGGTCTTACTCCAAACTTGTAAGCTGTCCAGGTCATTCTGCAAGATGGAACAGTCATCCGACGACTTGATGCTCCTGTAAATCTTCGCATCATCTGCAAATAACTTTCCTGGGGACTGCAAGTTATCCAGAAGGTCGTTGACAAAGAGCAGGAACAAGACAGGGCCGAGAACACTGCCCTGGGGGACACCACTCCACACAGTTCTCCACCCAGAATGACTGCCTCGGATGCATACTCTCTGTTCGCGATTCTTCAAGAAACTGCTGATCCATACTCCAAGCTGGCCCTCTATACCAGCAGCTTTGAGTTTGGCAAGGAGGTGGCAGTGTGAGACCGAATCAAAGGCCTTCCTGCAATCTAGGTATATGGCATCCGCACAGCATCCTTCATCAAGAGCATTTTCAAGGTCATACGTAAATTCAAGCAGCTGGGTGAGACATGATTTCCTTGAGCGAAACCCATGCTGGTGTTGACTTAGTAGTGTGTTAGTCTCTAGATGTTCAACTATCCTCTTCTTTACAAGCTTCTCCAACACCTTGCAGGGGACAGATGTGAGGCTGATTGGACGGTAGTTGAGAGGATCTTCACGGTTCCCTTTTTTGAATATCGGTGATACATTTGCTCTGGTCCAGTCTCTTGGAAGTCTGCCATCTTCCAATGATTTCTGGAAGATAATCAGCATGGGTTTGGCCAGACTTCTTGAACAGTTTTTCAGGACAATGGGGTGGACGCCATCAGGGCCAGGCGCTGATGGAGTTTTTAAATGTTGCAGTATGTTTACAACCTCACCCACATCAAATTTACACTCGGTAAGTTTTCTTTCGCTGAGACACTGGATGATAGGTGGACTGTCAGACGTTGTGTCAAAAACCTTTTGAAACTGTTCGTTCATTTCTTCACATGTCTCCTTTAGGTTTCGGGTAAGTTGCCCATCTGACTTCCTGACCATCGTAATGTCTTCTTTTATAGTTGTCTTGCTACGTGCATACGCATAGAAAGCTTTTGGGTTTTCCTTGATCTCACTCGCTAGCTTGGCTTCAAAGTCGTACTTTGCTTTCCGCACCGCACTTGTAGAAGCATTTCTCATTTCGGTGTAGAGTTGGCGTAACCTCTTTGATTTCTTGTTCGCACGAAGTCTTGTCCATGCCTTCTCTTTCATTCGTACAAGGCGTAGAACCTCATTAGTCACCCATTTCTTCTTGTGTCGTTTGTTTTTCACAAGTGGGTATACTGGTACAGTTTGGTTTATGACTTCCCAATAGTGATTTAGGAAGGTATCCCAGGCTCCCTCCACATCTTTAGTTGATAGCTCATCAACCCAATTTATTCGGTCAAACATGTTTCTTGCAGTTTCATAATCACCTTTATGGAAATTTCTCTTGGGATCAAGTTCCATGGCAGCTTCAGGGAGATGTCTCATATCAATTTCAAATGAGAAAGAGAGTACACAGTGATCACTAGAACCAATTGGTGCCATGTGCAATATGTTTGTTATTTCTAACTCATCTCTTGTCAGTACAAGGTCCAGTAGCGATGGTTGATCATTCCCTGTAGTTATTCCCGATCACGTGTAGTTATCGAGCGTAATACCTGTACATATACAATACCTGTACAGGTACAAGGCATTAAAAATACTTGCGTCATATATATATATATATATATATATATATATATATATATATATATATATATATATATATATATATATATATATACATATATATATATATATATATATATACATATATATATATATATATATATATATATATATATATATATATACAATTTTACGTTACATATAAATATATATATATATATATATATATATATATATATATATATATATATATATATTTATATGTAACGTATTGCGGCGGCGCCCAATACGTTAATGCGAACTCGATGCCTAAACACGAACGCTGGGCGCCGCCGTCTCTCCGCTACCATAAAAGATACCGAGGGGATGTCCAACCCTGCTTTCGGCATCCGGGCCCTGTTTCACCGGTGATAGCAGCACGCTACTATCAAATTGCGCGAGCTGACATAATGTGATGAGGTCACACTAATGACGTTTCGTGTAATCCGTGAGCTGCGTTTGGAACAGAGTTGCTGTCTCGTTGGATTGCGTTTGATACATTTGTTTGATCGCACGGCCGTGAAGATGTTAGCAGCAGTATTTGATGACATCACACAGATTGACGGCGCCATGGTTTGTTGATGTTTCCATGGAAACCCAATTTGACACGTGTGATAGCAGCGTGCTGCTATCACCGGTGAAACACTGGGCCCCGGAAAATCGGGGAGAATTAACCGGGACCGGGATCAGCGAGAATTATCGGGGATCACGTTCGGTATCGCGACAACGAGACATGCTGAAGATAGGCGCTCACCAATAATTTTCCGACGGATAATATCCGAGGGACAATATTTTCCGGATACCGAAAGCACCCCATATATGATATCCCCTAGCGGCCCCACGCGGGCCGGATCACGTGACCTGACTAGGTGACATGAAGCGAAATGAAGCAATGTCAGAACTTTGGTGCAATCTTCCATTGTCCAAACAGTGGTGCCAGAACCGCAAGCACGTTACACAATGTCCAGAATGAATAAACCCATTAGAACCACGTATGCCCATCTTAAAGGATAGGCGGACTGAGTGTTAAATACTGCGATTTTTTCCCTGTTTGCAATCAAGACATGGCAAAAATCGATACGGATCTGGAGAAAGGACTAATTATGCTTCAATATGCCCCAAGTTTCATATTTGTATTCTCAATTTCAAGCAAAATATCTTAAATCGAAGTTGGGCCAAAACTGCCGTTTCCCCCATTGTTAACAATGGTGAAGGGAAAAGTCAAGCGCGCGTGACGTCACCGGCGCTTGACGCTACCAACAACTCTGACTGGGGGCCGCAGAGTTTCTCCTTCCGAGTGGGTGAGACTAAATGCTTACTTCGAAATCTAAGCTGTGTTGCGGCATTGGCGGTTATGTGCGGCGGTATGCCGCATGATTAGTAAGCGGCGACCACTAAATTAAAGACTTAAACGCTCCAACCTGTTTTCAATGAATAACACTGCATACCAAAAATGCCAATCGCTCTCGTCACAAGATATTTAGATTTAAATAACTAAGTTATCTGCATCATCATTTTGAGCCAAATTAATGCTTTCAACTTAGTACTCACTCATTCCTTCCTTCGTTGGCTCCAAATAGTCTTTCGATTGTCTGGAAATCGTATGCCAAATCCCGCACCTGTATACGACTGGTGCATATAAAGGCCGATGTAAGAATTTCAATAGGCTCTCGCATGCGATTTCCTGGCTACCCAAAAAGTCTGTTTCAGTCATGCTATCAAAACATGGTATGTCAGCCCTGTCACCAGCTTATGACTGCTCTGCTTGTAGTGCCCCTGACCGTCACCGACTCCCTTCCCTCCTTAAAAGCCTAGTTTCCCTCCATCATCTCTACTAGATTTAGGTGATGCTCCGACAAATTCACAAACAAGACCGAACTTGTTCGGAGTTCGGACTGTGAGTTAACCCTCGCCCTTTAGGGGGGGGGGGGTGGGGGGTGGGTCGAACGGACTCCCCTCGGTTTTTCGCGAATAACTCGCGTAAAAAGCGGCCGATCACGACGTAACTTTTAGTACCCTCGCGTTGATCAATTTTACACCTACCCTGAAAATTTCATGACCCTGACGCAAATAACCCTTGACCTGTGACCTACTTTTCGAGACCATGTTTTGCCGGAACCGCGATTCAGCGTATGTCGGCTCGCATTAGCAGCGCGTTTGCAGTCTTTTCGTGGTTTTAAGCGTTCAAACATGTGATATGATCTTGCCCCCATGCATTAGGGTGGGTGTCAAGGTCATCTGAAGGTCAGGTCAGGTCACTGACCTTTGGTGACCTCGTTTCACTTTTTCGAGTTTGACATGTTTCTAGGCCAGTTTTTCAAGCTGAATTCGAATTTAGCAACCACATGAACGTTTACAAAGTAGTTTTGGTGCCTTCGTAACATGTTACGAGGCTGTCAGAGGCGGTTGACACCTACTACAAATACCCGGCAGGACCTCTACTGGTTGACCTGACCTGACCTGACCCGACCTGGCCTAAATGAATGAAGACATCATCTGTGATCAAAACTAGCATGATATTCCTGATCAGCACCCCGAAAAACCCCATAGCAGCCACACTACGACGTTCTAACAGGTCCTGATTTTCCCGCCTTTTGGGTCATTGACCTGACCTGGAAGGTCAACCGATGACCTAGGACCTTAAAATTGGGTATCATCGGCTTCCTCTCGTCACGGGCAACACGCTCGTTTTTTCCGCGAAGCTCTAGCTTGATCAGGAGCGAAACGACAAGGGGTTATACCTTATACGTTCGCGGCTGGAAAAACACCAATACGGGCGAGGGTCAAGTTGAAAGTATTAATTTGGTTCAAAACGATGATGTAGATAAGTTAGTTATTTAAATCTAAATATCCTATGACGAGAGCGATGGACATTTTTGGTATGCAGTGTTATCCGTTGAAAACAGGTCAAAGCTATTGAGTTTTTAATTTAGTGGTCGCCGCTTACTAAGCATGCGGCATACACGCCGCACATAACCGCCAATGCCGCAACGCAGCTTAGATTTCGAAGTAAGCATTTAGTCTCACCAGCCGCAGCTGCCTCTCCGTTCTTAAATGTGTCTTGCGGTGCAGTATCACCCCTGGTGCGGACGGCTAGTGTCATCTGGGAAGCGAGGTTAGAACTAGCATGCGCCACCTGAGCGACGAGGTGTCACTGCGGGCGGTGGCTCGTGCCTATACGGGCGCTGGGAAAGGCTGGCATGGGGCACAGACACGTCTTAAAGGGACCCTCCCACCTTAACATTAGATTTGAGTTGAGATAGCCAAAATGGGGTCCCTGGCTCACAATTACCGGTTTCGGCACTCACAACATCGAGAAATGCCTTGAACCGGAAATATAGCGCAGATATCTAACGATTTTTAAATGTTTGACTAAAACGTTTTGTAGCACGCGGTGGTATATGCTGCTTTGCGCGCAACAAGTGCCGCACTTTCAGCTGCCAAACTATTGCTTCCAAATAAAGTCGCTAGGAACAGCGGAGATCCCAAAAAGTAAGCAAAAGTAAAAGTCTAATATCTTGAAAACCGGTGAATATTTTTCGGTGAAATTTGGTAGATATTCGTTTTCGCTCTTTCTGAACCGAGCGACATCACTTTCATGCCAATTCATAAACTTTTTTGAAGGTGGGAGGGTCCCTTTAACATAGCACAAGTAAGTCACAGTAATTGAAATAGGCCGGTGGTAATATTGTCACACGAATGCAGCACGAACACAGATACGGCCGATTAGACGGCCGGCAGCGGGCAGCCGCTGCCAATATTCTTCAGGATAAGGTTGGGGCCGCTGTCGCGTGGCTGTCAGCTGTTGTGCCAGGCGGTCGTGCTGACATGCCGGTGGGCGGTAGCGGTATTCCAGAATTCCATCATTTACCTAATTGCTTTGCTTTTAAAGGGGTTTAAATAATAGACGATTCCGGGCTTATCTCGTGAGGTTGTTATCATAATTAGGAGACGTTTGTTATTAATCTTACCGAGACCGTAGCATTTGAATGCAACAAATTCGGACGATCGTTCCCTAGTAGCACACAACATTGACTTCTATGGTGTATTTAGCGGAATGCCCTTCATGGTCACATCTCGGTCACCCTTATAATCCTCGCGAAAACATACCTTTGCCGAAGAATAATCGGAAACCGGTACAGAAAGGGCGAGGAGCCTGTTTCCGAATATTCTCACGGAAACATTCCTTTACCGAAGAATAGCCGGAAAACAGTACAGAAAGGGCGAGGAGCCTGTTTCCGAATATTCTCACGGAAAAATACCTTTACCGAAGAATAGTCGGAAAACGGTACAGAAAGGGCGAGGAACCTGTTTGCGAATATTCTCACGCAAACATAACTTTACCGAAGAATAGTCGGAAAACGGTACAGAAAGTGCGAGGAACCTGTTTCCGAATATTCTCACGGAAAAAAAGCTTTGATGGCCTATTTTTCGGAATGCTTTTTATGGTCACTTCTCGGTCACCCTTATAATTCTCACGGAAACATACCTTTTCCGAAGAATCTTCGGAAAACTACGAATCCCGTGGACTCCCATGGGAATTAGGCGGCATTATTGTAGGCATTTTTATTCGGGTGCCACCGATGCCACTCAAGTGTCACGGTATGCAAGGCCTTGGTCCCACCGGTCGTGCGATGTGCTCTTTCAGCAGAGACCGTACCGACTGGCATTTAGCGACCGCTGACCGTTTTAAAGACTGTACGGCCGGCAGCGGGCGGTCCGGTCCTCGCCTCCGGCTAATTGAGGGGGAGACCGCGACAGGGGACCGCGCGTCCCCTGTCCCGTTGTGCCGGCTCGCAGAGTGCGGACGGGTGTGCTGAGTGTGTTGTGTCCAGTGTCGTCTGACGTCTCCTCCTCCGACCATGAAGGTTTCCGCCAGTTTCTGCTGTGTGACAATCAGAGCATTAATCCTAGTTATTGCAATGCTAGATCAAAAAACCGGCGCTGAAACGTTCACTTCAAAATGGCGGCGGTCACCATCGTCACTCATTTGCCAGCGGCAAAGGGGAAAAGTGCTGCTGGTAGCGTCATGTAGCGGGCCCAGGTAACGGTATATAACAATAGATTCAGGGTAGCAAAACGTAGGGACATGCGTGATGCTAAATGCACTTACGTAAGAATTTATTATCTAAGCTGAAAACGGCCTTTGTCTTAGTTCTTGGGCCGGAATTGAATAGCCGGCATTAACGTAACGTAAATGGAAGACCTGGCCAATTGCCAGCTATTAACTTTCCGCCTCCCCCGGCTATAGCCTCATGGCTTGCCGGGAGGACAAAAAAAAAAAAAAAAATTGAACTGAATGTACAGCCCACCGCTAAAGTAATGTAGGGTTTTACCAATCTCAACGGTTGGCTTTGACTGGCGATTGTTTAATGCGGAGTGATCGAAAAGAAGATGTCAATAGCTAAAGTTGCAGCTGCAAGGGTGACGATACATACAAGCTACATTCAAAGTTTCATTGTAGTCTGGCTAATCGTTCCTAAGCTTCAAAAGCAGAACATACCCATGACTGAAACCACACATTACTTCTGCTGTGGACTGCCCAATTTATTACCGCTGTTACATAGGAATCTCCGCTTTGTTACAGGAGTGCCAGGCTCGACGAGCGACTCAACCGCAAGATGGCGGAGACTGAGCGGCGGCCGAGGACGTGTGACGTGATGTGTGAAGTGCAGCTGACTCGAAAAAGTGAAGAGCTGTGCATATATCTTAGAATTGCAGTTTTCCCCGAATATTGACTGTGACGGTGACGCTGGAATATTTTAGGTAGCTCTCTTTCTAACCGATGACTGTTACACGCGGGTTCATGCGACGGTTGGCGGTTCTCTTCTGTCATCTTTGAGCGCGCTTCTGGCTTCACACGGCGCCTGGCAGCGCCATTGGCGTATCTGTCTGCCTCTGTCTGTCTGAAAACTGCACAGCACGCTTCTTTTTCAAAAGTCATCCTTGAAAACGACAGCTGCGATCCAGGTTTGTCGTCCGTTTGCAGACATTTGTAGCTTGAAAGGAGCGCAATCGATGCGTTGTGGATCCCGTTGGCTCCGTTCGTCAGCCGGTCATCGCTGCTTGCATATTTGTGCCGATGAAATGATGCCACGTCGCCGGATCACTGCAGCAGCTCGCCAACAGTAAGTTGAAAAACAACCTGACTGCGCTCGACGTAGTGGTCTACTCCAAATCGACGGCTGCCAAAGGGAAGAAAAGTGTTGGCGCCACCACAGCGCGCGTGACTGCTCACCGCAACGAGTCCCTGGAAGCATTAGGGCGCAAACAAATGTCACCATTGTCGAGATCAGGCTGCCGGTTATCAGTAAACTGTTGCGTCAGTCGTGTTTGTCCGGACTGAATCGTCTATGGCAGCTCTCTGGCTTTCCAGTAAGCAAAAAAAGCGACTCAGGATACTGTTGGACCTTGTACTCGTACGTGGCTTGCCCGTTCGGTCAAGTGTTTTAACAGTAGGAGCGCGTAGAGCTGTCTTTTTTAAGACAGCTCTATTATCCCTTGGTGGCCGCTCCAAGGCCTTTTAGTGGCGAACTTTAGCGCCGATAGGCAGGCCAGCTAAGGTGGTCGACTTTTCATCTTTCCTCTCACCCACTCTTCGGGAGATTCTTAATCTCCCCCCACCCTCCCGCCTCTCGACTTTCCTCTTTTCGTTGTTAGCCGGGTTTTCCGGGGTCACCGGCCTGCCGGCCCCCTCCGCCCATTTTTTTTATCCTGCCAAGACGCTTTAGTGAATTGCTTAGTTCCTAAGAGTTAAACGGTTAGAGGTAATACCAATACGTACTTAAACAAAACCAACAAAACATAACGTAGTAAAACAGAAAGCCGAATACATCAACAACATGGACTCTCTCGACCGCGAGCCGGCTCCACCGGGTCACCCATCCGAGGAGCCCGCCGAGCTCCCCCCCTCCCAGGCCATCCCCGAAGGACCGGCGTTCGTCCTTGTGACAAGGGAGGAAGGCAGTTTCCGGCACACGAACCCGTTCTCTCTTCGCCGGTCAATTGACAACTATATAGGGCCAGTTAACTCTCTAAAAGCTCTCAGGAGTGGCGCCCTCCTCATTGAAACAAAAACGGCGACCCAAACACAGCAACTGCTCCGTACCGCCTCCTTCAGAGGCACACCAATCACTGTCACCCTGGCCACCCGACTTAACTCGATCGAGGGATCGGTCCGCTCGGACGCCCTCACGGAGGTCCCTAACCGAGAGCTCCTCGAAGAGCTGCAGTCCCAAGGCGTCGTCCGAGTACAGCGTCTCCGGTCCCGTGACCTCCAAAAACTCGGACCAAACCCGACCATTCGCCTCACGTTCAGCGGCCGCACCCTACCGCAGGCCATCCGATGCGGGTACCTCTCCGTGCCCGTGGACCCCTGGGTCCCGGCCCCGCGCCCCTGCACCAAGTGCTGGGCCTATGGCCACTCAAAGCGCGCCTGCCGTCGACGCCAGCCCATGTGTGGCCGCTGCGGCGGGCCGCACGACGCGGAGAAGTGCAGCGGGCCCGAACAGTGCCCCGGCTGCGGCGGTCCCCACCCGGCGTGGGACCGCCGGTGCCCTATCGCGGAGGACGCCAAGCAGTGGCACCGCGCGGAAGTCAAGAACCGCCGCGCGGAGCACCGGGCCCAAGGCCACGGTCGGCCCAACGGAGCCACGTGGTTCCGGGAGGAGCGGCCCGACGGGCTGCTCCCCGCCCCTCACCCGCCGTCGGACACCGGGTCCCCTCCCACTCGTTCCGCGACCGCCGCCGCCGCCGCACGCCCGACCGCCGCCGCCGCCGCCGCCGCCGCCCGCCCGACCGCCGCCGCCGCCGCCGCCCGCCCGACCGCCGCCGCCGCCGTCGCCCGCCCGACCGACACCGCAACCGCCCCTCTCGCCGGGGACGACTGGCCGCCCCTGCCGGCCCCAGGTGCGACCCATAAGGTGGCCTCACCACCGGCACGCTCCGTGCCACCCGCTCCTAAGCGCACTACCGACATGTCCTCACCGGCCGCCCCTCAGGCCTCGCCCTCCGTCCGGTCCGTCACCGACACCGACACCGACACAGACGACCCCGCTCCAAGGCCGTCCCGCCTCTCCAAACACTCGAGCGGCTCCGCGGAGAGCCTCGGCAGCGGCCAGTCAGAGGCCGACACTATCTCCCTACAGCTCGACGAGCTAGACACTACCATAGTCAGCGCCCCCACCCCCTCACCGCCGCCCCACGACACTCCACCGCTCCGCCGGAACAACACCGTTCCCTTGAGTCTGGCCGACCTGGATGTGCTGGAGTCAGCCAGGTCCGGCCCGCTCACTCGGTCCGCTCTAAAGAAACAGTAATATGCCACAACACACGGAGGAATTCCTGCTCCAGTGGAATGCTAACTCTGTAGTATCCCACTGGGCGGAATTCCGTGAATATATAGTTAATAAAAAGCCATTAGTAGCCGCCATCCAAGAGACCCACTTCCTCGACACTGACTCGACTAAATATAACTTTAACCTCTTTGGATATTCTCTTTACTGCAATAACGTAAATGATTCCCCACGCCGAGGCGGTTCGGCTTTGTATGTCTCTAACAACCTTCTACATCATCAAGTTAACTTTGACTCTAACCTAAATTACGTTGCAACCACAATCAAAATTGCACAGCGAGACGTTAATGTAATCTCTCTCTACTTGTCACCTAGTATTAACGTAACGTACCAACAACTGGATCGACTCTTTGGCCAAATCCCCTCCCCTAAATTGATAATAGGTGATTTTAATGCTCACCACACTGCCTGGGGCTGCAACAACATAACACAGCGCGGCACCACACTTAACAACATCATTAACAAACATAATCTCATTTGTCTTAATGACAAATCACCAACATTCCACAGAATCATGAACGGAACAAATCAATACTCGGTAATTGATCTTGTGCTGACTTCTCCAGAAATCAGCTTGCTTTTTACCCCAAAAGTGCAAATCGACCAATACTTTAGTGATCATTATCCTATACATATAACAGTTGAATCCTCTTCAAGGTCAACCATAAATACATACCTCCCGAAATGGAACTTTAACAAAGCGGACTGGACGACATTCCAGGACGACATAGATGAACAACTTGACATTCTTAGCTTCAACGACAATACAAACAAAAACGTAAATGACAACGATACAGTAAACATAGAAAGTTTCCTTCAGATAATAGGCGAAGCAGCTGAACGTTCTGTCCCATTGACAAAGCAAAGACAGGGTTACAAACACGCCCCGTGGTGGACGGAAAACTGTCAAAAAGCAGTCGCGAGGCGCCGCAGAGCCCTACGGAAATGTAGGGCCTGCCCCTGTGTTGCTCATGAAATTCAGCTCAGGAACGAAATCAGGAACGCAAAAGAAGTCATCAACGCAGCAAAAAAAGAGTCTTGGGAAAGCTTTTCGAACAAATTTAACCGTTTCACACCCATTACTAAAGTCTGGGAACATCTTAGATGTTTCCGCATCAATAAACCAAAGATATATAAAATTCCGTCACTGATTATACAAAACACACTCACAACAGACCCACAAGCAGTTGCCACACAATTTGCAGCCCATTATGCAAACATATCCTCAAACAACAACTACTCAGGCACTCTACACAACAACCTCAGCACCACCCTATCAACACTCACGTTCCAATCCGACAACACAGAACATTACAATCACCTATTCACCCTATATGAACTACAACATGCAATCGTAAAGTGTGGGAATACTTCGGTAGGCCCGGACAAACTGCCCTACATGTTCTTCAGAAAACTAACCCCCTTTGGCCTTGAACACTTTCTCAAGGTCATCAACCAGCTATGGGTTGAAGGCCACTTTCCGGACTCCTGGAGAGAAAGTATAATCATCCCCATTCTCAAAAAAGACAAACATAGCACCGATCCAGCTAGTTACAGACCAATTTCATTGTCGAGCTGTGCCTCTAAAATCGTCGAGAGAATGGTCAACAATCGAATCAGAGTGTACCTAGAATCACAACACAAGCTCTCACAACACCAAAACGGATTTCGACCAGCACGCTCCACAGCTGACAACTTGATACACATTATTGACACGATACAACAGGGGTTTTTCCATAATAAAGTTACAGCTGCACTCTTCCTCGATCTGAAAGCAGCCTTCGACAAAGTACATCACAAAGCTATACTTATAAAAACACATAACATGGGAATACGCGGACGAATGGCCAATTTCATAAGTAATTTTCTTAATAACCGCACTTTCAAGGTCAGAGTAGGCAACACCTACTCAACCCTACACAACCTCGATCACGGCGTCCCTCAGGGAAGTCCTCTCTCCCCGACGCTCTTCCTTATATATATAAATGACATCTTTGACAATATACACAATGTAACACATAACGTACACTATTCCATGTACGCGGACGATTTGGCGGTCTGGACGTCGCACCACAATGTGAATGCGGCATACCAAAAACTTCAAACGGTACTAAACCACGTAAACAAATGGTGTGACAAGTGGGGAATGCAAATTGCTCCCCACAAGTCAGCCTCACTAACCTTTTCCAAACAACGCAGACACCCCACACCTCCACGCCCGCTCCGTTTGGGCCGGGTTGAGATTCCGCAAACAAATACCTTTAAATATCTAGGCATCACACTGGACAGGGGACTCACTTTCACACAACACATAGCAGACATCACAGGAAGGTGCACCCGGCGCCTCAACATCATGAAATGTATCTCTGGTACACACTGGGGCGCCGACAGAAAAACACTGACACTTCTATATACATCTCTGATTCGATCCATCTTGGATTATAATGCCTTTTTACTAACAAATATATCCACTACTCTCAGTAACAAGGTCGAGAGTATCCAGAATTCCGCTCTTCGCATTATTTCTGGCGCACTCCGCACTTCGCCTTCATCGAATCTCCGTGTTGATTCAAACATTCCTCCTTTGGAAAGAAGAAGAGAATACCAGCTTATAAGGTATTACACGAAAGTAATGGCAAGAAAAGATACAATACCATACGCTATACTCAGTAACCTACCAGAAAATAACATAATAACACATAGAGAATACAAGTACCAAACAATAAGAAGACACCTTAAAAACATACTTAGGGACTATAAAATAGAAACTCCAAAGGTTCTAGATAACCCTCCACTGAGCCCGTACTGGACTAGGCACCCCATCCAAACCCTTATCCTCTTCGATGACAACAAAAAAGACATGAACACCGATGAAATGAAACAACTTTTCCTCGAATTCCAAAACGACCATAAAGACCATACTTTTATATACACAGACGGCTCTCGGGCGGACAACAAGACCGGAGCCGCCTTCTACATAAAAGGATTCGCACAATCCACCCGCCTCTCCGATAACCACTCCATCTTTTCGGCCGAACTCTACGCGATCAGTGCAGCGCTTCGACACGTAATCAACAAACCTGATAGACAACTAATGATTTGTACTGATTCCAAGGCAGCAGTGCAATCAATCGCAGCGGCCCATAATGATTCGCACCCAATCACGCGAGACATTAAAAGACAAATTAATCAAATCACCGACCAAAACAGAGAAGTTAAGATAATCTGGATACCCGGTCACGCGAATATTGTGGGGAATGAGCGCGCGGACAAAGCGGCCAAAGCCAGCCTCCGTGATCCCCCCAATAACTCCCTCCCATGCCCGGTATCAGATTATCTTAATGTCATTTACGCGTCCTACAAAAAGTATGTCCAGTTTGAATGGGACGTAAATCCACATTACTACTTTCACCCAATCAAACCAATTATCGGACACTGGTCGACTGCTTATCAAAATACCCGGCTTAAAGAAGTAATTATAGCCAGACTTAGAATCGGACATACTAAATTGACACATGAATATATCTTTGATCAAGGCCCCCCTCCAATCTGCCAACGTTGTAACATAAGATACACAATTGAACACTTCTTGATCCACTGTCCCCAATATCAAGCAGAGAGGCAACCTATAATCCAATATATCACCCACAACCAACTTGCACTTTCAATTCCTACTCTCCTCGGCGATTCTCACCCGGATCTACTCGACTTGCTTTTCTCTTTCCTGAAGAATTCCAGGCTAGACCGATCCATATAGCATAGTCTCGCGCTCAGTTCCGTGGTCGGCAAGCCGTCGATAGCGGTTCTGGGCGCGGGACTCACGATACAGGCCATGTCAATTTAGGAGCCCCGAGCTTACGGGCACCAGCCGCCGCCGCGGGGACCATTGGCACGCGGCGGCGGGCTCCCCCCCCCCCTCCCCATCTGCTCGGCAGACAGAGGTGTCGGCACTATGCCGTCCGCAACGACCCGTTATTATAGATTGACACACCAAAGGAGCCCACACTGAAACGTCAGTACTCCCATCACACAAATCAGCACTTGGTGGGAGTTTGCAGGAGTCCCGAGCTTACGGGCACCAGCCGCCGCCGCGGGGACCATTGGCACGCGGCGGTGGGCTCCTCTCCCCCAATTCATTGGAGACATGATTTTCTCTTGGTTTCTCTTGGTTTTTCTCGTGTTTCATTGTGATTGTTTTGTTTCAATTGTTCTTGTTTTCCCTTACGTTTGCGAGCGCGCGTGTTTGCGTCCCTCCGGCGGCGGCGGCGGCAATCGGGACCTGCCCACCCCTCTCGCGGTTCTCGACAGGGATCCCTCTTAAAGGTCGAGGCCCACTCGAGACACCGCAGCTATCTGGCCGGACACCCCGGGCGTGGCCTAGGTGGCTTGCATCCATGGCCCCCGGGAGTGGATGAAGGCGATAGCTCCACAAACACACTTACACATTAGCGATATAACGTAACGTAATATCAAAGCAAAGGGATTTTTCCTGTGCAATTTGGCAAAAGCGCACAGGTTTTGCCCTCTAAGATAGGCCCCAGGTTTTTCTAGTTAGGACTTTCCTGGTGGAACTCACAACACAACAACAACACACATTACAACACTACCACATTTCAGCATCAAGATTCAGCAGCAAGAAATGTAAGTACTCAAAATCCCTCTCGGCACTGCCACTCTGGCACCCTTTCTGGCTTTCCCTTGCACTTGCTTCCACCGGACGCCACATGAGCCGGGCTAACGTAAACTTTGTTCTTGATATTGCCTTGGGCCGGAATAACATAGCCGGCATTAAAGTAAAGTAAAACGGAAGATCTGGCTAATTGCCAGCTAGTAACTTCCCCCTACCCCGACCAGGGCTTCGGCCTGTCGGGAGCAAAATTCAAAAAAAAAAAAAAAAAAAAAAAAAAAGCGACTATTATTACTGACGATACCTGACGCCAGAAAAAGATGACCGAGTCTACCGCTGCCACCGCCCCTGCTGCTGGCGCCGCGAAGGCGGCCAAGGCAAAGGTGCCTCGCACCAAGCCGACGCACCCGCCCACCAACGAGATGGTCCAGGGAGCCATCAAAGGTCTGAAGGAGCGAGGAGGCTCGTCGCTGATCGCCATCAAGAAGTACATTGCAGCGAACTACAAGGTCGACGTTGAAAAGCTGGCGCCGTTCATCAAAAAGGCTCTCAAGACTGGCGTCACCAGCGGCGCCCTGGTGCAGACCAAAGGCAAGGGTGCCAGCGGATCGTTCAAGCTGTCTTCCGCTGCTGCCAAGCCGGCCAAGCCCGCCGCAAAGTCGCCTAAGAAGCCTGTGGCCGCGAAAAAGACACCAAAGAAGACTGCTGCCAAAAAGTCGGCGGACAAAAAGAAGACTGCCAAGTCTCCCGCCAAGGCCCAGAAGCCCAAGGCCAAGCCAACCAAAGCTAAGAAGGCCAAGTCGCCGGCGAAGAAGCCCAAGGCACCGAAGCCCAAAAAGACGGCTGCCAAAAAGCCTGCCGCCAAAAAGGCCCCGGCTAAGAAGTGAACGATGTGCCTGACCGTTCCGCTGGCACATGTCAATGGCTCTTATCAGAGCCATCTAATCGTCTCGTTTTTGTCTTTTTAAGCACAGATGATATCTGGATCTCCCCACTCTCCTGGGAGACGACCATCTACTTCTCCTCGAAAAACTCTTCGCATTTCTCAAGGACGCGCAACTTCTCCACGAACTTTAACCCCCGGCCTGGCCTAGTGCCAGAAACTTCCTCCTCTCCTACATTCTTCTCCGCCATTTTCTCTCCGCCGCGCCGTTGATTGTACGTGCTAATAATTGATCTTCCATTCTTGCTGTTGATGTTGTTCTTGTGATTTTTGTGATTATCGTTCGATGTTGTTCCCCCACCGCTTCTCATTCGCACTAATTGCTCCGTTGAATCGTCGATCTCGTCTAATCACCTGTGATTTACACGCGCGCTAACGGCGGCGGAGGCGCGGCACCGCGAACACTTAGGTGACTCCATTGCGCGCTCCGATCAGGTCGATTGGGCCGAGATCGTTGAGCGTCAACACCGACTGGGGGCTTAGCTTTTCCTGCTTGGCCTCCGGGCGCCCTTCTCGCGCGGAGTCATCTCCCTGTCCCTCTTCTTATCCCTCCTTGCATAGACGGTCTCCATATTGCGCGCTCCGGTAAAGGCCCCGTGCCAACAACCGTCGCAGCGCCAACACCGACTGGGGGCTGAAGCGTTTGCTGCTAGGCGACCCCGGGTGTCCCTCCCCGCGCGGAACCGTCTCCCATCTCCCTCTTCGTCACCCTCCTACACATTAGCTTAAACGATACAGGTTTTTTCCCCGCGCTATTTTGGCTGCAGCGCGGGGTTTTTCCCTTTGCAATAGGCGCCGGGTTTTTCAGTTCATAGAACTTTTTCCCTGGCTATTACACCCCACAACCGAACACTGACACCTTGCACAAGTATGACTGTGTGTATGAATGCTAATAAATACATGAACCAATGTTGTGTTTGTGCAGCGAGAAGGTGGAGACTGCCGGAGACCCGTGTCCGTCGCCTCCAAAGTCCGCCAACAGCCCCATCTCAGCTCGCCTGGCGAGATACAGACAAATATACGAGGAAATGAGGGCGTATTTTGCTGCACAAGATCTACCGCGGAGCCGCGACCCTCTGGATGATCCAGACCTGGCACCGTACCTCGTGCGCGGCGTAGATCGGTGCTAGGGTGTATCGTGTTATTCTAGAGTGTATGTATCGTGTAACTGTATCTATGTAGTGTGAATGGTAACAAATATAAGTTACCGCGGTGTTAGCGGCCTATTCGCGAATGCAGTTACCGAGGTGCTACTGCCTCAGTCTGCGCTGCATTCTCGTGCTGCCTTCTTGTGTTACAATGCAGTCTCCACTCGTATAGCTGTTTAGAGTGTTGCGGTGGCGACTCATCCTTGCCGTTCGGATTGTTCTTTAGAACAGCAATAAATGTGATGTTGTGTTTCAAACAACATCAAAAAATTTCAAACGCCGCTAGTAGCTGCCACCGCTACGTCCCTTATCATGCGGTTCTGTTGCGATTTCGATAGCGACCATGGTGAGTGCAGATCAGCGTCTGCTTGAAGCCAACGACCCGCTGCAACAATGACCCGGATGTAAACATCTGTGCTGCAAGTCCACTATTTGATTTATTGGTCTTGAAAAAGACCTATTTGTGCTGCTAGGAGCGGCACCGGCCGGCATGGGAGGCGATGAGCGATGATCAGTGATGAGATGAAGCGAGCGTCGACCGGCACCGGCTGCCAGGCCAGCCAGCTTACTTGCTGCTCGTGTACTTTGTTACGGCCTTGGTCCCCTCCGACACGGCATGCTTGGCAAGCTCACCGGGGAGGAGCAGGCGGACAGCAGTCTGAATCTCCCTAGAGGTGATTGTCGAGCGCTTGTTGTAGTGCGCCAGACGCGAGGCCTCGGCAGCAATGCGCTCGAAGATGTCGTTGACAAAGGAGTTCATGATGCTCATGGCCTTCGACGAGATACCGGTGTCCGGGTGGACCTGCTTCAGCACCTTGTAGATGTAGATGCCGTACGATTCCTTCCTCTTGCGCTTACGCTTCTTATCTCCCTTGGAGATATTCTTCTGGGCCTTGCCGGCCTTCTTTGCGGCCTTTCCGCTAGTCTTCGGTGGCATGGCGGCGCTTCGAGTGCAATACACTGTTCAACACGAAATTTGGAATTCGGTTGATAAAGCGTAATGGCGGTGGGAGAGAGTGGGTGAGCACCGGTGTCCGGCGCCGCTACGTCCCTTTTTAAATCCAGGTGTGAACGCAAATACGGGATTGCACGTTTGTTGCTACATCTTGTTCACATACAGCCATGTCTGGACGCGGCAAGGGCGGCAAGGTGAAGGGAAAGGCCAAGTCCCGGTCCTCCCGGGCCGGACTTCAGTTCCCTGTCGGTCGTATCCATCGTCTCTTGCGTAAGGGAAACTATGCCGAGCGCGTCGGTGCCGGTGCCCCCGTGTACCTGGCTGCCGTCATGGAGTACCTGGCCGCTGAGGTACTCGAGCTGGCCGGCAACGCTGCGCGCGACAACAAGAAGACCAGGATCATCCCTCGCCACCTGCAGCTGGCCATCCGCAACGACGAGGAGCTGAACAAGCTCCTGTCGGGCGTCACCATCGCCCAGGGCGGTGTGCTGCCAAACATCCAGGCGGTGCTCCTGCCCAAGAAGACCGAGAAGAAGTAAGCCTGCATCTGGCTCAGTCGACTCGAACCCTGTAACAGGCCTTTTTAAAGGCCACACAATACCAATGGAACTGGTCACAGGTCACTTTCATGACAACGCGTCGGCTTATCACGCTATCTGGGGAGCACCCAGAGCTGTTTCCGTTGGCGTGAAACGTTAACCCACGCCCCGTGGGGGGGGGGGGAGGGTGAAACGGCCTCTCCCGTAGCTTTCACCTGAACTACTACAGACATCGAATTTGCAATTGATATCTCTTATTGGTCAAGCTACGGCGAAAAAAAAACTATTAAAGCAGACATGTGCCTGGATCCGAGCAAATGAATCTAGGATCTGATCCCACGAATCCTTATTTTGGATCCAACGGGAGCATAGATTCAGCTGCTATCGAAAGATCCGTAGCCATCATGGATAGGTCTAATTTTTTTGCTAGAGATCCAGTGTGGTCATAGATCCCCGTTTAGTTTTTGTAACCGAAGAAATAAAAAAAAATCACTTATATCAACTCAAAAACGTTCTGTTTCTATTAGTTCATATATCCACTCAGTTCATGGATCCACTTTCCTGGTTCATCGTCAGATCCTACGAGATAATAGATCCCTGATAAATTATTCACGTCCGATCCGGTGGGATCATAGATTCTAACCTACAATTTGCCTCGAGATCCACTGAGATCATGAATCCATTACTCGGATCCATGCACATGTCTGGACTTTTAAGTTTATGACCTTATTTTTTTCAAACAAATCTTTAGCTGCTGTAGACCACGTAGCGCAAAATAAGAGCCACCGTTGCATTCCCCGTGACGAGCTATCACAGCATCCTCACAGAAATATACCATTCCGAAGAATGTTCGGAACGTGTGAGGGTTTAATCGCTTTTTCACGACGCATGGCGATTGCAGATCGACCACACTCCCGCGTAAAATAAAACGTATCTAAAAGCGTATCTTATCATCAAGGTCGCACACACTCAGCTCGCAGTCCAACACACGGGTGGAAACTGACGCTAGCGTCTCAGGGCTCACTTCCGCCCCCCCCCCCCTCCCAGTCTCCCCTCACTGCCACCCCACCCTGAACACCCCAGGGGTCTCCCCATAGCGTCACCCCCTCGCATTCCCGGCGGTCCCCTTACCGCCGCCCCGCCCTCCCACACCTCGGCGGCCGCGGCGGCCGGCCGGCCCGCCGCTACCCCGTTCCGCCCAATGTCCTCATTTGATGACATCTAAATTTGGCGCTCTCCAGATCGCTAGAATTCTAGAAATGGCCGATGAGAATACGATCATATGTGTATAACATAATCCGTTGAGCAATGAGTGGAGTCAATTTGGACGTAACTATGTTCACAGTTGAATGG
Organism: Amphibalanus amphitrite; assembly: GCF_019059575.1. Classification (NCBI taxonomy): domain Eukaryota; kingdom Metazoa; phylum Arthropoda; class Thecostraca; order Balanomorpha; family Balanidae; genus Amphibalanus; species Amphibalanus amphitrite. Next base: position 1,055,825 of record NW_024881605.1, on the reverse strand, counting down.
AAGCCAAATAAGCCGACGAGGGTCTCAATGTCTGAAAATCGCTAAATTTAAGCGCTTATCAAATACAAGAGGGTGAAGGGAAACAAACATAACGGGACCCAGGTGGTCGACAAAGACCTTCTCGACACGTTGGCGAGGTTCTAAGCCGTCTAACATATACCCGGTGTGCGCCACATCTGGCTGTTTCGGGTGTCCTCATATGAGGACACTGAGCGCTAATGGGTTCTCACATACAATCCTCACGAAAACATACCTTTATCGAAGAATAATCAGAGAAATGTACAGAAAGGGCAAGGTTTCCGAATATTCTTACGGAAATGAAATGTGTTTCTATGGTAAATTTGGCGGAATGCCTTTCGTGGTGACATCTCTGTCTCCCTTATAAAACTCACGGGTCGGAAACAAACTGTTCCGTACAAATTGGTCACGAGTTTCCCGTTCTTATTAAAATGCCGGCTGTGCTGTGAACTCTTGACTTTTGATTCTGATTTATCTCCCAACGCATGTTTTGTCTGTTAACCGTTCTCCTCGTCGCTTCCGGCCGGCCGGCCATCGGCGGCCCGAGCCATGTGAGGCCATGTGTGGGCCACTTGTCACCGTCCTGGGCCGACGGCCGCGTCCAAACCCGAGCAGTTGTTCAACGAGTGTCGCCAGGGAGAGGACCCGACAATCCTCTTCCTGGCACGACTGAATATAACCACAGCCGACAGCGAGCGTGTCGATTGAGTGAACCGCGAGCCGCGATATCGAACCGAACAGCAACACATACCATTGCGAAAAAATATTCGGAACACAGCAGCGAAAAGAGACGGGGCCGCTTCCGAATTTTCTCACGGAAATACACTCTAATGGTGTATTTGGCGGGATGTCTTTCATGGTGACATCCCAGTCTCCCATAAAATCCTCACGGAAACATACCTTTGCGAAGAATACTTGGAACACAGCATCGAAAATGACACGGCGACGCTTCCGAATTTTCTCACGGAAATATACTCATGTGATGTATCTGTCGGACTGTTTGTCATGGTGACATCTCAGTACCCAATGTAATCCTCACGGAAAGATACCTTCATCAGTAATGGGGCCAACCTATTGGCTGTCAGGGGCTCGAACGTGGTGAGCCGGAAGATGATTGTCGGTTCGGGGAGGGAGGGTCGGGGCAGAGGGGTGTGAGGAGACCCGAGGCGTGGCGCGGCAGAGAACTGAGAGCGCGGCCCGAGTCCAGGGAGGGGGGGGGGAGGGGACCGGGCAAGGCCGAGCCGAGATAAGGCACGCTTTGTTCACAGAGGGAGGGAGGGGACGGGGCTGTCTCGCAGGACAACATAACCACAGATGGTTGAGCGCAGACGGCCAACATATAAACTTTAATGATGAACATCAAGCTAGTAACATGCATACTGACACCAGATCGTACCAACCTGAACCGGACTATGGAATCCAATTCGTTGAAGATATGTTACATGTCACATGAGCTGTCAAAGACGCATATTTATGGATGCATGCATGGCAGTCCCTGCCACGCCTGTCCGGCATGGCAGGTGCTGTCCCTACCAGCCATATGCTCCATTCACAGTTGCAGCGGTTGCTGTACATTAGCGTCATCTATGATTCACGAAAAGTCTCACGATGTTGTACTCATTTCCCGCATTATCTACGGTGGTATTAGTTCGTGAGAGAAAACGTGAACGCCCATAAGGTGTGCTGGAAGGTGGTTTTCCGAAAAGTCTCACGATATTGTACGCCATTCCCGACAAGTCTACGGTGATACATTTTCGTGAGAAAAACCGGAAAACATTGTACCAGCTCACAGGACTCTGACACCGCACCGTGTGTCATTTTGACACGGGACTGGTGTCAATCGCTTTTCCGAATTTTCTCATGGACACATATGTACCTTGCCGAAGAATATTCGGAAAATAGTACGGAGAGTGCGAGGGAGCAGTTTCCGAATTTTCTCACGAAGTTTGACGCGCTGGGGCGCGGCAGTGAGCCGGAACATCCGGGAGCTCTGGTCGCGCCTGGGGCAGCCCTGCGGGCCCGAGTCTAGATGCTCGGCGCTGGCCGTAGGACAGTTCCGCGCGACGACCCCTGTCAGTCCCGCCCCTCACCCCACCCCCCGCGGTGCCGGTCTCGGGTCCCGTCTGCCCCTACTTTGGCGCCATCTACGATTCACAAAAAGTCTCACGATGTTGTACCCAGTTCCCGGATTTTCTACGGTGGTACAATTTCGTGAGAAATACCGGAAAACATGGTCCTGGCTTAAGGGGCTGTGACGGAGTACCGTTCGTCAGGTCGACACGGGACTGGTGTCAATCGCTTTTCCGAATTTTCTCATGGACACATAGGTGCCTTGCCGAAGCATATTCGGAAAATAGTACGGAATGTGCGAGGGAGCAGTTTCCGAATTTTCTCACGAAGCTATCCTTCAGGAGGGTGCTCACCAGGCACCCTCGGCTGCTGACCAGCCTGTTGGCTAGACGATCGGGGATGATTGGCGTCTCAATAATGTAATACAATCAATCGGTGAAAATCTTTCAGATTAAGTGTGGCCTTTAAAAAGGCCTGTTGTTCGTGGGGCTTTCGTCGCGAGGCATTCCGCTTAACCGCCGAAGCCGTACAGTGTGCGGCCCTGGCGCTTCAGAGCGTAGACGACGTCCATGGCAGTCACCGTCTTGCGCTTGGCGTGCTCGGTATAGGTGACAGCGTCGCGGATGACGTTCTCCAGGAACACTTTGAGAACGCCGCGCGTCTCCTCGTAGATGAGGCCGCTGATGCGCTTGACACCGCCACGACGAGCCAGGCGTCGAATAGCAGGTTTGGTGATTCCTTGAATGTTATCACGCAAAACTTTACGATGCCGCTTAGCTCCTCCTTTACCCAATCCTTTGCCGCCCTTGCCACGTCCCGTCATCTTGGCGAGTAATTGGTGGTTACTCCTTTGCCGTTTGCCGTTTTTGTAGGTTCAATTAACTACAGGTGTTGCCATTTGTGTGCCAAGCGGGTAGCCTCTCGAAAAAGAACGCATGCTGTACAATCGTGCGCTTTCAAAATTCAAGTCTATGTCTTAGAGAAAAAAACCGCGAAACTCAGGCGTGCCACTGCGGCAATTGCGATCCCTCCCGGATAGGTACGATACCACCAGCGGGCGTTTTTTAGCGTTTTTAGAACCACCGGCTGCGTGCACCTGTCTTTATCAAGGCAGGTGACGCACCGGTGGTGCTGGAACTCCTGCGTGGGTGGTACCGTATAGGTAGGTAGGTGTTGTTGGTGCTTTTCGACTTTTTCTATTTCCCTTACCTCTCTCCGAGGGTACTCTACCCTTCCCCCCTACAATCCCTCCCTCTTTCTTCTCTTCGCACTTCATTGTTGTTGGGAGCTTCCTCGGCACCCGGTATACCGGCCCGACCGCTCACTATATAGCTGTCCATTTGTCTAGTTAGTTTTCTTTCTTATTTTAGCTCCCCCACATTCATTATAATCTTGACTAACATCTGAAAAGAAAAACAACATGCCTTTCATCTTGGATGAGGGGGCGGCCTCACTGCCCCCCACCGAAACACTCCCCGAAGGTCCTGCGTTCGTACTTGTAAAAAAGAAAGGTTCTTTCCGGAGTAGCAATCCTTTCCATATCAAGCGGTCCCTGGACCAGCTCATCGGCCCCGTCAAGTCGGTCAAGGCCCTCCAATCTGGCTCTCTACTCATCGAGACTGAGAACTCCAAACAAACAGTGACACTCATGAACATGACACACTTCGCAGACAACCAAGTGCAAACCCAGCTCGCCCACCGGCTCAACACAGTGGAGGGAGCCGTCCGCAGCGAGGCGCTGACGGAGCTCAGCAATGCTGAGCTCCTCGACGAGCTCAAAGGTCAGGGGGTTGTAAAAGTGCAACGCCTCAAGTCCCGGGCCCTCGAAAAAATGGGTCCCAACCCCACCGTCCGCCTCTGGTTCACAGGCCGAATCCTCCCACAAATCATCTACTGTGGATACATGCGGGTGCAGGTCACCCCCTGGATTTACGCCCCACGTCCGTGCCCAAACTGCCTCATGTACGGCCACAGCAGGCGCGCGTGCCGGCGCCGCAACCCGCGGTGCGGCCGCTGCTCGGGCGGACACCCGACCGAGGGATGTCAAGCCCCCCCTCTCTGCTTCGGCTGTGGGGGGCCCCACCCGTCCTGGGACAGGGGGTGCCCGGTGGTACAGGACGCCAACCGATGGCATCGCGAGGCCACCAAACAAGCTGCACGGGAACACCAGTCAAAAAGAGCACCAACACAGGTCATGCTGGACCCAGCCAGAGGAGCACCAGCACAGGCCATGCTGGACCCAGCCGAGTGGCCCCCGCTCCCGGCAGCGCGGGAGAAGATCCCGCCACCGCGCCCTCGCCCTCCGCGCCCAGCCCAGGCAGACACGTCCCCGCCGCCCCCTCCACCGGAACGGACGCCCCAGTCGTCGCCGAACACGACCCTCACGCCGGACTCCCCTCTGTCTGAGCCCCTCACGCCGGACTCCCCGGAAAGTGAGCCCGCGGCGGAGTCCGAGTGCGCTCCCAAGGAGACCCCCACCGGGTCCCCGACAGCTGGATCCCGAGCCAGCCGCCGGTCCTCCTCACCCCCCTCGCCAAACCGTCGCTACTCTTCCGAAAGCCGCGGAAGCACCCCAAGTACAGTAGATGCGGAACAATCTCCTCGGTCGCGGTCCTCCTCTTATGACCGTCGCCTCACACGGTCACGAGCGGCGCGCACACACCACTTTAAATGAACCAATCACGGCCTGAATTCTTCCTCCAATGGAATACCAGCTCGCTGATATCTCATTGGGGGGAATTCAAGAACTATATCATGCATAATAAACCGTTACTTGCCGCCATCCAAGAAACCAGATTCCTAGACTCTGACTCGATCAACTATAACTTTAACATACGCGACTACTCTCTATATACAGATAACGTAAACGAAACACCTCGCCGGGGCGGCTCGGCGCTTTATATCTCTAACAATATCTTGCACCACCAAATTCAACTCAATACAACGCTTAACGTTGTAGGAGCCAAAGTAAAAATAGCACAGCGTGATCTAACTGTCCTCTCTATCTACCTCTCTCCTACCTACCCATTGAATCCTAAACACCTCTCCGAATTGATTTCCCAGCTCTCCCCTCCTTTTATCATAATGGGAGACTTTAACGCCCAAAATCTAACATGGGGGTGCACACGCAACGACACGAGAGGCAGACAAATACTTAACGTAATAGAAGCACTTGATTTGATACCACTCACAAACAGAGTACCAACCCACACATGCATCACTAATGGCGAAGCCTCACATAGCGTCATCGACTTCGCTATCACGGACACAAACACCGCGACACTTTTCACCCAATACACTGCAGATGATACCCTATTTAGTGATCACTTCCCTTTGCACTACTCCATTGATGTTCCTTCAGAACAAACAAATTTTAACTTCCTCCCAAGATGGAATTTTCGGAAAGCCGACTGGGCTAACTTTCAAAAACACATTAACGTAGAATGTAGAGATCCCCCTAAAGATATTAACACTTTCCTTGACATGATACTTAACGTAGCAAAACAGACGATTCCTCTTACTCGACCCCCCATCCCCGACAAAAATGCTCCCTGGTGGAATTCTGATTGTCAAAGAGCAGTAGCACTTCGAAGGCGAGCAATGCGTGTCTTTAGACGATGCATCTGCGACGCACACGCGGAGGCAGCTCGTAAGGCTCGACGAGAATCACGCGAAATTATCTTGAAAGCCAAAAACTCAAGCTGGCAGCAATTTGCTAACACTTTTAATAGATTTACTCCTCTTTCGAAAATATGGTCCCTGATTAAATGTTTCACTAAAAATCGCACCTATTACAAGGTACCCCACCTTTACATTAACAACATACATTACATCATCCCCTCAGAAGTAACTATTCAATTTGCTATCCACTACGCCAATATCTCTTCTGAACAGCAATACCCACCACAATTCACCACAACACTTGATACACACCTCAGTACACTCTCATTCGACTCACTCAACAACGAACAATACAATGCACCATTCAGAGAACATGAGCTTCACTCATCACTTGCCAAATGTGGAAACACATCGGTCGGTCCAGATCAGGTCGCATACCAATTCTTCAAAAATCTCCCTGAATCTGGACTTGCAACTCTCCTGGCTAATATAAATCAACTCTGGGAAAGCAATTCATATCCTCCATCCTGGCGCAGAAGCATTATTATCCCAATCCTTAAAAATGGCAAACAACATTCTGATCCTGCAAACTATCGCCCAATATCCCTCACAAGCTGTGCATCAAAACTAATGGAAAGAATGGTTAATGGACGAATTAGGGCTTATCTGGAGTCCAATAATCTACTTTCTCCATATCAAACAGGTTTCAGACCTAGGAAGTCAGTATCCAGTAACATAACACATCTTATTAACTCGATACAGATTGGATACCAACGTAAAGAGTACACAGTAGCAGTATTCATTGATTTCAAGAATGCATTCGACAAAGTAAATAGGAAAGCTCTACTTATTAAACTACACAAAACAGGCCTACGGGGTCATATGGCCCATTTCATCAGTAACTTTCTTTCTAATCGCACCTTCCAGGTTAGGTGTGGGAACACATACTCACCAGATTACATTCTAGAACATGGCCTACCACAGGGCAGCGTCATATCGCCTACACTCTTTACAATAATGATAAATGATATTTTCGATGATGAACCATCTTATATTAAGCACTCTCTCTTCGCTGATGATATAGCACTCTGGTATACTCATCATAACCCTAACATTGGAATCGAACAAATACAACACTCACTTAATAACATAGGAAAATGGTGCAAGAAGTGGGGTCTTACGATCTCACCTAGCAAAACTGTCGCAGTGATATTCTCCCATCGTTTGCGACGTGACAAATGGAGAAACCTCACACTAGATAACAAACCAATCAAATACGTACAAAAACACAAATTTCTAGGAATAACTCTTGATTACACACTTAACTTCAACGCTCACATTGAGGATCTGGTACAAAGGTGTACCAGAAGAATCAACATTATGAAATGCATCGCAGGCAGAGAGTGGGGTGCGGACCGACGCACACTCACTCGACTCTACGTAACCCTAATTCGTCCAATCTTGGATTATAACAGTTTCTTATACGATGATATAGCTTCGAGCCGTATTGACAAATTGCAAACAATACAGAATCATGCACTCAGAATCATCACTGGTGCCCTGCGCACTACGAGAATAACAGCCCTACACATAGACACAAACATACCCACACTTGACAGGCGCCGCAAATTTCTATTGCTGCGCTATTATATACGGTGTGCCTCCCGCCCGGATGATATCGCCTACCAAATACTCACAAACACCCAATCGAACTCGTCACTCACAAATCAGCGTCGCTATCCACTGATCTCTCGTCGCCTCCAGAAAGTAATTGATCACTTTCAAATAACCATTCCAACCATACTGCCAATTCCCCCTATAACATCAGCTTACCTTGATCGCATAGATAATATAGAATACCTCTTCAATGAGAAAAAAGATAGAGTAACAGTAGCAGAAGTAAATCAACTCTTTTTCGAATATTGCCACACACATCAACAAACAACATTCTACTTCACTGACGGATCCGTCATGAACGGCAAATCGGGAGCAGGAGTCTTCTCTACCCACTATAGAAAATCAAGTCGTCTTCCGGATATTTTCTCTATCTTTTCAGCCGAGCTTGCGGCTATACTTCATGCTATCAATCACATCAAAAAGAAAAAAGTTAAGAACAGCGTGATCTGCACTGATTCTGCATCATCACTCTCGGCAATCAAATCACAGAATCAAACCGACCACCACATTGTATACCTGATTAAGAAGAACATAATTAACCTAAACAAGATAGGATACAACATCAGACTTCTATGGATCCCGGGACATAGTGGCATCCCGGGAAACATAAAAGCCGACGAGCTTGCCAAACAAAGCCTTAATCTCTCTAATCGTAAAGAAGATCGCTGTACACACCAAGACATCCTTTCGCACCTCAATCACACATTCCGAGACCTGCGCCAGTATGACTGGCAGGCCCTTCCCTACGATCATCTCTTTGAAATCCACCCGCAAATTGGTAACTTCACATCCTCTAATCAAGATAATCGACTCAAGGAAATAGTTCTAGCCAGATTGAGGCTAGGACACACAAAGATAACACATGATTTTATCATAAAAAATGAGCCACCCCCGAGCTGTCCACACTGCGCCGCACACACCCGACTCAACATTGCCCACCTCCTTCTCAACTGCCCACACTACGACCAACACCGTCAACACATCATTCACTACACAAACACACACAACCTCAGCCTGGACCTTCCAACTCTCCTGGGTGATGATCATCCAGATCTAATTGGACTTCTCTTTACCTTCCTCAGTGATTCGAATCTCATCAATAGCATATGATCGCAACCTTGCACACAGTATATAGATGTCCTTTGATCTTCCATCGTCGTTTCCATCCGCTTCGTTTTTGCCTCCATTCGCTTTCGTTCTCCTTTGCCTACACACGGGTCGCCTTTTCCAAGTGTATATATATATATATATATGTGTGTAAGCTCGACAGGGATCCCTCTTAAAGGTTGAGGCCCACTCGAGACACAGAAGCTATCGCCGGACACCCCGGGCGCGGCCTAGGTGGCTTGCATCCATGGCCCCCGGGAGTGGATGAAGGTGATAGCTCCACAAACACACATACACATTAGCGATATAACGTAACGTAATATAACGTAATTAAAGAAAGGGCTTTTTTACTGTGTACTTTGGCTGAAAGCACAGGTTTTTGCCCTCTTGGTTAGGCACCAGGTTTTTTCTAGTTAGGACTTTTCCTGGTAAAGTTCACCCCACAACAACACACACCAAACAACAGCACACAAATCAGCAGCAAGTCTCAGCAGCAAGCTCTATGTAAGTAACCAAATTTATCGGTCTCGCCTATCTGGCACCTTTTTGGCCTTCCCTTTGTTTTGCAACCCACCGGACGCCACATGAGCCGGTCTAACGTAAAGTTTGTCTTTGCTTTGCCTCTTGGGCCGGAATCAAATAGCCGGCAATTAACTTAACGTAAAACAAAAGATCTGGCTAATTGCCAGCAAGTAACTTCCCTTCCCCTGCTATAGCCTTGTGCTAGCGGGGATGCAAAATTCAAAAAAAAAAAAAAAAAAAAAAAAAAAAAAAAAAAAAACCGCGAAACTTAACCCACGCAATGGCTCGCACAAAGCAGACAGCACGGAAATCCACGGGCGGTAAGGCACCGCGCAAGCAGTTGGCCACTAAGGCGGCTCGCAAGAGTGCGCCGGCCACTGGCGGCGTCAAGAAGCCACACAGGTACCGGCCCGGCACAGTGGCACTGCGTGAGATCCGCCGCTATCAGAAAAGCACCGAGCTGCTCATCCGCAAGCTGCCGTTCCAGCGGCTCGTGCGCGAGATTGCCCAGGATTTCAAGACTGACCTGCGCTTCCAGAGCAGTGCCGTTATGGCCCTGCAGGAGGCCAGCGAGGCCTATCTGGTCGGCCTCTTCGAGGACACCAACCTGTGTGCCATCCACGCCAAGCGTGTTACCATCATGCCCAAGGACATTCAGCTGGCGCGTCGCATCCGCGGCGAGCGCGCCTAGGCCGCTTGTGCCGTGCTCCGGCAGGCTGGCAAGCAAGAAACAGGTCCTTCTCAGGACCAGAGAGGTGTTGCGTAGATTGCCTGATCGGATTTTTGCCGCTTTGTGGACTAGGTACAGGACGCTTTGGGGACTGGGGACTACCTAAACCAACCTAGCCTGACCTAACAGAACTTTACCTAACCTAACCTAACCTTAACTAGCCAAACCGAGCCTAACCACACGAACCTAACTTTACCTAACGCAACCCAAACTTGACTAAACGAACTGAACCTAACCTAGCCCACCCTAACCTAACCCAACCCAGCCTTAACTAGCCGAACCTAACCTAACCTAACCCAACCTTACCCAGCCTAAGCTAACCTAACCTAACCTAACCTAACCTAAACTGACCTAACCTAACCTAACCGTCTCCCCAACGGCGACGAGGAAAAAGTTACTCGCAGAAAGTAATCAATTCCTGCGAATTAATAATAATTCATTAATTATTATTAACTAGACGGCATGTTTTGCGCTATAACTGTACGTTTTGATTAAATTGGTTTTACGGATGCATTATGCTGGGTCAAAAATCGTTTATTTGTATTATTTTGGTCCCTACCCATACCCTACCCTGCCCATATCCCACCCTGCCCATACCCCACCCTGCCCATACCCTACCCTGCCCATACCCTACTCTGCCCATACGCTGCTCATACCCTCCACATACTCTACCCTACCCTACTCATACCCTACTCATACTCGATTGAAGCTGTGTACCAAATTTGAGCGCAATAGGCCCAGCCGTTCCTTAGATATGGGACCGACCCCTAACGTGCGCACGTTCAGTCGGTCCTCCGCACCTGTATCACATGACCATGCATCGCCTGGTGAGTGCCCTGCCCACCCACAGTTCAACTTTCAGCACAATCGGCCCAGTAGTGGCTGAGTTGTTGCAAGAATAAATTTACTTTATTTACTGTGAATCCCCTTGGCGAGCGGTGCCCTGCGCCGGTGTTCGTTGTCAAAGTTCAATGACCTGCCGGCTCTGCTGCTTTTCGTTCAGTTTTGGCAGCGAAGAAAATGAGCCAAGAGCACGTGCTCTCCGCTCGGCGCCAGCCGCGGCCCGTCATGCGGGAGAGATTCACGCGCTGACGGCGCACCCCTGGCCCGACCACCCCCAAATTTTAATACAAAGGTCGCATCAACCCACCAATTCGGCATGCCAAATTTCACGTCGCTACGCGGTACCGTTCCGGCGCAATAAGACACATAAGACATGACACACGGATGGATGGATGGAGATCGTACAGACATGTTATAAATCATAATATAGACTAGATGGCATGTTTTACGCTATAACTGTATGGTATTTAATTGATTTTACGGGTTCTGTAGTGTGTACCAAGTTTGAGAGAATTGGCCCAGCCGTTCTTGAGATAGGAAACTGCTCCTTTCCAGGTGTGCACGTGCATTAGCATTTAGCACCCTACATATGGTAATGTGTCGTTCGATATGTGCCCGTTGACAGTCCCAAAATTCAGCACAATCGGCCCAGTAGCGGCTGAGTTATTGCACGAATAAATTTATTTTATTTACTGGCGAATTCCCCTGGCGAGAGGTGCCTTCCGCTACCGTTTGTTGTCAAAGATTCAATGGCCTGCCTGGGCCTGCCTGCCGAAGCCACCGATCCGATTTCGTCGGAAAATACGCGTAACGTTATCAAAACACGGTCGCATGCTAGAGTCATTTTCACAAAAGTTTATTGACTTTTCGATAATATTTTGGGTGGATATTGGTCAGAAAAGAATGCTCTTTCCGAATATGTAGGTTTCATAACGATTGATCGTCGTTTTCAATACGTTTTGGTGTTGTAAAGGACATCGCGCTCCGCGCGAATCAAATTTTCAACTTAATTTTTCATTATTAAAGAAATGGTACGGATCATCAGTTTTTGTTTGCTATTCTCTGATTACACATACATTTGTCTGCAAAACGATACAACACCGATTTCATTCCGTCAAACCGTTTTCCAGCGGCATCGATTTTCCAGTCACAATGCACGAAATCGGTCATTTTTTCACAACCGGGGGTGCTGTCTTGCACGTGGCGCGTGCTATACTATGAAACCATATCGATACGCTAGTTCCATCTCTCCTCTATCCAGTGGTGAAAACCGCTTCTCGCTGCGCCCACCCGTTGCCGACTTATACAGCCGGGAAGCAGGCGCCGCAGGCCGGTTTTCGTCCGATCTTCGATTTGACCGTTTCCCGTGTTAACCCTATGGCGCACGCGAGCGCGTGCTGACGGCGCACCCCTGGTCCGATCACGCCCAAATTTTAATACAAAGGCCGCCCACGCCCACCGATTCGGCATGCCAAATTTCACGTCGATACGCGGCGCCTTTCAGGCGCAATAAGACACATAAGGCATGACGGATTACGCACGCACAGACATCTTATAAATCATAATATAGATAATTCGCAGATTTAATTAATCATCTATTAGTGATTAATTAATTATCACTAATAGAAAATTCATTAATCTGCAATCGCAGATTGCAGGCAAAAGTAAATCAAATATGTTCAGGTTAAGTGATTATGCATTAGATACATAACCACTTAACCTGAACCCTCGCCGGCACAGGCCATTTAACGTCCTTCGACTGCACAAGGAATTGATTGTGAACCCTCGCGTTTGGCCTCTAATCGAGCTAGAGCTTCGCGGAAACACGAGCGTGCTACCCGGGGCATTCCAGGACAGCTCAACCACAGCCGAACACCCTTATATTTTTAAAAATTCTGAAACTTTGTGTATAGGGTAATCTGACACGCTGGAGACGGCCCTGCCAATATTAGACCTCTCTGACTAAAGGTCACAGAGTTATAGCCTCCGGCATTTTGGAGAGGTCACCCTAAAGACCAATCTTTGAGGGCATATATCTCAAAGAAAAAATATTTTATATATGAAAAATATATACCGATGGACTCAAAATTGATCAGAAAAGATTTTGGCTATCTCGAATTTTTTTTTGAAAATTTTCAAAATTTTGGATTTTGTGACCAATTTTTCAAAGACCTGGCTCGACCTTTTCCTCATCGAAATTGTACTTTTCGTCTATAGACAAAATGTTTTTTGATCAATTTTCTTTCGATAGAAAAAATAAAAAAAATGGGTTCTGCCTTTAAAATATATTTTTCGCCACACATAGATGGCGCTGCTGACGCTGTTTTTCCTGAATAATTACTGAATTGAGATAATAAGATGCAGATGATGATCAAAGTATGTTTCCCAACAACAGCTCAAACGGCGTTCGATAGCCCTGTCAAATTTGTCGAAAGAAACCAAATTTCGTTGACCTAGGGGTCACCGATGACGTCACAGGTCAGGTCAAAAATAAAATGTTTCACCGTTCACGGGGCTTCTAGGGAAAGCGCTATAACACCGAGTAAAACGCATTTTGTCGAAAATCAGCGATAAGGCGTCAGTTGTCTAGTACATATGTTGCTATTAGAGGTCACTGGTCATACCAGGTCAGGTCACAGGTCACAGGTCAGGTCACCAAAGGTCACCACATGAACCCAAGTTTACTAAGGTTGTGCGATGCATGTTTTATGGCCAGTTTTTCATTTCCAACTCAATGGTGTTGGTTATAAGACTATCAGGTACGGAATAGGTCACTTTCTGGTGGAGGTCAGCCGGTCAGGTCTAGGTCAGGTAAAAAAGGTCAAATTTCAAAGTTGATATTTTTGCATAAAATGGGTATTAATTCGATGCAGCTCGTCACGGGGAGTCTAATGGTGGTCTTTGTTTTGCGTTACGAGGTCTAGAATTGCTGAAAATTGAGTTTGAAAATTTAACGTCATCAATTTTGAAGTTTTGTTTCGCTATAACTTGGCCAAAAAAAGAGGTATCGATCTCAAATTTGGTATGTAGATAGAAAGCGGTAGGGACTATCACAGATATTCCGTTTTTTTTCGAAATTCAAAAAACATTTTGGATTTTTCGGCTATTGTATTCAAAAAATCTATTTTTTTATTTTTGGGGGTCAAAATAAAAAAAAATCGAAAAACCGAAATTGCAGTTTTGTAGCCCTCTTGATTCCACACCTTTTATTTATTAAACATTTTTCTGTATCTCTAAAGCTGTAGGCCTGACAGCTCTTCCCGCGAAACCTTTTTTTGGGTCGAAAATGGCAGAAATGACGTCACTCTGACGTCATTAGCGGCCAACCTATCACAGCCTTTGGAAAAAATTTTAATCACCATGTGCGCTAGCTACTCCCGGGAGGGTACTGAAAGTTTGGTGACGATCGGCGCAGCGGTTCTCGAGATATATCGAAAAAACCAAAGGGGGGCAAAAAATGCCCCCCCCACCGCCTGGAAGGTTAAATAGCCACTCAAAAGGGTCACAGTGTCTTATTTGTTGTTAGAAAACACGTATCTGTCATGAACTGTATCTTATCATCTAAATTCCGTAATAATATAGGAAAACAGCATCAGCAGCGCCATCCCATTTTTTTATATTTTTTCTATCGAAAGAAAATTGATCAAAAAACATTTTGTCTATAGACGAAAAGTACCATTTCGATGAGGAAAAGGTCGAGCCAGGTCTTTGAAAAATTGGTCACAAAATCAAAAATTCGAGATAGCCAAAATCTTTTTTGATCAATTTTGAGTCCATCGGTATATATTTTTCATACCTAAAATATTTTTTCTTTGAGATATATGCCCTCAAAGATTGGTCTTTAGGGTGACCTCTCCAAAATGCCGGAGGCTATAACTCTGTGACCTTTTGTCGGACAGGTCTAATATTGGCAGAACCGTCTCCAGCGTGTCAGATTACCCAATACACAAAGTTTCAGAATTTTTAAAAATATAAGGGTGTCATTTTTAAAAAAAAAATGGTCGTTTTGTCCTGGAATGCCCCACCCGTCACGAGACGAAGCCGATGATACCCCATTTTAAGGTCCTAGGTCGTCGTTTGATCTTCCAGGTCAACCGATTCCAGTCAATGACCCAAAAGTCGGGAAAATCGGGACCTCTTAAAAAGTCGTGAAGTGTGCCTGCTGTAGGGTTTTTCGGGGTGCTAACCACGAACATCGTGTCAGTTTTTATCACAGATGATGTCTTGAAGCATTTAGACCAGGTCGGGTTAGGTCAGGAGGGGTTGTGACGAGGATTCGTAGTACGTGTCAACCGCCTCTGATAGCTTCATAACATGTTACGAAATTACCAAAACTGCTTCGTAAATGTTCAAATGGTTGCTAAATTCGAATCCAGCTCCAAAAACTGGCCGAGAAACATGTAGAACTCGAAAAAGTGAACCGAGTTCACCAAAGGTCATTGACCTGACCTGACCTTCAGGTGACCTTGACATCCACCCTTATGCATGGGAACAACATCAAATCACATGTTTGAACGTTTGAAACCACGAAAAGATTGTAAACGCGCGGCTAATGCGAGCCGACATACGCCGAATCGCGATTCCGGCCAAACATTGTCTCAGAAAGAAGGTCACAGGTCAAAGGTCATTTGGGTCAGGGTCATGATATTTTCAAGGTAGGTGTAAAATTGACCAATGCGAGAGTATGGAAAGTTTCGTCGCGATCGGCCGCTTTTTACGAGGGTTATTTGCAATAATTCTATTGGAGGGGTTGCATCAACATGAAACCGTCAACTATCGAAACCGTGGTTTCAAACGCCCCTGTGCCGGCGAGGTTTTGGATTTAGTTTCGCCCGTAACCTCTCCTAAGGCATTGCCTACGGCACTGCACTGCTTCGCCACGAGAAACATGATGATGTCATTATTCATAGTTGAATGGCATTTGTTGGACAGCATCCTTGTAATATTCGTGCGTTTTGTTTTTCTATCTTGCCCACACTCCATGTCCTATTTCTTATTTATCATTTGATCCTACCCGGGAACGGGAACTGTTTGCACCAATAGCAGAAGTTTTTCGCGCACTTTTTCCACACCGAGGTCACAGCAGCACGACCAAAACACGACTGACAGTCATTACCCGGTCGTCCCTCTCTCACTCTCGTTCTCTCTCCCAGCCACTCCCGGCGGTGTTGCATTACCGCAGGGGGTTCACCCTCTTCCAGGAAGTCGCGAAGTCACCGCAGTGAGGCGGCACAACCCCTCCCATCCCCATGCATTCGACACCGCATGGTCTACCGCCGTCGCGCCGCTCGCTTCCCATGAGCATGGCACGACCGAGGTGTAGGTACTAATCTCGACATTCTCGGCCGTGACTCAGCGGAAACCTCCAGGATTTTTGTAGGACGAGAGAGAAAGAGAGAGAGAGAGAGAGAGAGAGAGAGAGAGAGAGGAGAGAGAGAGAGAGAGAGAAGAAAGTAGAGGAACATAGGCAACACAATTTTGTCTCTCTTCATCTTACTTCCTCACCCTCTTTCTTTATGGTGTTGATACTTGATCATTGGAGAGCTCGGATCGTTAGCACACCACTATAGCCACATCCATATCTCACGAATTGAAGCTCCCTTGCAGCGATTCTCTCCCCTCCCACCCCAGTTGACGGCCGGCCCCGAGCAGAGCGGACTCTCTCGCTCTCTCTCTCCATCTCATCTCCCTCTACCTCTCTACCAGCGCTGCGGGTAAGGCCGGAATGTGTGGGCGCCCTCGCACTTGCAGGGGCGTCCTCAGCGGCACACAAGTGGGTATGCACAACAGAAAAAAAAAACGCGCTTTCATTTGCTTCTTTTATTAACGTCCTTTTCGTCATTAAGTTTTCCTTGCCAAGTGCAGTCCTTTTTGTTCTTACAATACAAATAGTACAATGCTACAAGCGGCGCATTCAAGGTCCTGTAGGTCTATGCTGCCTCCGCCCCTGCCAGAGCGCTCGGATTCTGATGCCTACTGCCCCTCCCCTCCCCCACTATCTGCCGGTCCCACGCGGCGCGGCTCCGAGACCCGGGGCCGGCCGTCTGTTGGTGGGCGGGGGAGGGGAAGCACGGAGCGGTGACTCGGCTCCGAGCAGCTATTTAGCTTCAACACGACCACGAACAAGTTTACTAGATTCTGTTTTCAGGCTGCATCATAGAAGTTGGATGGGCGATCTTTTTTCCGTTTATATCTGATATTGCAGGACTCGGACCGGACTGTTGTTGTAAGTAACCAGTTGTAACTCATTGTAACCAGGAACGCAGGCACTCACCAAGCGAAATGCCTCTAGAGAAATGCATTTGACACCGCACGTCGGCCGCCGCTGCTCACTTCCCAGGAGTATATACGGCACGACACAAATGTACTCAACTCGGTATTCTCGGCAGCGACGCAGCCGGAAATTTCCAGGTCTCATTGAGGACGAGGGAAAATAAGAGAGAGAGAGAGGGAGAGAGAGAGAGAGAGAGAGAGAGAGAGAGAGAGAGAGAGAGAGAGAGAGAGTAGGACAGAGAAGGAAAATACAAAAACGAGAGGAGCAAGGTCGTCTCTCCGAGTGCCGGGTCTGCAGGCTTGCTCCTCGCCGCCCGGCCGACCTAGCGGTCCGTAGGACCATGTGCTCCGGCACGCGCCCCCTCCCCGCCCCACCCCCTCCGACCCAGCCGATCGCCCCCGCTGTCCTCACGTTTGTCCCCGTTCCGCGCCCGGCCCGACCCAGCCGGAATTGGGGATGGGGGACGGGTCTCGGCGCCGGCCGCCGCGCCGTCTCCCTACGGCCGGGCGTCTCGGGCTGTCGGACCGCCAGTGCAGGTGGAGGGGTCGGGGAAATTGAGGTAGAGGAGGGGGCGCTGGGGGGGGGGGAGGGCGGCTGGCGCAGTCACAGCTGCACACGGCCCGCTGCTCGTCCAGACTGCATCATTCTAGTCGTCCAGTGCTTTTAGGATATATTAATGTCCAAATTCATCAAGTTGATTGCACGAAGTCATTCTTCAGGTCTTGAAGTTTCCGAGCACCCCAAAGATAGAGGTATGTACGCCTCGGCAGCCCCCTCTCTGGCTCTCCCCGCGCGTCCAGCCCGGGGACCAGGCGACGGCGTGACGGCCGCCGCGCCCGAGCCGGCCGGCACCCTCCCCCGCTGTACCCTCCCCCTTCTCCCTCTGACCCTCCCGGCGGCGGCGGACGGCCACCGGCACCTGACACCGAGCCAGTGAACCCTGACCTTCCCACTGTTGGGGTTGGGGGGGGGGGGGAGGGAGCTGCAGAGTGGGATGGTACAGGGAAGGACCAGGCGTATTGTGTGCTCCGATGTAAACGTTTTGTCTTTCTATGTAATGCCAGCTTTGCCTTATGTTTCCATATCCTATAATGAAAATGGAAACCAGTTGATGAAAACGTTTGTATCTAGATCTAGAACCTTTCCAAGCGAATCCCCTATCGATGAAAAATACTACATACATATATTACAAAAAATACTAACACTTAAATCGAAGAAAATATACCGGTCTCTGACACGTGGGAATACGTACAAGTACGGGAAATTCGTGGGACGCCAACACATTCCAGTAATGTTCAGAAATTGATAGGTGTCTAAGAGGACGGGAGAGGTGCCTCGATATAAGCACGCAAAGCTTTTGCACCGCACTGCATATCCTGTTTGAGACTTGTTTTGTTCGCAATACATGCTGATGATGATGATTGTCTGCCGCCGGGGGACGATGGGGCCTGAAGTCGGCGTCCCGGCCATCCCCTCCCTCCTCGAGTGGGCGCACTGCCTGCCTGGCGAGCCGGGCGCGCACAATGACACCTGACACGCTACCGGCGGTGATATCAGTTCGGCGGCCGTCCCCCCGGTTAGGGGTGACCGTGACGGCGCTCCGTCACATGCAGGCGTTGACGGCGTCGGTCCACCCGCCCAGGATGGGTCGGCACCCGACACTCCGCTGTTTTCATAAGACAACTCGGGAGAGGACTTTTCATAAGACAAATCCGGACGAAAATGACCAAAGGGTGGCAGTTGGTTGCCGTCAGCACTTGGTGACATTTCCGTGAAAACTAACGGGACGGGAACATTTTAATGAGAGATATCAGGAAAGGACATTTGCATAAGACAAATCCGGACGAAATTGACCAACATTCCCTCTCTGGGCGTATCGAGTTCTAGAGAAAGTGAACCCCTGTTTTGTTTTTGTTTAACCGGACCTTGATCTCACACGCGCTTTTGAGTGTGTACACATTGTTGTGTGCGTATGTGACAGGTCGCCGCCCACTATTCACACAATCGGATGGGTGTCCCCTCTGAGAACCGCACCACAGCTCCGACCAGGCGGAGCGCGGCTATCGCTATTTGAGCACACGGACGGGCCATCAGTCATCCTTCCTATTTTCCACTGTCCGCCCATATTGTGAGTCGTTTGTTGACCAGGCCGAGCCCAAGTGTAGGGTGTGGTCTTTACCACAGAGCGGCTGGGATGGTGGTAGAAAATAAGAGAATGAAAGTAGGAAGTGGTAATGACATTGAATTCCAATCAAATTTGTCACGTATGGCGCTATAAAAATGTGCCAACACATGGATGGAGGACAAGCAAATAGCGCGTGGCCTCTGGTAAATACTAAAGAACATAATAGTCAAGTTAAGTAAGTGTTAGTAATAGTTACTAAGTAACTGGACAGAACTACAGTCGGTGGCCACTTATTCCGGGACTTAAACTCAAACATCATGAAGCGCTTGAGAATCTCTCTCTCTCTCTCTCTCTCTCTCTCTCTCTCTCTCTCTCTCTCTCTCTCTCTCTCTCTCTCTCTCTCTCTCTCTCTCTCTCTCTCTCTCTCTCTCTCTCTCTCTCTCCCCATCTCATCTCCCTCTGCCTCTTAACCAGCGCTGCGCTGACAAACTGGAATGTGTGGTCGCCCTTGGCACTTGCAGGGCCGTCGCCAGAGGCAGACAACTGGGTATACACAACAGAGAAAACGCGCTGACATTAGCTTCTTTCATTCATACTTTTCGTCATTAAGTATTTCTCAACTTGTGCAGTTGTATTTGTTCTTACATCGGTACACTACAACCAGCGGAGCATACAAGCCCCTGTATGTCTCTGAGCTACCTTCGCCCCTGCCAGAGCGATCGGATTCTGATCCCTCGTGTGCCCCCACCCCTCCTTTTTCCCCCACCCCAAAAATAAAAAAACAAAACAAATATTAATCAATCATACACACAAAGGCAAAACAAAATTGGCCGGGCTCGGGCTGCCTGCGGACAGCCGCGGCGACGAGCTGTAATCCGTTGCATCCGTCGACCGCGATAGTCGACGGTTTCATGCTCACGTGGCCCGACTAGACGAGCCGTTTGACGCGCTGGGGCGCGGCAGTGAGCCGGAACATCCGGGAGCTCTGGTCGCGCCTGGTGCAGCCCTGCAGGCCCGAGGCTAGATGCTCGGCGCTGGCCGTGGGACAGTTCCGCGCGACGACGACCTGACAGTCCCGCCCCTCACCCCTTACCCCACCCCCCGCGGTGCCGGTGGCAGGCAGACAGACACACAGACCGCAGACCGGGGACGGTGTGAGCGCCCTTGGCTCAGGCAGGGGCGTTTTCAGCAGCAAAAAGATGGACATTTTCAACAACAGAAATGCGGTGCAGATCATTCAATGAGTGTCGGCTGCCTTATTCGTAATTTTCCTCTCACCAGCTTCGGAGTCTCACAGTCAATACGATTCGCCGAATTTGCCGATGGTACCTTGTTGATTTGGTGAGTTGGGTGAGAGGAAAATTGAGAATAAGACAGCTGACATTCCAATTAGCAGATGGGCCGAGTGATTTTTCAATCAAACCAATCAAAAACAGTTTGTTTCGGAACTGAGCTTCGTCGATCACCGTGAATGGCATTTGCCGAATTTGCCGATGATACATGAACGTGTTTGGTTTTTGGTCTCTAGCTTTGCCATAATTTGTTCGACCCCTAAGATGAAATAATGAGCGTGTAAGAAACTCTATTATGTACGGAACCCGCGTCAGTCAGAGTTGCTAGATTACTTCCCTAATCTCCAAAA
Source organism: Amphibalanus amphitrite (assembly GCF_019059575.1). Lineage (NCBI taxonomy): Eukaryota > Metazoa > Arthropoda > Thecostraca > Balanomorpha > Balanidae > Amphibalanus > Amphibalanus amphitrite. The sequence goes on along the minus strand of NW_024881605.1, from coordinate 1,035,196 downwards.
ATCGGTCAAAGTTGACAGGGTAACGAAGCCTTTTAATGTACGCATGTGGCAGGTCACCAATAATCACAATGATGACTTGAGCGGTGAGACCTGGTTGAATTGGTGAGTTGGGCGAGAGGATAATTGAGAATAAGGCAGCTGACATTCCTATTAGCAGATGCGCAGCGCTGCACACAATGCAGCGAGCCGAGAGGCCGTGGCGACCTCTGCAGTCCATATCGCCAACCACTAGCCAGACATCTGGCTGGGCTGAATCCGGGAGACGTAGAGGTATCTCCGGGATCGGAGGGGACGCCTTCATATGGACACAGTATTTCTCCTTCGAGTCCCCGAGTCCCGAGTCCTGGGTTTCCACATTGCCCCTGTGGTCCCCGTGTCGTAATCGCAATTTTCCAGCTTTATAACTTAAAGTCAAGAAGTATGATGGTTGTTTTGAAACGAAACTCAATAAAACTTCTTTAATCAAGGTAGACTGTCTATAGAGAGACATTAATTTGGAGCATTAAACGAATGTCGGTAGTTTTCCTGTGCAAACGCAACATAACTTTCGTCATGGCAAGAATAATTATTAAAAAACCTCCCAGTACCAAACGCCAACGCCATGCAGTGCTACAGCCATCTGTCGGCCAAAATGAACACTTCTAATCGGACCTTCTATGAAGAAGAAGCTTTTAAGATGAATTGATTTGAAAAGCATGTTTTTCATGCATGCGCATCGGGCGGGCCTAACCAATAGCAACAACTATCATTGTGGAATGACGCTACACCATAGTTTGTTATACAAATTAATGAAAATTCATTTCATATCTGGTTCCTATTGTGTGCTTGGACGCACTGCAACCCTGACAAGTGCTGCCGCTGTTGGCAATATGCCAAACCACTATCTCACCTAACCGTTCATAGGCGACGTTAGGGCAGCCTTAACAGCCTACAAACAGGCAACAGGCAACAAAAACGGTTCACTTATTGTTATATTCTAATCCACAATTTTCATACAATAAAAAACAAAATTTGGATTGACGTACAAAATTTAAAAAAGCCTTAAGCTATTCGCACAAAATATTCACAGCCATTTTTTCCCGCCTGCTTGGAGCGGCACCGCTGCTCCCGAGGGAGCGCACCCCGTAGCCGGGTGCAGCGAGTACCTTGGGGCTGGTCGGCCGGTCCTTCGGGACGGGCCGGTGACTCACTAGGGTGCCTGCCCAGACCAATGGACCAATGTCTCCCCCTAATTCCTATCGCCCTTCTGGCTCTGAAATGGTCTCGTCAGACCGAAAGGGCCTAACCCAACAAAACAAAAACAAATGGAGAGATTAACCTGCGCCCCAATGGGGATCCTGGATTTCCACGCCCTGCTGGAGGGATGTTTGAACCACCACTCCCCCCTTCTAACTAACTCGGCTCCCGTGCCACGTAGCGACACGCGGTGAGCGACGTTGGAAAAAAGCGTAAAAAATTATAACGAAATTAGTTCTTTGACATTTTAATCAGGTGAAACGTCCTGTCACCAGAGGTGACCAAAAGGTAAAATTTCACCACTTCCCAAGTCAAACTTCGACAATCTTTTACAGACCGGCGCATATGGGGCTCAAGAACACATGGAGCTACAACGCCGCGGTTCAGCGCATTCCATAGCTCTAATAACGGTCTCTCTGAGATAATGTTCTCAGATTTGGCCTAAGGTCGACGTTTTAGCATCCACAGGGAAAAACTGCCAAAATTGACGTTCATTTTGGCGCTAACAGTTTTTCTTAAAGGGACTATCCCACCTTCCAAAAAGTACCGTTTAGGATTCGGAAATGTTACTCATGATATAGTGACGAATTCTGCAAGTTTTTACGCGTTTTCGTCTGATACTTTTTGAGATATTGCGACTTTTATATTTCATTATGACGTCATTTAGATCAGATCTGTGACGTAATGAAGGATTTACTTAATGTCAATGTGGAGGGAAATTTGGCAGAAAATATATTTGCTCTCAAATATGACGCGGCTCATACAGTAGCAAAAGTATCTTTGATTGGCATTGATACCGTAAACGGGGGTGACTTTGCCATGTTTTCAACTTTAGACGCTTGTATTCTTTTAACTTGTTAACTTATTGGGATGACTCTATGTTCAAAACACGGATGAAGATTAGCTCTTTGGGTTTTGCTATTATCGTACTTTTATCTTGCCTAAAAATATAATCTTTTAAGGAAAATGAGTCGTGGCAAAGTTAAACTGAAAAAGGGGTGACTTTGCCACTATGCCAAATAACGTTTTTGTAACGCTAACAAATACTTTTCAAGCATTTTTGTTCCATTGCATGAGGAAGGGCAACCATCCTTAATTGTTTAATAGGAAAAAATAAAGCAATTCGAGGTTTTTTGCTCTTAAACGATGTACAAAATAGGAGAGATGCCTTACTTTTTATAATAAATTATATTTGTTGAAAATAATTGAGATTTGATAGTAAATAGAAACTGAAAATGGTTCAGAATAGATAAATAAGCAAAGATTTTATTGTATCGGTACTCTAGGACCTTGCCGCTTTTTCCACAGACATAAAGAGGAACAGAAAGAGGACGTTCTTGCGGGAACATACCGACACCCTTATTATTACCATTTTGATCTATAAAATGATACAGATTTCTTTAGCCAGTCTTACTGGCAAACTCAGGAGTTGTAGATGATCATGGCTGTGCTGAAAAGTTGGGCCCAGCTTCATCCATGTTTTTATTTTGGTAATTTTTGCCTTTATATACTCCCACTGTGCATTCCAGTGTTAATGTTCAACATATAAACTTTTACGTTTTAAAAACCAGTTTGGAGTTCAAAATGATGCTACAGTTAAAACTTATTTTGAATTGCATCGGATAAGTATTTCATTTTTGCATTGATAACATGGTGGCAAAGTCACCCCATGTGGCCTGCAATTCACTTGGAAGAATCACCACCAAGAATTTTAGCTAAATTAAGTGACAAATGCCAGTTTTGTTGGATATGCTAACTTAACAGCCTTGTCATAATCAACCATACCAAATGTCAGCATCGCAGATGGTCTAGAACATGGTTAGATAATAAAAAGTTCGGACCTCTTCAAATTTGACAATTTCAATGACTCAGATAAAACGGAGCCCTGTTAAGTATTTAGTGGTAATTTATCTCTCAGCGTTGGCTATGTTGGAAGGCCCATCAATTATCTTTCATTTGTGCATAAAAAAATTATTACATTCTTCGTAAAATATCACTGGAGATCACCCTAAAGCATTTTTTGAGAAGCATGGCAAAGTCACCCAGCAAGGCAAAGTCACCCCCGTTTACGGTACTTCACTTGATTGCGTGACAGGCGTTCAAAAGGCAAATGACGTCATCAGATTGCCATTAATAGTTAAGAGATTGGGACTTGTACAGGGAACATTTTCAAATGAAGGGAACGAATTTCTTCAACACCACGAGGCTGCGGGGGTTGCGACCAAGATAGATAGTGGTTCCTGAACCTCGCCGCAAACTTGGCTATCTCAACTCAAACCTAATGTAAAGGTGGGATAGTCCCTTTAAATAACTTTTTGACTCAAAACTTGCAATAGCCTACTTTTAGTGGCATCGTGTTCCTCTCGTCAAGACGCAGTAAACAACACGCTTCTTGTATCGAGAGCACATCAACCTCCAGGCTCTACGAATCAAACTATTAAAACAGTTACATTAAGGGCGTACCGGTTTCGTCTATTGACTTCTTCAGCGCCGTTGACAACGGCGGCGGCAAGAGGCGGCTGCCTCCTCCTCCAGCGGACTGCAGCGCCGTGGTCGGCCCTCCCTCGCCGGCTGGCAATCGGACGCCAGGACCGGTCCGGTCAGCTCGGCAGTGCGCACCCGCTGCCGACCACGGCTCCCGAACATACGAGTATACCTAAAGACATGGACAATGGACAGTCATTACCATCTCCGTATAGAAAAACACTGGTCAACAACAGGCTAATACCAACTTTCAACCAACCAACCAACCTGGCTATAACCAACTTTCAGAATAATAAAATATCGCAAACAAGATAAATTGGTAAAATTAATAGCAATATTAACTTTTCACAAAATTCAAGGCTTTATACAATCTATATTATGAATTATAAGTCGTCCGTGCGTTCTCCATCCGTGTGTCATGCCTTATGTGTCTTATTGCGCCTGAAAGGCGCCGCGTATCGGCGTGAAATTTGGCATGCCGAATCTGTGGGCGTGGGCGGCCTTTGTATTAAAATTTGGGGGTGATCGGCCCAGGGGTGCGCCTTCAGCACGTGCAAAAGGGTGCTCTCATAGGGATAGCATGGTGTCGGCGAGAGCGGCGGTCGGCCGAAAATCGGGCCGACACGGCTCGCTTTCCGGCTTGATATCTCGGCAATGGGTAGACGCATCGAAAAGCGGTTGCCACCAATGGATAGAGAAGAGATGGAACTAGCGTATTGATATGGTTTCATAGTATAGCACGCGTCACGTGCAAGGCAGCACCCCCGGTTGTGAAAAAATGACCGATTTCGTGCATTGTGACGGGAAAATCGATGCCGCTGGGAAACGGCTTGACGGAATGAAATCGGTGTGGTGCCATTTTGCAGGCAAATGTACGTGTAATCAGAGGATAGCAGATAAAAAGTGATGATCCGTACCATTTCTTTAATAATGAAAAATTAATTTGAAAATTTGATTCGCGCGGAGCGCGATGTCCTTTACAACATCAAAACGTATTGAAAACGCTGACCAATCGCTATGAAACCTATATATTCGGAAAAAGCATTCTTTTCTGACCAATATCCACCTAAAACATTTTCGAAAAGTCTATAAACTTTTGTGAAAATGACTCAAACAGACGACCGTGTTTTGTTAACGTAGCGGGTATTTTTCGACAAAATCCGATTCGTAATTCGTAATTTCGTAATTCGTTTATTAGGGCTGATCCACAGGTGGCTATTACGGCCCAGTCAATACAAGCAATATGAGAGTACCTAAGTCACAAAAATCATCATAGTAAAAGACACACAAAATGTACAATGGTACTAAAAAAACACTAAGGTGGCGACATATCTCTATCGGAAGAACCGCATCAGCTGTGCCCTGGAGGCGGTCCCCGTCACCTCTCGCGGCAGCCCGTTCCAAGCCGCCGCGGCTCTGTACGGGAACTGCCGCCGAGCCACCGCCAGGCGGACTCGGGGCAAGTCGATCACCGCCGAGCCCGCAGCGGTGGCACGCGTGGCCCTCTCTGAGACGACGGCTCGTGGGCGAAACATTGCCCGTAGCGAGTCAGGGGCACCAGCGGCATACAGGGCGCGATGCACATTCACTGCGTCCCTGCGCGCGATCACTTCCCCAATGTTGGGCCAGCCGAGCGCGCCGAGAGCGGGGGGGGGGGGCTTATGGCCGGCAGGTCATACAACTTTTGACAATAGCTATCAAAGCATGGGCTGCAATGCACCGCCCGCCCAGCGGAATCCCAAATACTTTAAATAAGCGCTAAGCAGTAAACAGTACATTTTTGTACTAGGAATAACTCAGCAGCTACTGGGCCGATTGAACTGAAACTTGGACTGTGGCTGGAGTGGGCAATACCCTGGCGATGCATGGTCATGTGTGACAGGCAGTGTGGATCGATTGCACGTGCGCACGTGAGGGGTCCATTTATACATCTCAAGAACGGCTGGGCCGATTTCGCTCAAATTTTGTACACTGATAGGGAAATTTAGAAAGGTGGCTGGCACCGCTGGCACAAGTCATCTGGAGTCTCATTTCGCGCGTGCGCACGTGCAGCGGGCCGCTTTTATATCTCAAGAACGGCTGAGCCGATTGCGCTCAAATTTGGTACATTACTTTAACCGGATATGAGAAGGGTTACCATTTGTAGGTTATGAGTAAGGAAGGGTATGGGTAGGGTATGGTAGGGCAGGGTAGGGTAGGGTAGGGTAGGGTAGAGTAGTGTAGGGTAGGATAGAGTTGAGTGCAATAAGGGCCCAACTCACGAAAGGCTCTAGCAACTCGTAACCAGCACCGATACCCCATACCGCTCAATTAAAACAAATATCCAACTCTACCCCAATTCTGCAAATAAAATCGAAGTTTCTACACCCAAACTGATGGCCCCCGTAAACCTATCTATCAAAACGCACAGTTATAGCGCGAAACATGCCATCTAGTCTATATTATGATTTATAAGTCGTCCGTGCGTTCTCCATCCATCCGTGTGTCATGCCAATTATGTCTAATTGCGCGAGAACGGCGCGGCGTAGCGACTTGAAATTTGGCATGTCGAATCTGTGGGCGTGGGGGACCTCTGTAGTAAGATTTGGGGGTGATCGGACCGGGGATGCGCCGTCAGCGCGTGAATCTCTGCCGCATGACGGGCCGCGGCCGGCGCCGAGCGGAGAGCACGTGCTCTAGGCTCATTTTCTTCGCTGCCAAAACTGAATGAAAAGCGTCAGAGCCGGCAGGTCATTGAACTTTGACAACGAACACCGGCGCAGGGCACCGCTCGCCAAGGGGATTCGCCAGTAAATAAAATAAATTTATTCTTGCAATAACTCAGCCGCTACTGAGCCGATTGTGCTGAAAATTGGACTGTGGGTGGGCAAGGCACTCACCAGGCGATGCATGGTCATGTGTTACAACTTACAGGTGGACTGACTGAACGTGCGCACGTGAGGGGTCCGGTCCTATATCTAAGGAACGGCTGGGCCGATTTTGCTCAAATTTAGTACAACATTAGGGACAATTTAGAAGGGTGGCTGGCACAAGTCATCGGGAGTCTCAGCGCGTGCGCCCGTGCAGGGAGCGCTTTTATATCTCGAGAACGGCTGGGCCGATTGCGCTCAAATTTGGTAAACAGCTTCAGTCGAGTATGAGTAGGTTATCAGTAGGGTAGGCTAGAGTATGTGGAGAGTATGGTATGATCAGTGTATGGGCAGGGTAGGGTATGGGCAGGGTGGGGTATGAGCAGGGTGTGGTATATGGGCAGAGTCGGATATGGGGAAGGTAGGGTATGGGCAGGGTAGTGGTATGAGTAGGATATAAGTAGGGTATCAAAGCATACAGCTATCGCGCAAACCTGGCCGTCTAGTCTATATTATGATTTATAAGTCGTCCGTGCGTTCTCCATCCATCCGTGTGTCATGCCAATTATGTCTAATTGCGCGAGAACGGCGCGGCGTAGCGACTTGAAATTTGGCATGTCGAATCTGTGGGCGTGGGGGACCTCTGTAGTAAGATTTGGGGGTGATCGGACCGGGGATGCGCCGTCAGCGCGTGAATCTCTGCCGCATGACGGGCCGCGGCCGGCGCCGAGCGGAGAGCACGTGCTCTAGGCTCATTTTCTTCGCTGCCAAAACTGAATGAAAAGCGTCAGAGCCGGCAGGTCATTGAACTTTGACAACGAACACCGGCGCAGGGCACCGCTCGCCAAGGGGATTCGCCAGTAAATAAAATAAATTTATTCTTGCAATAACTCAGCCGCTACTGAGCCGATTGTGCTGAAAATTGGACTGTGGGTGGGCAAGGCACTCACCAGGCGATGCATGGTCATGTGTTACAACTTACAGGTGGACTGACTGAACGTGCGCACGTGAGGGGTCCGGTCCTATATCTAAGGAACGGCTGGGCCGATTTTGCTCAAATTTAGTACAACATTAGGGACAATTTAGAAGGGTGGCTGGCACAAGTCATCGGGAGTCTCAGCGCGTGCGCCCGTGCAGGGAGCGCTTTTATATCTCGAGAACGGCTGGGCCGATTGCGCTCAAATTTGGTAAACAGCTTCAGTCGAGTATGAGTAGGTTATCAGTAGGGTAGGCTAGAGTATGTGGAGAGTATGGTATGATCAGTGTATGGGCAGGGTAGGGTATGGGCAGGGTGGGGTATGAGCAGGGTGTGGTATATGGGCAGAGTCGGATATGGGGAAGGTAGGGTATGGGCAGGGTAGTGGTATGAGTAGGATATAAGTAGGGTATCAAAGCATACAGCTATCGCGCAAACCTGGCCGTCTAGTCTATATTATGAATTATAACATGTCCGTCCAATCTCCATCCGTGTGTCATGTCTTATGTGTCTTATTGCGCCTGAAAGGCGCCGCGTAGCGACGTGAAATTTGGCATGCCGAATCGGTGGGTTGATGTGACCTCTGTATTTAAATTTGGGGGTGATCGGGCCAGGGGTGCGCCGTCGGCACGTGCAAAAGGGCGCTCTCATAGGGATAGCATGGTGTCGGCGAGAGCGGCGGTCGGCCGAAAATCGGACCGACACGGCTCGCTTTCCGGCTTGATATCTCGGCAATGGGTGGACGCAGCGAAAAGCGGTTGCCACCAATGGATAGAGGAGAGATGGAACTAGCGTATTGATATGGTTTCATAGTATAGCACGCGTCACGTGCAAGGCAGCACCCCCAGTTGTTAAAAAATGACCGATTTCGTGCATTGTGACGGGAAAATCGATGCCGCTGGAAAACGGCTTGACGGATTGAAATCGATGTGGTGCCATTTTGCAGGCAAATGTACATGTAATCAGAGGAGAGCAAATAAAAAGTGATGATCCGTACCATTTCTTTAATAATGAAAAATTAATTTGAAAATTTGATTCGCACGGAGCGCGATGTCCTTTACAACATCAGAACGTATTGAAAACGCTGACCAATCGCTAAGAAACCTACATATTCGGAAAGAGCATTCTTTTCTCACCAATATCCACCCAAAACATTATCGAAAAGTCAATAAACTTTCGTGAAAATGACTCAAGCATGTGACCGTGTTTTGTTAACGTTACCGGTATTTTTCGACAAAAATCCGATCGATGGCTTATGGCCGGCAAGTCATTCAACTTTTGACAATAGCTATCAAAGCATGGGCTGCAATACACCGCCCGCCAAGGGGAATTCCAAACACTGAAAATAAGCGCCTTCCAGTAAACAGCACATTTTTGTACTAGGAATAACTCAGCTACTACTGGGCCGATTGAACTGAAACTTGGACTGTGGGTGGAGGGGGCTATAACCTGGCGATGCATGGTCATTTGTGACAGGTAGGGTGGATCGATTGCACGTGCGCACGTGAGGGGTCCATTTATACATCTCAAGAACGGCTGGGCCGATTTCGCTCAAATTTTGTACACTGATAGCGACAATTTAGAAAGGTGGCTGGCACAAGTCATCTGGAGTCTCAGTTCGCGCGTGCGCACGTGCAGTGGGCCAGTTTTAAATCTCAAGAACGGCTGGGCCGATTGCGCTCAAATTTGGTACGTCACTTTAATCGAGTATGAGAAGGGTAACTATGTGTAGGTTATTAGTAAGGTAGGGTATGGGTAGGTTAGGGTAGGGTAGGATGGGTTTGAGTTCGATAAAGGCAAACCATGAGAAAGGCTCAAACAACCCGCAACCAGCACCAGCATACCATGCTGTTCAAACAAATATCCACCTCCGACAAAATAAGACAAATAAAAATCATAAGTTCCCCCACCAAACTAATGCCCCCTCAAACGCATCTATCAAAACGCACAGTCAGTTATAGCGCAAAATATGCCATCTAGTCTATATTATGAATTATAAGTCGTCCGTGCGTGCGTTCTCCATCCGTGTGTCATGACTTATGTGTCTTACTGCGCATGAAAGGCGCCGCGTATCGGCGTGAAATTTGGCATGCTGAATCTGTGGGCGTGGGCGGCCTTTGTATTAAAGTTTGGGGCTGATTGGTCCAGGGGTGCGCCGTCGGCACGTGCAAAAGGGCGCTCTCATAGGGATAGCATGGTGTCGGCGAGAGCGGCGGTCGGCCGAAAATCGGGCCGACACGGCTCGCTTTCCGGCTTGATATCTCGGCAACGGGTGATTGCAGCGAGAAGCGGGTACCACCAATGGATAGAGGAGAGATGGAACTAGCGTATTGATATGGATTTATAGCATAGCACGCGACACGTGCAAGGTAAAACCCCCGGTTGTGAAAAAATGACCGATTTCGTGCATTGTGGGAAGAAAATCGATGCCGCTGGAAAACGGTTTGACGGAATGAAATCGGTGTTGTATCGTTTTACAAACAAATGTACGTGTAATGATAGGAAAGCAGATAAAAAGTGCTGATCCGTACCATTTCCTTAATAATGAAACATTAATTGGAAAATTTGATTCGCGCGGAGCACGATGTCCCTTACAACATCAAAACGTATTGAAAACGCTGACCAATGGCTATGAAACCTACATATTCGGAAAGAGCATTTTTTTCTGACCAATATCCACCCAAAATATTATCGAGAAGTCAATAAACTTTCGTGAAAATGACTCAAGAATGTGACCGTGTTTTGTTAACGTTACCGGTATTTTTCGAGAAAATCCGATCGATGGCTTATGGCCGACAAGTCATTCAACTTTTGACAATAGCTATCAAAGCATGGGCTGCAATACACCGCCCGCCAAGGGGAATTCCAAACACTGAAAATAAGTGCCTTCCAGTAAACAGCACATTTTTGTACTAGGAATAACTCAGCTACTACTGGGCCGATTGCGCTGAAACTTGGACTGTGGGTGGAGGGGGCACTCATCTGGCGATGCATGGTCATGTGTGACAGGTAGGGTGGATCGATTGCACGTGCGCACGTGAGGGGTTCACTTATACATCTCAAGAACGGCTGGGCCGATTTCGCTCAAATTTTGTACACCGTTAGGAACAATTTAGAAGGGTGGCTGGCACAAGTCATCTAAAGTCTCAGTTGGCGCGTGCGCACGTGCAGCGGGCCGCTTTTATATCTCAAGAACGGCTGGGCCGATTGCGCTCAAATTTGGTACATTACTTTAATCGAGTATGAGAAGGGTAACTACGTGTAGGTTATGAGTAAGGTAGGGTGTGGGTTGGGTAGGGTAGGGTAGGGTAGGGTAGGGTAGGGTAGGGTAGGGTAGGGAAGGGTAGGGTAGGGTAGGGTAGGGTAGGGTAGGGTAGGGTAGAGTAGGGTAGGGTAGAGGTAGGGTATGTATATTTGTAGGTTAGGGTAGGGTTTTTAGCGGCGTTTCCGGTGGCGTTTACGGCGTTTCCGATTGGCGGTGGTTGGGCGTGCGATGCGGGCGGTTTTCTTTTTTGAAGCTATATTTTTCCATACAAATAAAAATATAACCTCATGCATCAAACTAATGGTTCCATGAACAATAGCCATCGAAACGTACAGTTATCGCGTGTATCCATCCATCCATCCTGGGTATGGTAGGGTATTGTAGTGTATGTTAAGTTTGAGTTCATAACGGCCCAACATCCGAAAGACTCAAACAACCCCGGGTAATCAGCACCAGCATACCATACAGTTCAATTAAAACCAAATGTCAAACTTCACCTAGCTCATACAAATAAAAATATAACCTCATACACCCAAACTAATGCCCCCATTAACAATATCTGTCGAATCTATACAGTTATCGCGCAAACATGGCCATCTAGTCTATATTATGATTTATAAGTCGTCCGTGCGTTCTCCATCCATCCGTGTGTCATGTCTTATGTGTCTTATTGCGCGAGAACGGCGCGGCGTAACGACTTGAAATTTGGCATGCCGAATCTGTGGGCGTGGGCGGCCTTTGTATTAAAATTTGGGGGTGATCGGCCCAGGGGTGCGCCGTCGGCACGTGCAAAAGGGTGCTCCCATAGGCTTAACACGTGGCCGGCGAAAACCGCCAACGGGCGAAAATCGGGCCTGCAGCGCTCCTTTCCCGAGCTTATATCTCGGCAACCGTAAGTCGCAGCCACATGCGGTTTTCACTGATGGATACAGAAGAGATGGGTCTATCGTATGCAATAAGTTTTTTTCTTAGGTATGTACCACGTGCAAAGAAATAGCCTCTAATCTCGAGAAAACGGGCATTTTTTACACATTTCAGGAATAACGTTGGCATTTGAAAATGATGCATTGGAATGACACGGGATGCATTTCGCGGACTACAAGAGGATCTGAACTGTTCAGAAAATATATATTTTTGCCCATTCACTCGCACATCTTCATAATTAAACGCTTACAAATTGAGGGTTTGACGTGTTACGTTCATGCTCACCTTTGCACCGTCATAATGTATTGATAACGTCGACTTATGGCTATAAATCTACCCCAGATCGAAAGAACACTCTTTTCTGATCAATATCCACCCAAAATATTTTCAAAAAGTCATCAAGGGTTCTAAGAAACAGAGCAATGATTATACCGTTTTCGACGCATTTTTACCGGTTGAGCGGCGGCCGGGCTTAAACGCGGCCAGCGGCGCGGTAATATTACCGTGTGCTTTATATTCGTCTAATACTCGCCCATCTTCCGCTAACAGCGCGGCCGAGTGGATAAGATGCCAGTCTCTTATTCCGAAGGCGGATGGTTCGCGGCTGGTCAGCTACAAGGCTTTTCGCCCGAATTCGTCTCTAGGTAGCATTCGGCCAGCCGGCAACTGCCGAGAGGGATGCGAATGTTACATTTTAACGAGCTGGCGTACCGTTAGGGATCGACTCAGCAACAAAGCATTCTTACCCTCAGATCAATATACCGAAAGCTGGCCATCTAGGGTATGAGTACTAAATAGTGTATGGGCAGAGTAGGTATGGGCAGGGTAGGGTATGGTTAGGTGACTGGTAGGATAGGGTAGAAGTTGGGTATGGGCCGGGTAGGGTATGGGCAGGGTAGGGTAATGGCAGTGTTAGAGTATGGGCGGGGCAGGGTATGGGCAGGGCAGAGTATGGTTAGGTGATGGGTAGGATAGGATAGAAGTTGGGTATGGGCAGGATAGGGTATGGGCAGGTAGGGTATGGACAGGGTAGGGTATGGGTAAGGACCCAAATAATACCAATAAAACGATTTTTAACCCAGCATAATGCATCCGTAAAACCAATTTAATCAAAACATAAAGTTATAGCGCAAAACATGCCATCTAGTCTATATTATGAATTATAAGTTGTCCGTGCGTGTGTCATGCCTATTATGTCTAATTGCGCGAGAACGGCGCGGCGTAGCGACGTGAAATTTGGCATGCCGAATCTGTGGGCGTGGGCGGCCTTTGTATTAAAATTTGGGGGTGATCGGCCCAGGGGTGCGCCGTCGGCACGTGCAAAAGGGTGCTCCCATAGGCTTAACACGTGGCCGGCGAAAACCGCCAACGGGCGAAAACCGGGCCTGCAGCGCTCCTTTCCCGAGCTTATATCTCGGTAACCGTAAGTCGCAGCGACATGCGGTTTTTACTGATGGATACAGAAGAGATGGGCCTATCGTATGCAATAAGTTTTTTTCTTAGGTATGTACCACGTGCAAAGAAATAGCCTCTAATCTCGAGAAAACGGGCATTTTTTACACATTTCAGGAAAAACGTTGGCATTTGAAAACGATGCACTCGAATGACACGGGGTGCATTTCACGGACTAAAAGAGGATCTGGCCTCTTCAGAATATATATATTTTTGGCCATTCACTCGCACATCTTTATAATTAAACGCTTACAAATTGCGAGTTTTACGTGAAACAGGCACGCTTACCTTTACAACATCATAATATATTGATAACGTAGACTTATGGCTAAAAGTCCTTAATATATTGAAAGAGCACTCTTTTCTGATCAATATCCACCCAAAATATTTTCAAAAAGTCATCAAGGGTTCTAAGAAACAGAGCAATGATTATACCGTTTTCGACGCATTTTTACCGGTTGAGCGGCGGCCGGGCTTGAAAGCGGCCAGCGGCGCGGTAATATTACCGTGTGCTTTATATTCGTCTAATACTCGTCCCTCTTCCGCTGACAGCGTGGCCGAGTGGATAAGACTCCAGTCTCATAATCCGAAGGCGGATGGTTCGCGGCTGGTCACCTACAAAGTTTTTCGCCCGAATTCGTCCCTAGGTAGCATTCGGCCAGCCGGCAATCGCCGAGAGGGATGCGAATGTTACATTTTAACGAGCTGGCGTACCGTTAGGGATCGACTCAGCAACAAAGCATTCTTACTCTCAGATCAATATACTGAAAGCTGGCCATCTAGGGTATGAGTACTAAATAGTGTATGGGCAGAGTAGGTATGGGCAGGGTAAGGACGGGTAGGATAGGGTAGAAGTTGGGTATGGGCCGGGTAGGGTATGGGCAGGGTAGGGTATGGGCAGGGTAGGGTATGGGCAGGGTTAGAGTATGGGCAGGGCAGGGTATGGGCAGGGCAGAGTATGGTTAGGTGATGGGTAGGATAGGATAGAAGTTGGGCATGGGCAGGGTAGGGTATGGGCAGGTAGGGTATGGCTAGGGACCCAAATAATACCAATAAAACGATTTTTAACCGAGCATAATGCATCCGTAAAACCAATTTAATCAAAACATAAAGTTATAGCGCAAAACATGCCATCTAGTCTATATTATGATTTATAAGTCGTCTGTACGACGTGCATCCATCCATCCATCCGTGTGTCAGGCCTTATGTGTCTTATTGCGCCTGAAAGGCGCCGCGTATTGGCGTGAAATTTGGCATGCCAAATCTGTGGGCGTGGGCGGCCTTTGTATTAAAACTTGGGCGTGATCGGACCAGGGGTGCGCCGTCAGCACGTGCAAAAGGGTGCTCTCATAGGGTTAACACGGGCCGACGAAAATCGCGGTCGGGCGAAAATCGGACCTGCAGCGCTTCTTTCCCGGGCTTATAACTCGGCGATGGGTGACCGCAGCGAGATGGGATTGCCACCACTGGATAGAGGAGAGATGGACCTAGCGTATTGATATGCTTTCATAGTATAGCACGCGTCACGTGCAAGGTAAAACCCCAGGTTGTGAAAAAATGACCGATTTTGTGCATTGTGGGAAGAAAACCGATGCCGCTGGAAAACGGTTTGACGGAATGAAATCGGTGTGGTACCATTTTGCAGGTAAATGTACGTGTAATCAGAGAATAGCAAACAAAAAGTGATGATCCGTACCATTTCCTTAATAATGAAAAATTAATGTGAAAATTTGATTCGCGCGGAGCGCGATGTCCTTTACAACATCAAAACGTATTGAAAACGCTGATCAATCGCTATGAAACCTACATATTCGGAAAGAACATTCTTTTCTGACCAATATCCACCCAAAATATTATCGAAAAGTCAATAAACTTTTGTGAAAATGACTCAAACATACGACCGTGTTTTGTTAACGTTACAGGTATTTTTCGACAAAATCCGATCGATGGCTTATGGCCGGCAGGTCATACAACTTTTGACAAAAGCTATCAAAGCATGGGCTGCAATGCACCGCCCGCCCAGCCGAATCCCAAATACTTGAAATAAGCGCTAACCAGTAAACAGTACATTTTTGTACTAGGAATAACTCAGCAGCTACTGGGCCCATTGAACTGAAACTTGGACTGTGGGTGGAGGGGGCTATATAACCTGGCGATGCATGGTCATTTGTGACAGGTAGGGTGGATCGCAGAGGTGCACAAATAGCCCAGCCTGTCTCCTACACGGTCTCCGATGGCTCCGGTTTGTCTCACCGATCATCCTTAGGTATATCCCAACATATCTATACTTTCAAGTAAAGCTGGTTATTTACATTACAGTTATTAATACATACAGGACGTAAACGCTATTCCTGAAGTGTTTTTATTTCTGAAGCTATCCGCAGATATATCGTCATTTTTTAAGAAGCCGACAGACATACGGTATGCGCTGATTTGGGCAAAGTGCGAGGCAGGACTTGGTACACCTCCACCTGAAATGCATACTGGTGGTGTATAGATAGACTAGAGTGAGGCGGTCTGGTTGTTGACTGTGTCTGGAAACACTGGAAAGTCAAGAACTACCCTCATAAAACCACCGGGACGCTCAATTAATTCCTCTCATCCAATGAGGGATCAGTTCCACATGGACCAGACGGGCGTCCATCTGCCGTCCCATAGCGTCCCTCTCCCGTTTAGTGGGGCAGTTACTACTTGGCGGGCTGAAGGTGAAGTGACGTAACGCTGCAGTGTACGGTGCACATCAGTGTTTCTGTTTAGGAATATGAAACTTTAAGGAGTGTGTAACAAGTTTTTTCCTGGATCAACATTACTTCATTTAGGTAAGAAAACATTATTTGAGGACGATTTTGCAATATTTGCTAATGGGACGAAGCCCATTAAATTGCTATGGAATACCTATCATATTGAGGACCACAAACGTTCAGAAAACGTTTTGACTGTAGGCTTTAAGAAGCGGCTTTAAATCCTTTTATAATCCATCGCTGACTACATCTATACTGCAATCTATACACATTTCACGTGCATCGCTAATCTCTTCGCTAATACAGATCCTGGTCTATTTTTTCTTGCTTAGCAAACCTCAGCTGTCTTGTAAAATTTTCACGACGCATTCATACATTACAGTTTAGAGGCAGATAAATCCGATATTCCTGTTTTCTGCGTGGCTCTGTGAGGTCGGTCCCTGCCATGGATGGTGTGAGGCCATCCATGCTGCCGATCGTTCGACGCGCTAGTTTTATTGGGGGTTATATGACCGAAGGACATCGACGGCCGACGGAACTGCCTCGCCTGGCGGGGTCACCAATGTGGAACACGCTGCCGGTTTTTCCGAAGTAAAACTGGAGATTTGCTAGACAAAGTTAGACTAAGTGAATTAATGTACTTAGCCATATGAAAGCAAATGTTTGACAGAAAGTAAGCGGCCATTTTGTCGCTGCTGGAGACAACTGCCGGAAAACTAACTGCATTCCCGCAACATCCAGTTACTCATCGATACGTATCAAATGAAGCAGGGCAGATTACTATATTATTTTTCTTAGGATGTCGGAATATAACAACATGTTAAGATACCAAAAAGGTGCAATATCCTTGTTTATAACACAGCCTTTGTTCCGAGTCTGTGCCTTTGGATGGATCTCATGTGCTTAAAATCTTTAGAAAAATGCACTAAGTATCCATTTGAATTATTACTTATGCCAGCATGCATGGTAGAAGAATAATCAATTGTAATTTGTTGTCAAGTCTAGATGTGTTTTCTCCACTGTCAATGACTGATTTCTTCTTGCTGAGTAATGTTTTGCAACCTATTACGCAGTTGACGCAGTGCCTCACCAGCGCCTGCTTAGAAAGCTCCGGGCCTATGGTGTTGAAGGAAACCTGCTGAGATGGATTGCAGCCTTTCTTTCGGGACGCAAACAACAGGTTTTGGTGGGGGGCTGCCACTCCCAGTGGTCACCGGTCACTAGTGGGGTGCCGCAGGGCTCTGTCCTTGGCCCACTGTTATTCCTGGTGTACATCAACGACATTCCAGATGTGGTGACCTCATCAATCAAGATATTCGCTGATGATACAAAAGTTTATCGCAGTGTATCTAAGCCATCCCAGATTCAGGACCTCCAACAGGATATCAACTCAGTAGTTGAATGGTCCGATAGATGGCAACTGCCATTCAACGAAGCAAAATGCAAGAGTTTGCACATCGGCCCAAGTAACCAGGAGCACCACTACACAATCAGAGGTAACCGTCTCGAATCTGCCAGTGAAGAGAAAGATCTAGGTGTCTTTATCGACTCATCCCTCAAGTTTAGAAAACAGGCAGCATCTGCAGCTTCCAAGGCCACCCAGGTCCTGGCCGTGATTCGGAGGTCGTTCGCTCACCTTGATGAACAGACTCTGACGCTGCTTTACAAGTCTCTTGTACGTCCACTCCTCGAGTATGGCAACGTTTCATGGGGACCGTTCAACAGACACGATCAGAGGCTGTTAGAACGCATCCAGAGACGAGCAACCAAGCTGGTGTCAGGTATCAGGAACCTGCCATATCCTCAGCGTCTCCAGAAACTCAAGTTACCTTCGCTCTACTACAGAAGACGGCGCGGAGACATGCTGACGATCTACCAGCTGCTACACGCGGGAGTCGACCTGAACCCTGATGACTTTTTGGCGAGGAGCTCAATGACTACAACTCGAGGGCACGGCTGGAAGCTGGCGAAACCTCAAGCAGCGTCTCGTGTGCGGAGGAACGCACTCTGCGTACGAGCCATCAATGACTGGAACGCCCTTCCTCGTCATGTGGTCCTCGCTGAGACCCTAACCCAGTTCAAATCCCGACTCGACCAGCACTGGCAGACCATCCATTACTCAGTGCCAACCCAAGATTTAACCTAGTGTATCCAGAACCTACTCGACGAGATCGGGACCTTCAGGCGTAGTGCCTTTCTAAATCCCGATAAGTGTAGGTAAGGTAGGTAAGGTAAGGTATTAATTTCTATGCCAGTGGTGGCTCAAATATTGCTGTTATAGCTATGCAATGTGTAATCTTATATTGTTTAAATAAAGTTAGGCAAATTCAACTGAAATCATGACTGTAATATTTGAAATATGTCATCTGATTGACCTTCATCATACCAACATATAGCCTGGGCAAGGATTATGTCAAAAATGGCAAGGCAAGAGGAAAATAGAACAAGTCAGATTGTATTGCCACTCCTTTAGTCAGAGAATGAGGACAAGTTATAAGCAAAAAGCACAGATCACCTTGAAATCTTGAAATCAATGTCAAAGCCTACCTACCTGACAACTTGTATGGTCTCCCTCATTTTAAAGTAATGCAATGCATTAGGTAGGTACATTGCTAGGTGTGAAATTTATGGAGAACTTCACAAACCCCATTACAAATCAGTTTTATAAGCATATGCTTCAAATTGCTATGCTTCCCACACTAACTGAAAGGTTTTTGAGCAAACTCATGAGCAAACTCCATGCCAGCATATCTTGTTATTGAGTAAACATGTTGACTACTTAACTGACCATTCCTTTTTCTACATATAATCATATTAATTACAATTCTACACAGACCTGTAGACAAATCATGACACATTTTCCACCCACAAAATTATTATATACACAACTGAACACAAAGCCTATGTTTAAAATAATCACATATCTGTTGCATTTTTGCTGTATAGGTACCTGTCTATAATATGAATAATTTGATGTTGTGAGCCTTGTGCCCAGATGAATGTTTGTGGTATTGGTGTTACAACAAGGAAATTGAAAATTTGTCATGCAGTTTAGGGAAGTTATGCCTAGGTAATGTTCAAAATGAAGTGAGATGCCTTCAATTACTAAATCTCCAGTACATTGAAGAGCCATATATGCTTTTGAAGGAAATTATTAGGTACCTATTTACATACATTAGAGCTAGGTAGGTAGTTACTTGCATGTTAGCATCTTTCAATGTTGTTCTTTATCAATCAAAATGAATGGAAAATTTAAAAAATAAGTAGAAGTGATCAGATAGGATAGGTAAAGCAATTTCACAATTCATTTGACTTTCAGTTTCAGTTCTCATCAAGCCAATTAGGTTGGGTACCTACCTACTTACCAGCACCTCCATAATCGCTCCCCAAAATGTCCCCTGCCACGAACCTCTTATGAAGAGTTTATAGAAGTGCAGGCTGCAGATTTCCGGCCCATGCAGAGTTTTCATTTCTTTGGCAATTCCTTAACTCCACTTGGAGCTCACAACCTTCTATTACCACACCATCACATCACAAAATATAATGTGAAAGTCCTTATACACTTTGCTTACACTGCACAAGACACACATCCACAGCACAGTACAGCAACTGAAGCGAGCTGTTCACTGTTACAATTATCTTTCAAATTCAACTGACACCGATAGCTGGTTACCACGCAACGCGCTAGCAAATGGCGTCAGCTTGTCCCACGAATGGCGGTTGCTATGGAAACCAGCTGACGAAACTTAACCAGAACCCATTTTCGAACAGGAGTTTTGTTAAGGCTCCCCAAGAATTTGTGCGCCGTTTTTCGAAACATGACCACCACTTTCGCAGTTTTTCATCCTACATTTTACCTACACGGTGTCTCATGAGACACAACGTTAATCCAATGGGAACTGTCTCGTGGGTGTCTCATGGAGGAGATTTGTAGGAACTGTTTTTGAAGACACGTAAAGAAATGTAATGACCAAATGCCGTTGACAGCTGATTGTACCGACCAATTGCTACCAGTTAGCTGTTTTTATAGTCATTTTTGTACAGAAAACACAAACTGAAATCTGTCTCGCGGCTACCCTCTTCGGCTCTTTCCTGTCTCCTACATTGTAGGCAAGTAGGAAGGTTTGTGCACCTCTGGTGGATCGATTGCACGTGCGCACTTGAGGGGTCCATTTATACATCTCAAGAACGGCTGGGCCGATTTCGCTCAAATTTTTTACACTGATAGCGACAATTTAGAAAGGTGGCTGGCACAAGTCATCTGGAGTCTCAGTTCGCGGGTGCGCACGTGCAGTGGGCCAGTTTTATATCTGAAGAACGGCTGGGCCGATTGCGCTCAAATTTGGTACGTCACTTTAATCGAGTATGAGAAGGGTAACTATGTGTTATCAGTAAGGTAGGGTATGGGTAGGTTAGGTTAGGGTAGGGTGGGTTTGAGTTCGATAAAGGCAAACCATGAGAAAGGCTCTAACAACCCGCAACCAGCACCAGCATACCATGCTGTTCAAACAAATATCCAACTCCGACAAAATCAGACAAATAAAAATCATAAGTTCCCACACCAAACTAATGCCCCCTCAAACGCATCTATCAAAACGCACAGTTATAGCGCAAAACATGCCATCTAGTCTATATTATGAATTATAAGTCGT
This sequence comes from Amphibalanus amphitrite, assembly GCF_019059575.1. Classification (NCBI taxonomy): domain Eukaryota; kingdom Metazoa; phylum Arthropoda; class Thecostraca; order Balanomorpha; family Balanidae; genus Amphibalanus; species Amphibalanus amphitrite. Next base: position 1,014,617 of record NW_024881605.1, on the reverse strand, counting down.
CCGTGCGTTCTCCATCCGTGTGTCATGCCTATTATGTCTAATTGCGCGAGAACGGCGCGGCGTAGCGACTTGAAATTTGGCATGCCGAATCTGTGGGCGTGGGCGGCCTTTGTATTAAAATTTGGGGGTGATCGGCCCAGGGGTGCGCTGTCGGCACGTGCAAAAGGGTGCTCCCATAGGCTTAACACGTGGCCGGCGAAAACCGCCAACGGACGAAAATCGGGCCTGCAGTGCTTGAAATGTTGTAAGTTCATGGACAATTTGCTGTTTAACATGGACGGCTGGGATTGCATGGACGTCTCGCTGTCCATGAATTCCTTATACGATTTTCAGGCATTATCATGGACGGTGAAGCGACATACCCTTCACCCGAAACCCATGGACGGGCCCCCCCCGTCCTTGTGAATACCCCTACGCAGAATGCTATCCTAGAATAGTGTGTTTTTCCACCACCACGTGGCGATAGCATCGCCCTTTAAGAGCGACATTTTGATTGGTGGGCTTTTTTGGAAGGTCTGTTCTGATTGGTCGTCCATGAAATACAGTCAGTACTTATTCGTCGTCAGCTGTTGCTAGGCCGAAGCCGCTTGGTTAGCAACGGTTGCGACGCCGAGAACTTTCTGTTTGGCGCCATTGCTGGCAAGATTGCTGGTAGCGGTGTTGGCGTCGTGTGGTGTTTTTTTGCGATCAGAAGATAGTTTAGCAATGGCTGGAAAGAGAAAGGTAAGCTTTCAGCGATACATTGTCTGTATGATTGTCCTTTGCATTATTTCACTTTTTCAGAAGCTCAAGAGCATGGCATTGCAACAGCGCTAGGTGTAGGTGGAGGCACGAAGTATGTTAAGCTTGTTATCCTGATTTGGGGCTTTTCCCAAGAATAGAGAGGCTTTATCATTATCAATATATTGACATGGTTGACAGTGTATTCAATATTTACTAAGAGTTGTCAAGTTGGGCCTGCTGAAGCTGTAGTCGGAATTTCTTCAATGTGTTTCGGCCTGATGTCTACCTGTGAAAATGATATGATCATGAATATTTTTTTAGGAAGCCTCTTGAATAGATATATTGTTTGGGGATTTTTGTCAATTTTGGGAACACTGACTAAAAAACAATCTTAATGTCTAGTGTTATTTGATTAATGCTTTCTCAACTCCTGCCAGTGTTAACATTGATATCAGCTTGGCATGGGCATGATTTCTAATGACCCCACCTAGTATCTATCGCCTTGGTTCCGCTCAAGGTGGTCACATCAACTACTGAGCCTCACAGTGTAGTTTTGTTGCAAGAACCTTGCCTTGCTTATGCTTTGACGTCTAATTTTAAATTGTGAGGAGGATATTATCATCTGATATATTAATTGTTAGTATGGCAATAATCTGAGTCATGAGGCATTATAATCTATTTTTAGACCTCGTTTTCCTTCACCACGCAAGCTTAACCCTGCAAAATTCTGCAGCCTTGCCACCTAGTGACAGTTTTTCTTTTCTTTCACATTGATTTTGGATATTGCATGGGTATGAGTGTTGCTGATATAGGTATTTGATTAGCAAAGAAAATGCCGTTAGCCATTTTGTTCAACTCGACTGTTGTCGAGAAACAATAAAATGTGGTTAGTTGAAGTGCACTAAAAATGATTCTGCTGCTATTCCTGAAGTCCAGGGGTAAAAGTATACATTAAGTCCGAGTGCCTTTTAAAAGATAATGTTTTCTTATTCTTACATAATTTGACATCCTGAATCCAAAAATGATACTTATATGTCCTGGAAATAAAAGAAAAACTTAAACCTGACCTAACCTTACGTATTTACCTACAACCTACCAACCTACAACCTACAAACCTACAACCTAACCTAACCTAACCTACAAACCTACCAACCTAAAACCTAAAACCTACAAACCTACAACCTAACCTAACCTAAAACCGAATTTTTTTGCTGTTACATATTTGTATCAACAGCGTCACAATTGTCCACTCGGACCTAATATATACTAATACCAAGTCAAGGTTGGTAAATATCAATCCATCCAGACATATGCAGGTACCCATTAAGTGTGGATAAAAACCAATGATGATAAACTATCCTAACCATCTAACCTTACCTACTAACCTATAACATATCAACCTGCGTCCTGCGGCTCGCGGAGTATCGACCCACAACCTGCATTAAACATTTGGTGTACTAATACCCCATTGGCCAATATCCTATAAATCTATTTTTTAAATGTCACTATTATGTTTGATTCTGGATCAAAAACGTCTGTTGTTTGTATGGCATTAAAATTCTTTAAAAATAAACTAGGATCTTAGATCATGCTTGAGTTGTGACTACGTACCTACCTACCTACTATACCTATTGAGTAAAGAGGCTGCGTGATAGGTAAGATTTGCTTGCGAATGCGAATCAAACAATATTTTGACTGACTTTAGTTTAATATTCAACTCCGTACTCACTGCGACAGCTCAGAATCCAGATTCCAGAATTCCAGCCCAAACTGTTTATGCACCTACAAAATACTTATGAATCTGAATCCCGGGCGCTGTTCGGTTGCAGTTTTTTATCAGCAGGCTGCGAGCATGCTGCTACTTCTTGGCTCCTCATTGGTCGAATTCAAGTGGTCTATTTGTTAGACCAATGAGAGGCCAAGAAATAGCAGCATGTTCGCAGCCTGCTGAAAAAGAAATGCGACCGAACAGGGCCCTGTTTTCTGATTCCACTCTTGGGCCCTGTTTCACCGGTGATAGCAGCACGCTGCTTTTACACGTGTCAAATTGGGTTTCCATGGAAACATCAACAGGCCCATTGCTCCAACACTACCGCAAGTGTGACGTCAGCTCGCGCAATTTGATAGCAGCGTGGTAGCAGCGTCCCGTGAAACACCGCCTTGGCGGTAGTCACGTTCCAGGCCGTCTGTAGATTCACGTTTGTTATTATTATTATTTGTTCACAGCTTTCCTGTTCTTAGTGTTGGCAAGTCTTATATTCGCATCAATATTCAATTTATATATGAAAGTCTGTGCTTCTGGTGTGTCTGGTTACATTTTGATGTTTGAGTAGGAGTCATTTGTTTATAAAGCCCTAGCAGATTAGGAAAAAATATCATTTGTGACTTGATTTTGTTTAAGATTTTTGGGAAACCATTGACGTGTTTTGTGCAATGTTGATCCAATTTAAAATATTTTTGGTTGATATAAGAACTGGTGGCAACTCTGAAGATGAATTCCGACTAGATAAAAACAATTTAACCTTACCTACTAACCTACCAACCTTAAAGTACCAACCTACAAACTGCAATAATGCCTGCAACTTGCAACCTACCAACTGCTAACCTATAAACCTACATACCACTCGGACTTCATCTTCACATAGGTATACCAAAATAGCTGACTTGTCTCATACCCTGCTTCATTTTGTTATTACAGGCCACACAATACCTATGTATAAGACAATACTTGTAATTAAAATTGAGATCTGGAGATATATGGCTAAATATTTCATGATAATAATATTATAAGATACTGGAGAGTATGACTAATGACTGCATCGGCAGACTGCCATTGATTTGGCTTCACTTATAGCTTGCTGAAAATGGCCTTGCATGGCTTAATGGATACGACAAACAAATTATGTGGCCAAAAGGGTCCAAAAACTTGACAAGTCACATTTAAATGTCATTAAAGTTTCTATGAACCTTTGTGACCTTTCTTTGATCTCAAATGTACCTACTTATTACAGTTTTGGTACTACCTGTATTAAAATCATACGTTTCTTTGCTAAATTTGGTTTTAGTTGGTCTAAATTAGGCTCGACCTGATTCAGATCATTCAGCTATTGGCTATCATCCTTTGTAAAAGTGAACATGATGTGAATGTTGATATCTCAACTTAAACCGTACCTAAATCTGATGACATTGGTAACATGGAAATAAACATGTTTGAACAAATTTGAATGGATTATCAAATGCTGTTTGAACTTTGTCATCAGAAGATTTTGAGATGGCAGAGAAGGGGGAGAGGATTCATAAGAGTCATGTGCTGTTCCAATTTGTATTTCTTATGCCAATGGGTTGGGTGTCAACATTTTAAACAAGGCAAAATTGTTCCACTACCATTTCTTGTTTTTTAATGATATAAACGTATGTCAGCTGACAGCAAGTTGCTAAAGACACACATCAGTGTACCTACTTCCTGGGAGAGTTTTGCTTTTAGGAACTGCTAGTTTTCACTTTGTCTATTGCAGCGGTTAGCAACCTTTTTTGGGTGCAGGCTGGATATGAGATTTGGAAGCAGCCAGCAGGCCGGAGCATGGAGGCTACAATTTGCTGCTATCACATGCAGCATTCGGGAAAATGACAGCGGTATTTATTTATTTTTTAATTGTGATAGCTCTGATGCTCTGCCCTGTGTCATATGATAAAGCATACCTTTTAAAGGGAATATTCCACCTGCCTTAGGTATTTTATGCTACATTTTCATTATTTTTAATGCTCAAAATGATCAGGAAACAAATAATAGTTTCTTAAGGAATTTCACAACTATTTTCATATTGGAAGAACTATGTATCTTCTATATAAAATACTGTTTGACGGGGAAGCTTATCAGGAGTTGACCAATCATATTGCGTAGTTCAAACCTTTGCGTACTGCATTGGCTGTAAGGAGCATGCTGATTGGCTGATGATACTATGGCTGCATTCTCCTGCAAGGGAAACATTCCTCTACTAGGGAATCTTTTAAGAACGAGAAATGGAATATTTTTGACTAGGGTGATCGCTGGGGCATACCTGCTCCTGATTTGTGCTAGTCTCAGCTCAAGCTACAAAAATGTTTCTCCCGTTCAGAACCACATGCTAAATGTGACATATTTCCTCTAAGGCAGATTCTGGCAGAGCCAGAGTTAAAGCAAGCTTGACAATAGGAGGATTGTTTGCGTCTATTTTGCTCTCTGATCAGATGCTTTAACCTATATATCATATAGTGCATAAGCGTAGCAACTATGGGCGTAGGCTATCCACAAAATTATCCAGTGGTGCAGGCAATGTATTATGCACCCACAATAATCTGGAACAAAAACTTTTTTACATCAACATTACTTCCCATCTCATGAAGCATGATGAATTCAAGATATTTTGTCATTGGTCCAGCTCGAAGCATTTGCTATTCCGATGGTCTTCAAAAGACAAAACATTTAGGTATTTGTGCTAGAATGAATAAAAACGGTACAAATGAGTAAAAACACATACCGATGACCCACCCTAGGAGGCCTTTTGACCTATGTTTTTGAAACAGGCCAAGCTTGCCGCTCTTATTGCGTGAATTACTGACAATATCAAATTTTCAAAATGTAATCTTCGATATCCTTACGAGTTACGACATCCGACGCCCCTCAAAGATCGCAATGAGTCTTCCGCCTGAAACAGCTTCCTAAAATCGGTGGCGATACATATCCTAAAGACCAGCGTCGAGGAGAACACGATACCCGGCGCCGTCGCCCGTCCTCCTCCCCCCCTGGCAGCTATGGCCTATGGGTGGATTTCTGCACCCATGCACCCATATATAATATAATATTCCAGCCGTTCCTACGCCCATTGAGTGTAGGAAGATCTGTTGTGCCAACACACATTCAAGTCACTTTTTGCATGGAAAAAAATCGTTTTCTGAAGGAACCGCGGCCGAAATAGGACGTAGGTTGCTGATACCAGCCGTGGGCTGGACGTTGGATGGTCGCGGGCCGTAGGTTGCCGACCCCTGGTCAGTGGTCTAGGGCCTTGGTTAGTCACAGAAATAAGTAAATACCTATTTGATCAGCTGTATGCCTGTCTTTCAGAAACGGGCCATTCTCGGCCAGCGAAAGAGGCCCAAGAAGAATGTAGAGGTTAGTTGCATTTGTTTTGTGTTTGTTTCTGATCCAATTATTTGTTTTAAGTGAATTTGATGAATTTGAGTAATATCAATGCATGGATGTATTTTGTGATCCAGAGAACTATGAATTAAAACATGGGCTTTTAAACTATAGTTTGGTGGTTATACCTGATATTGTTGCAAGCATTCCTTTTCAAAATGGGACAAAACTTTCCAAGATCCTATGCCTTGATCTTTGATAATGTTTATCATTAACATGCTGGTGTTTCACTGAAATATGTCTTTTGCACCAATATTTTCTGCCATGCATTACATCGAGTGAGTTAAACAACATCTACATTTTCAGGAGTACTACTTTGTGGAGAGAATTCTTGCGTTCGATCCGACGGGAAACACTTACAAGATTAAGTGGAAGGGATACAGGTAAGCATATGTTGTATGTTGTGCAGTATCTAATTCTATTGTTTCCTTTAAAGCAATGCTACAGTTTTCACCTGATATTGTATCGTAACTTCATGTTGTTAATTATCAGTGTTCGCATAGTATCTGGGGTAGTTGGTCACCTATCTGTCCCGCTGCAATTTGTATGAATTGCACAGTGCTTTGTCATTGGCCATCCTACTGAAGATCCAATATCTATGATAGTTGTTGTTTTATCATTGATCATCGTTATGAAAAGCTGAATTGTCTGGCACTTTAAACTCTCAGACGTAACCCTTTGACTGCTGAAAGTCAGTAATGACCTCGGGCAACACATTTGTCGGCGTGAGAACTAATGCTACTTTCGTTGTAGTTTGTGTTATTTGCTGGCTATGATAGAGTAACTATAAATATCACATGACAATTAAGTAGGTATCGAGGTCGTCTCCGGTGTCAAAAACAATAAATAGGTCAGGGGCTTATGCACTAACCCACCTATCGTATTGATGAAGGCTCACCTTGTATGCTGCAAAGCGATAAACGTGTACTACTATGTATAATGATTAAACTATCATTGACAATAATACTACTACATAGTACTATTATATTAAACTCTTCTACACCACAGAGTACGCCTACTAGCGTTCTTATGGAGTAGGTACTGAGAGACGGTGTCGCCACAGCTGAATTGACTTAACTTAGCATTACTAGCCCCTGTTGAATTGCGGCCAACGCACTTTCACCATATCACACTTTAAAGAAACCCGAGGATGGTCAGATAAAGATTAAAATGTTTGGGATGTGTGTTACATTGATTGTTGGAATAACAGATTATGGGTGTTGCATCATTATACATGCAACATAGCAAAGAGTAAGCTCCATATCGCAAAGCTCTTAGAATTAAGAGCGAGATGAAATGAGTCTGCAACCCCTCCCTATCGTAACTTCAACTTAGTGAGCTTCCAATGTCCATCTGTTCCCTTTTCCATTTTCCATTTCCACATTTCTCTTCAGTGTCCTGGTCGGCCACTCTCGTAGCTCAGTCGGTAGAGCATGACTCTGTGAGGTGGGAGCACATGTCAAGGCTGTAAAAGTCTAGGATTCGAGAGGCGACGGGCGCTCGTTTATAAGACTCCTGACGGGCATGGCTGCGGCTAGTAATGGGCCTTAGCTAGCCGAAGTCATTGACGGACAGGCCAAACGCGGCTTTGTGCGTACCTGAAAGTTCAGACTTAAGTCTGGCATATACCGGGACTTGCGTGATCGGAGGATAGAATATGCGGGGCTACTGCAACAATTTTGCTAAACAGGGGCTCTGTCCTTGTGAGTCTCTACATTTCAGAGCTGAAACTCAATAATAAATGTCCTAGAATTGCTTTTGAGACAGGAATTCCGAGTGGCAGGAGTGAACAGAACGTTGCTGAGAATTAAAAAAAAAGTAGTCAGGACGAAAGTTAAGACGAGAATATTAAAATAAGCGGAAACTGGCTATTCATGCTGTTAGTGTTTCTTAACACCAACCAAGCCATCATTTTTTCCACGTTATTTCTCATGGGCGCATGAACCGTTATGCTGGCAGACGTTGATTATTTATCTCCTGGTCTATCCTCTTATGCAAGTAATAATATCTTTAATTGCCTCTTTATCCTACAGTGATATCACCTGGGAGCCGGCTCACAACCTTAATGAATCCCTGATCCGGTCCTACCATGAAGGTAAGAACCCTTCGTGTCTGCAATATGCTAGCGGCATATGATCACGTGGAATGTTTTGGTTGTGATTGCCATTTATAATCACGAGCGTCATTCAGGTTCGTTATTTTCAACGAACTGTAGAGGTACACAAAATCCTTTATAACCACATCGTTGTGCTTCTGGTTTTTACTTCGTTCCTTCATGCCTGCTATGTCGCCTTCCCGTTATCCTTATGCTAAGTGAACGGACAGAATCAAAATAATATTGAAAAATGTTTGAAATACGGAGATGGTGCAACAAGTAGTTTGCTCGCTCAGGTCTCGTTACTTTTACCATGTGATACTTTGTTTCCTGGTAACACAAACGACCGGACTAACGAGGCTCTCATGTCCCATTACATGTATGGTAATTTGTACTCTGATTGTGAATATTGTCTACTTCTAAACTTGCACTCTTTGCCAGGATCTGCGGCATCCCTGGTCTCTACACTCCAGGTGAGCATCTTCTACCACGAACTTTTTCTGTTCATTAGTACTAATTCTAACTGATTGTATTTTCCCTTTCACCTCGTTACAGGTGACATAGGGTAATTATACCTCCAGAGAATTGGGATTCATTTTAATGGCCAGACTCCTCTAAAGGGATCAGCCATGTCTGATTATATCCTGCCAGGCTTTTGAGAGTTTGTGGATTTGCCAATTCATAATCGTGTGCGCCACTCATTTCAACATTGGACTTTGTCGCGTGTGCTGCCAGGCGTGTGGATTTGAGCTCGTTTGCGTTCATGGACATGAGCTACTTTTGTTTGTGTTTTGGTATCTCATAGCCATTCCATTTCCCGTTCTCAGGATCCGGGAAGCCAGGACGTGCTTGGTTCCGATGACGCTCGAGGCGCCGGTAAGTTTTGACATATAGTGTGGCCTTAAAGTATTGACCCGGCATCGACCGTCTTCATTGTTCTTATGTAAATTCTGATCTAACGACCTTCCTCCGCTGTGCTCCTATTTGTTATCACTGTTTTCCTTGACCCGTCACGTCTTGATGGTAGTCTGTTTTCTATGAACTCAACAACTGTGGTGTTGCCTTACGCTGGCCACTGCAGCTACAATATGCGTGCCAGTTTTGTATTCTAGTTGTGAACACGTACTTATAAAAATTGTACCTTTGCCAGGCGCCGGCCCTCCGGCGCACCCAGCGTCTGCGCTCCAGGTGAGCATCTTCCGTCTATTTGTACCATTTCATATTGATAGTGTTGCCTCTATCACCTATGTCACAGGTGTCTTATTATACCTTGAGTTAATTTTGATTCATTTTAATGGCCAGACTCCTCTAAGGGGTTCAGCCCTGATGTCTGATTATATCCTGCCAGGCTTTTGAGAGTTTGCTGTTCGTGGATTTGCCGATTCATAATCGTGTGCACCGCTCATTTCAACATTGGACTTTGTCGCGTATATGCCAGGCGTGTGGATTTGAGCTCGTTTGCGTTCATGGACATGAGCTACTTTTGTTTGTGTTTTGGTATCTCATAGCCATTCCATTTCCCGTTCTCAGGATCCGGGAAGCCAGGACGTGCTTGGTTCCGATGACTCTCGAGGCGCTGGTAAGTTTTGACATATAGTGTGGCCTTAAAATATTGACCCGGCATCGACCGTCTTCATTGTTCTTATGTAAATTCTGATCTAACGACCTTCTTCCGCTGTGCTCCTATTTGTTATCACTGTTTTCCTTGACCCGTCACGTCTTGATGGTAGTCTGTTTTCTATGAACACAACAACTGTGGTGTTGCCTTACGCTGGCCACTGCAGCTACAATATGCGTGCCAGCTTTGTATTCTAGTTGTGAACACGTACTTATAAAAATTGTATCTTTGCCAGGCGCCGGCCCTCCGGCGCACCCAGCGTCTGCGCTCCAGGTGAGCATCTTCCGTCTATTTGTACCATTTCATATTGATAGTCTTGCCTCTATCACCTATGTCACATGTGTCTTATTATACCTTGAGTTAATTTTGATTCATTTTAATGGCCAGACTCCTCTAAGGGGTTCAGCCCTGATGTCTGATTATATCCTGCCAGGCTTTTGAGAGTTTGCTGTTCGTGGATTTGCCGATTCATAATCGTGTGCACCGCTCATTTCAACATTGGACTTTGTCGCGTGTTCTGCCAGGCGTGTTGATTTGAGCTCGTTTGCGTTCATGGACATGAGCTACTTTTGTTTGTGTTTTGGTATCTCATAGCCATTCCATTTCCCGTTCTCAGGATCCGGGAAGCCAGGACGTGCTTGGTTCCGATGACTCTCGAGGCGCTGGTAAGTTTTGACATATAGTGTGGCCTTAAAATATTGACCCGGCATCGACCGTCTTCATTGTTCTTATGTAAATTCTGATCTAACGACCTTCTTCCGCTGTGCTCCTATTTGTTATCACTGTTTTCCTTGACCCGTCACGTCTTGATGGTAGTCTGTTTTCTATGAACACAACAACTGTGGTGTTGCCTTACGCTGGCCACTGCAGCTACAATATGCGTGCCAGCTTTGTATTCTAGTTGTGAACACGTACTTATAAAAATTGTATCTTTGCCAGGCGCCGGCCCTCCGGCGCACCCAGCGTCTGCGCTCCAGGTGAGCATCTTCCGTCTATTTGTACCATTTCATATTGATAGTCTTGCCTCTATCACCTATGTCACATGTGTCTTATTATACCTTGAGTTAATTTTGATTCATTTTAATGGCCAGACTCCTCTAAGGGGTTCAGCCCTGATGTCTGATTATATCCTGCCAGGCTTTTGAGAGTTTGCTGTTCGTGGATTTGCCGATTCATAATCGTGTGCACCGCTCATTTCAACATTGGACTTTGTCGCGTGTTCTGCCAGGCGTGTGGATTTGAGCTCGTTTGCGTTCATGGACATGAGCTACTTTTGTTTGTGTTTTGGTATCTCATAGCCATTCCATTTCCCGTTCTCAGGATCCGGGAAGCCAGGACGTGCTTGGTTCCGATGACTCTCGAGGCGCTGGTAAGTTTTGACATATAGTGTGGCCTTAAAATATTGACCCGGCATCGACCGTCTTCATTGTTCTTATGTAAATTCTGATCTAACGACCTTCTTCCGCTGTGCTCCTATTTGTTATCACTGTTTTCCTTGACCCGTCACGTCTTGATGGTAGTCTGTTTTCTATGAACACAACAACTGTGGTGTTGCCTTACGCTGGCCACTGCAGCTACAATATGCGTGCCAGCTTTGTATTCTAGTTGTGAACACGTACTTATAAAAATTGTATCTTTGCCAGGCGCCGGCCCTCCGGCGCACCCAGCGTCTGCGCTCCAGGTGAGCATCTTCCGTCTATTTGTACCATTTCATATTGATAGTCTTGCCTCTATCACCTATGTCACATGTGTCTTATTATACCTTGAGTTAATTTTGATTCATTTTAATGGCCAGACTCCTCTAAGGGGTTCAGCCCTGATGTCTGATTATATCCTGCCAGGCTTTTGAGAGTTTGCTGTTCGTGGATTTGCCGATTCATAATCGTGTGCACCGCTCATTTCAACATTGGACTTTGTCGCGTATATGCCAGGCGTGTGGATTTGAGCTCGTTTGCGTTCATGGACATGAGCTACTTTTGTTTGTGTTTTGGTATCTCATAGCCATTCCATTTCCCGTTCTCAGGATCCGGGAAGCCAGGACGTGCTTGGTTCCGATGACTCTCGAGGCGCTGGTAAGTTTTGACATATAGTGTGGCCTTAAAATATTGACCCGGCATCGACCGTCTTCATTGTTCTTATGTAAATTCTGATCTAACGACCTTCTTCCGCTGTGCTCCTATTTGTTATCACTGTTTTCCTTGACCCGTCACGTCTTGATGGTAGTCTGTTTTCTATGAACACAACAACTGTGGTGTTGCCTTACGCTGGCCACTGCAGCTACAATATGCGTGCCAGCTTTGTATTCTAGTTGTGAACACGTACTTATAAAAATTGTATCTTTGCCAGGCGCCGGCCCTCCGGCGCACCCAGCGTCTGCGCTCCAGGTGAGCATCTTCCGTCTATTTGTACCATTTCATATTGATAGTCTTGCCTCTATCACCTATGTCACATGTGTCTTATTATACCTTGAGTTAATTTTGATTCATTTTAATGGCCAGACTCCTCTAAGGGGTTCAGCCCTGATGTCTGATTATATCCTGCCAGGCTTTTGAGAGTTTGCTGTTCGTGGATTTGCCGATTCATAATCGTGTGCACCGCTCATTTCAACATTGGACTTTGTCGCGTGTTCTGCCAGGCGTGTGGATTTGAGCTCGTTTGCGTTCATGGACATGAGCTACTTTTGTTTGTGTTTTGGTATCTCATAGCCATTCCATTTCCCGTTCTCAGGATCCGGGAAGCCAGGACGTGCTTGGTTCCGATGACTCTCGAGGCGCCGGTAAGTTTTGACATATAGTGTGGCCTTAAAATATTGACCCGGCATCGACCGTCTTCATTGTTCTTATGTAAATTCTGATCTAACGACCTTCCTCCGCTGTGCTCCTATTTGTTATCACTGTTTTCCTTGACCCGTCACGTCTTGATGGTAGTCTGTTTTCTATGAACACAACAACTGTGGTGTTGCCTTACGCTGGCCACTGCAGCTACAATTATATGCGTGCCAGTTTTGTATTCTAGTTGTGAACACGTACTTATAAAAATTGTATCTTTGCCAGGCGCCGGCCCTCCGGCGCACCCAGCGTCTGCGCTCCAGGTGAGCATCTTCCGTTTATTTGTACCATTTCATATTGATAGTGTTGCCTCTTTCACCTATGTCACAGGTGACCTACTAGTCTTATTATACCTCGAGTTAATTTTGATTCATTTTAATGGCCAGACTCCTCTAAGGGGTTCAGCCCTGATGTCTGATTATATCCTGCCAGGCTTTTGAGAGTTAACTGTTTGTGGATTTGCCAATTCATAATCGTGTGCACCGCTCATTTCAACATTGGACTTTGTCGCGTGTGCTGCCAGACGTGTGGATTTGAGCTCGTTTGCGTTCATGGACATGAGCTACTTTTGTTTATGTTTGGTATCTCATAGCCATTCCATTTCCCGTTCTCAGGATCCGGGAAGCCAGGACGTGCTTGGTTCTGATGACTCTCGAGGCGCCGGTAAGGTTTGGGAGATTTTGCCTCGAGACCTTAGTTAGTTGGATGTTCAACGTATGTTGTTGGGCTATTTTTACTAGGTACTAGACAGGATTATTTGTGTTAAGGATTTCGTTTTGTAGGGTCTGTTTCAGAAGGCTATTCTTTATTATATGTTTCCTTTGTTTTCCTATAAGGCAAGCCATAGTTTTAATTGTGCCATCTTTTTCTTGCAGGACGAACGCTGCCTCACAGAACGCCTCCGCTTGGAACGCACCGTCGACGCCTCGCGAGGAATTCTGAAAGAAGTAGGTTTGGGTACTCAAAAACAATTGCATTTTTATATCATTGACGTGAAACTTGTGTTCCTTTCCATTTTGCTCCCGTCCTTGCTACATGAAAGCTTCGTTATGAAGCAACGTAGTCTTTTAATGGGGTTTAGTGTTTGCATATTTGTTGGTGAACAATTCGTTAACAATTTTTTTCACAGTTTACGATTTCTTCATTCCACGTCACATGTTCACTAACAATTCTCTGCTCACGAACAGTTCGTGAACGTTTATTAGTAGCGGAACGGTCAGGGAGGGGGTTTTCATAAACGTTCGCGAACTGCTCGCTGTTTTTTACTAAAATTTGGCTGATGACGTCACTTAGTGAACATAGTTGTTCATGAGCAGTTTGTTTATGGTTGCTTATTTGATAATTAAAGAAACACCAAACCCAGGTCTTTTTAGTACTGGGGCAATGGTAACACTTGCCATACATTATGTTTTCTTATATACGCCCCAGGCAGGGCGGTGTTTATGTGCTACGAGGTCCTTGCCGTTTCATTTCTAATTGAAGTTGAACTTAGCAGAAAAATGGGTTTGCTGGGCGTGATTATATGCAGTGAATGATACCAATTTCATCTTAGGTCAACCTTGACCACGGAGGTCAGTTATATATGTTACTGACATATGACATACTTGACAACAAGATACAGCCGCGCGGATGGGCTCATTGTGTTCAGCTCGTCAAGCGCATCGATTGATATGATGACCTTAGGGTCACATGACCTAAGGTCAACTTTTGACCTTGACCTTTCGAGGTCAACATACATATGTTTCGATGCGGATCGACGAGAGGATCACGATGGTGCTATTAGTTTGTTCCTAGCTTAGATACTTCGAAAGTTATTCGAGAAAAAAAACTTCATTTAAATGTAGTTCCGTTATTTTGACTTTCTTTTTACCCCTGTGATGTCATGTTTGACCTGACCTGAAAATGACCTGAATTCACATTTTATATTTTTTTCCACAGGGCCGTCAGCCGTTGTCAAGGCCCTTCCTATGACCGAACGAGCTGGAAGTGCTGCAACCGATACGCTGATGTAAGTGTAATCGCTAATTTCCACTTTTTTTTTGCTACGCTTATTTCTTTAATCGCGTGCAAACTTTCAAGTGTCTATCAAATTGATTGTAGTGATTTTGTTCCGCAAAATGACCACCGCAGTCGACGCGCCCTAAAGCCCTAATAAACAAATAAAACAAACAAACAGTGTATTTTGTTCAAGTTTTCCAAATCATTTGCAAGTTTACCCCGCGCACAGATTGTCCTCCCCCCCCCCCCCCCGCCTGTGGTTTTCGTTAAGAGTGAAGAACCGCAGAGCGTTTCTTCACGAAGTTCCGCGTGACTGCTCAGTCGGTGCGCGGGTTAAAAGACGTCACAAATACACATTTGTTATTTTTTTCAAGCGGCAAATATTCTAATCATGTGTAAACTTGTACGTCAGAGCAAAAAAATCACTTACGAGGGATAAAAGTAGGATTCCATCTCTGAAAGTTAAGATGATCCTGTTTCCCTGTAGGTATTTTGATGACGTATGGTCTTATTTTTATTTTTAGTGTTTCGTTTTTCCCTGTGCTGGCTCAAGTGAAGAGCAGCCTACATCAACTAGCTTATTCACTGTTTCTCCAGCCTGTCGTCTTCTGAGGATTGGGAGCCAGGATCCAGGGATCAAGACGACGACGACGACGACGACACCTCTAACCGCGAGATCGCACAACCGCCGCCGAGACTGATGAGATCGAACCGGTATGTAGGTTTTCCCTAGATGTGTGCAATTATCTTGTTTATGTTCGTTGTGCCAGGAGCCACATTTTGTCAAGAACTTCTGTTGGTGGTGGTGGTGGTGGTAGTAGTATTGGTAGCATGTAAAAAAGTAAAAGATATAAACTGCAGGAAAAACGAAGTTTAAATAGGAATCCAAGTACATAAAGATTTATAGGAAGCAAGACATGGGCGCAAAATGACCTCGTAGTCGGCGCACCCCTAACCCCCAACAAACAAACAAACAATAGGAAGCAAGACAAAACAGGTGCCGTGCCATCTATGTTCTGACGAACGCTGTAGGTTCATATGTTTATATTCATAAGTTATATTGTCAAGTACGCTATGCAGGTTATGCTTGCGTGTCAATTATGTAAGCTTCGCTTACATTGTACTCTTATTAATATTTCATAATTCACATGGTGTATTACCATTCTTAACCCTCGCATGTGTGCGGCGTTTGCCAGCTTCTAATGTGTAGGGGGGGGGGTCGGTTGGACCCCCCCCTTGCCGTTTGGCCCCTGATCGAGCTAGAGCTTCGCGGAAAAAACGAGCGTGTTGCCCGTGACGAGAGGAAGCCGATGATACCCAATTTTAAGGTCCTAGGTCATTGGTTGACCTTCCAGGTCAGGTCAATGACCCAAAGTCGGGAAAATCGGGACCTGTTAGAAAGTCGTAAAGTGTGGCTGCTAAGGGGTTTTTCGGGGTGCTGATCACGAATATCGTGTTAGTTTTGATCACAGATGATGTCTTGAAGCATTTAGACCAGGTCGGGTCAGGTCAGGTCAGGTCAACCAGTAGGCGTCGTGACGGGTATTCGTAGTACGTGTCAACCGCCTCTGACAGCTTCGTAACATGTTACGAAGTCACCAAAACTACTTCGTAAATGTTCAAATGGTTGCTAAATTCGAATTCAGCTCCAAAAACTAGCCTAGAAACATGTAAAACTCGAAAAAGTGACCCGAGGTCACCCGAGGTCACCAAAGGTCAATGACCTGACCTGACCTTCAGGTGACCTTGACACACACGGGAGTAACATCAAATCACATGTTTGAACGTTTGAAACCACGAAAAGCTTGCAAACACGCGGCTAGTGCGAGCCGACATACGCGAAATCGCGATTCCGGCCAAACATGGTCTCGGAAAAGAGGTCACAGGTCAAAGGTCATTTGGGTCAGGGTCATGAAATTTTCAGGGTAGGTGTAAAATTGATCAATGCGAGGGTACTGAAAGTTTCGTCGCGATCGGCCGCTTTTTACGCGAGTTATTCGCGAAAAACCATGGGGGGGGTCCATCCGACCCCCCCCCTACACATGCGAGGGTTAATTTTGCTTTTCCAGCCACGTTGAGGAGTGGCTGCAAACGACCGTCGACCCTGATGATGCTCCGGCTCCTTCGGAGGTCACGGACGTCGTTCCACCGTCGGTGTCCAGCGCCGACGCGGGGATGTGAGTACATCAGCAATGAGCATTGTGCCACAATGGGGTTGTGACCGATCCTTATTCTCGGAACAGTGTCTATTTCCTTTGCCGTGTCGTCTCGCCTCTAACCCTCTCCCTGGCAGGCGGGGGGGGGGGAGGTGTCGATGTGATCCCCCCCCCCCAGGTTTTTGCGATGGGCACTGAACCAATAGCCGGATCGTGCTGATTTTTTTATAGCCTGTGGGGCATCCTTTGCGCAACTTTTGGTAAAAAATTATGTTCGGATCATGTGAGGTCACCGAGCTATGACATAACAGGTACAACCTCCGACCGTTTTTTATACATAATCGTACATTCTGCGTATCAGGACGTGATATAATCGACGAGAACGAAACTATTCCGTGTGATTTATGTCAGCTTTTGACAGGAATGAATCTTTACATTGTATATTGACCTTTCTAAGGTCAACCAAGATCAATGACCTCGCATGTTCACACGATGACCTTTGTGATATGAGCTGTGTTTCGTGGGGTTTCTTGAGTTGATGAATCCGAATCTGTGGTTCAATTTTCGCCTAAACGCATTCAAAACTGTTCCTTGGCCCAAACCCGCGCATGACTGGGGTATTTTCCATAACGCGAGTGACTGGGGGGCTCTCCAGAGACCCCCCTCCTATCTCCGAAACTACTGGGCCGAACGTCAAAATTCAAATGGCATCTGAGAAAAACCGTCGAGCGAAACATTCATTGAAACAAACATTCATTGACCTCTAGGTCACCGATGACGTCACAGGTCAGGTCAAAGTAAAAATTATCGGCATTTTTGCTTGTTCACAATTTAGCTCTGACCACCGGCTGACAAGTCCGATCAGGCTCACTTTTGGTTTACGCACTCCTTAATATATATGCCTTAGATACCCTCAGGGTACCGAACTTTTATTTCAATTTTTTCAGGTCAAGGCCAGGTCATCCTAGGTCACATCATGTATCGGTCACGTGACGCATGTTTTGTGATCCATTTTACTCGTAGATTTCGAAAACAATGTCGTCTGTGTCATTTGAGGTCATTTTCACCTGAATTTACCGGAGGTCAGGTCACTCAGTCAGAATAGGTCAAATTTTGAAAATGAATTTTTCAACAAAAAAGGTGTCTATCAGATGCAGTTTGAGCTCAGGAACACGATGGTGCCATTTATATTGCTCTACGATATCAATGACGTGCTGAAAATGGTTTTGAAAAATATATAATTGTAAAATTTCGACCATAATGCAAATAACTTGGCTATTTTTGAAGATATTGGGTTAACCCTCGCCCGTATAGGGGGGGGGGGGTCGAACGGACCCCCCCATGGTTTTTCGCGAATAACTCGCGTAAAAAGCGGCCGATCGCGACGAAACTTTCAGTACCCTCGCGTTAATCAATTTTACACCTACCCTGAAAATTTCATGACCCTGGTGGAGCTAGAGTTTCGCGGAAAAAATGAGCGTGTTACCCGTCACGAGAGGAAGCCAATGATATCCAATTTTAAGGTCCTAGGTCATCGGTTGACCTTCCAGGTCAGGTCAATGACCCAAAAATCGGGAATATCGGGACCTGTTAGAAAGTTGTAAAGCGTGGCTTCTAAGGGGTTTTCCGGGGTGCTGATCACAAATATCGTGTTAGTTTTGATCACAGATGATGTCGTTAAGCGTTTAGACCAGGTCGGGTAAGGTCAGTTCAGGTCAGGTCAGGTCAACCGGTAGGGGTCGTGACGGGTATTCGTAATACCTGTCATCGCCTCTGAGAGCTTCGTAACATGTTACGAAGGCACCAAACCTACTTCGTAAATATTCAAATGGTTGCTAAATTCGAATTCAGCTCCAAAAACTAGCCTAGAAACATGCAAAACTCGAAAAAGTGAACCGAGGTCACCAAAGGTCAATGACCTGACCTGACCTTCAGGTGACCTTGACGTCATAAATGACGTCACGCAAGGTGAACAATGCAAAAGTGAAGCATAGACCTTGCCAAGAATGTATGAAGTCACGATTGCATGTGCTTGAGGTATAGTTTCAGATCATTTCCGACGCCAAATTAACAGTTTCCATATTTCCCCATTATGCTTATATGACACTAAGTGCATTGCGGATTTGCATCATTTTATAACCGACAATCATGCAGAGGTTTACTTAACCCTCGCCCGTATAGGGGGCGAGTCGAACGGACCGCCCCTTGGTTTTTCGCGAATAACTCGCGTAAAAAGCGGTCGATCGCGACGAAACTTTCAGTACCCTCGCGTTAATCAATTTTACACCTACTCTAAAATTTTCATGACCCTGACCTTAATGACCTTTGACCTGTGACCTCTTTTCCGAGACCATGTTTGGCCGGAATCGCGATTCGGCGTATGTCGGCTCGCATTAGCCGCGCGTTTGCAAGCTTTTCGTGGTTTCAAGCGTTCAAACATGTGATTTGATGTTGCTCCGATGCATTAGGGTGGGTGTCAAGATCACCTGAAGGTCAGGTCAGGTCATTGACCTTTGATGACCTCGGTTCACTTTTTCGAGTTTTACATGTTTCTAGGCCAGTTTTTGGAGCTGAATTCGAATTTAGCAACCATATGAGCATTTACGAAGTAGTTTTGGCACCTTCGTAACATGTTAAGAAGCTGTCAGAGGCGGTTGCCACCTAATACGAATACCCTTACTGGTTGACCTGACCTGACCTGACCCGACCTGGCCTAAATGCATGAAGACATCATCTGTGATCAAAACTAACATGATATTCGTGATCAGCACCCCGAAAACCCCATAGCAGCCACGCTTTACGACTTTCTAACAGGTCCCGATTTTCCCGACTTTTGGGTCATTGACCTGACCTGGAAGGTCAACCGATGACCTAGGACCTTAAAATTGGGTAGCATCGGCTTCCTCTCGTCACGGGCAGCACGCTCGCTTTTTTTTCCGCGAAGCTCTAGCTCGATCAGGGGCGAAACGGCAAGGGGGTCCGTTCCCCCCCCCCCCCTTATACGTTCGCGGCTGAAAAACACCAATACGGGCGAGGGTTAAGATGTCATAGTTAAGTGACCTGACCTGAAAACGCGGTTGATGTCAAATGATCCGGCTTGAATCAGATGTAAGGCATATGAAATGTCAGCCTTCTATCATCAGTGTGCTTTGAACTACCGCAAAAAAATACATGGTGGCGGCATCCAACCCTTCTTCTCGGCCGGCGAGGGTTAAGCCTCGCTTCGAATTATTGCAGATAATGATGCGACCCAGACATGTGCATGGATCCGAGTGATGGATCTATGATCTCAGTGGATCTTGAGAGGCAAATTTCAGATTCGGATCTATGATCCCACCGAATTCTGCGTGAAAAATTTATCCTGGATCTATGATCTCACAGGATCTGACGATAATTCAAGAACATGGATCTATGATCTGAGTGGATCCCACCATGCACAACATTTGAAACCAGGTTTCCAAGTGCTTCTATGTCAATAAGTGCCATAAAACTATGGATTATGACGTGCTATCACCTAAAATCACAAAATAAGAACGTTTGTGAGTTGCAACGAGTGATTTTTTGGGGATTTCTGTGTTGACAAAAATAAGTGAGGATCTATGATCTCACTGGATCTCGAGCAAAATTACTAGACTCGGATCTGTGATCCCTACGGATCTCTCGATAAATTACAGAGCTGGATCTATGATCCC
Source organism: Amphibalanus amphitrite (assembly GCF_019059575.1). Lineage (NCBI taxonomy): Eukaryota > Metazoa > Arthropoda > Thecostraca > Balanomorpha > Balanidae > Amphibalanus > Amphibalanus amphitrite. The sequence continues at coordinate 994,331 of NW_024881605.1, read as the reverse complement.
GACGGATCCGAGGTCAGGATCCGTGGGATTAGATCTCAGATCCATTTTCTCAGATCCATGCACATGTCTGACGCGACCGAAAACAAAGCATTTATCTGTGTCTAGAACGGCCGCTGACTTGTTGGACAAGATCTCCAATCTTAATTCGCTAGATGGGAATAAAATACTCGGTATATCATATATACACCTCGATTTGCCCTCGCGCTTAGTCTATTCTAATCATCACTGTCGCTTTTTTATCCGAGATGATGTCGCCGCTAAACGGGTTGTTTTGTTTGCTTGCCTGCGTTGAATGGTCATTACGGATTATTGAAGGATTGTGGTAAAATAGAAATGGGGCAAGGGAAGATATCCACTGAAGGTGTTAAATTTAGATCACAAAGGCATCATTTCCGGCATAGTGCAGAGTCACTATCTTCCCCCTCCTCTGCACTACGGCATCTCTGCGCCCCACACGCGGCGTCCTTACTCCACGGCCGGCCGCCGCCAACTGACCCACTCGCCGGGCGCCGCGACCTGACCCGTGTCGCGCTGCCGCGGCCTGCGCAATAGAGTCGGGGCTGGAATCCGGGGGTTCGGCCGGCCAGCCGCCTCTGGAGCGGGGGACTTTTTTAGTAGACCTACTGTACGTGGCTGCATCGCGGGTCGGCCGGCCGGCGGATCTGAGGATCGCGCTGCCCAGAGGTGGCCAAGGCGCAACACCCAATGTGGTGTACACGGAGGTGATGGGCCGAGGTGATGGCCGGTAGATCCACGGGTCGCAGAGGCGACGGGTAGCCAGAGCGCTACGAGCAACGTGGAGAGGAGGAGCGAGGAGCAACGAGGAGAAAACGGCCGGCCGACCGTGATGCAGGACGGATCAATCCTGGCGAGCCAATGCGCCGCCAAGTGGAAAATTTACACATTAACATAATGCCGCAACTGGCTTTGGTGACCTCCAATGCGCGAGCGCAACTTATATTTTGAGGATAAATCAATGTATTGAGTGGCATGTTATAAAACATGTTTGATATGCTCTGATGATATATTTGATATTTGATGATATATTTTGATATTTGAGAGCACATCTAACAATGGGCTTTTGCCCCCAGCTATACAATCGGCTGCGAGTAGCACACACCGAGTACTTCTCGGGGGGCCTTATTGCCGCTGCCCACGGCCGCCGTGTCTTCCCTCACCAGAGGTGTGCGCTCTGCACCCGGTGAGGGGTCTCGGGCGTTAAATAGAGACGCAATCCGATGTGGCAGCCTCCACGTGGCGGGTTGCGGGGTAAAAGCTAATAGCCACACAGAGCGACACGTAAGTATTTCACTGTTGTATTCACCAGATTTGATTACGTTGCAGAAACCTGTCATGTACTGTCACCTGCACACTGCAGCTGCTTCCACTTCTTATCACGACATGACTTAGTGTCAGCCCCGCTGAAGACAAAAGGACGCACAAGCGCTGCGCTGGATTCTCCGACAGCATCTTCTCAGTCGCGGTGGTGACTGATACAACCAGCGTCTTACGGGTAAGGCAAGAAGTAAAGTATGGTTTGGTATGTGTTGAGTATGTAGAGCTTCTGGGTAGGGTAGGGTAGTGTAGCGTATGGTAAGGTTGAGTGCATAAGCGGCCAGCATGCGAAAGACTCAAACAACCCGTAATCAGCACCAGCATACCATACACTTTAAAGTATCAAATTTCACCTAACTCATACAAATGAAAATATAACCTCATACATCAAACTAATGGCCCCATGAACAATGGCCATCGAAACGTACAGTTATCGCGTGTGTCCATCCATCAATCCTGGGTAGGGTAGGGTATTGCAGTGTATGTTAAGTTTGAGTGCATAAGGGCCCAACATCCGAAAGACTCAAACAACCCGGTAATCAGCACCAGCATACCATACAGTTCAATTAAAACCAAATGTCAAACTTCACCTAGCTCATACAAATAAAAATATAACCGCATACACCCAAACTAATGCCCCCTCAAACGCATCTATCAAAACGCACAGTTATAGCGCAAAACATGCCATCTAGTCTATCTATCTATATTATGAATTATAAGTCGTCCGTGCGTTCTCCATCCGTGTGTCATGCCTTATGTGTCTTATTGCGCCTGAAAGGCGCCGCGTATCGGCGTGAAATTTGGCATGCCGAATCTGTGGGCGTGGGCGGCCTTTGTATTAAAATTTGGGGGTGATCGGCCCAGGGGTGCGCCTTCAGCACGTGCAAAAGGGTGCTCTCATAGGGATAGCATGGTGTCGGCGAGAGCGGCGGTCGGCCGAAAATCGGGCCGACACGGCTCGCTTTCCGGCTTGATATCTCGGCAATGGGTAGACGCATCGAAAAGCGGTTGCCACCAATGGATAGAGAAGAGATGGAACTAGCGTATTGATATGGTTTCATAGTATAGCACGCGTCACGTGCAAGGCAGCACCCCCGGTTGTGAAAAAATGACCGATTTCGTGCATTGTGACGGGAAAATCGATGCCGCTGGGAAACGGCTTGACGGAATGAAATCGGTGTGGTGCCATTTTGCAGGCAAATGTACGTGTAATCAGAGGATAGCAGATAAAAAGTGATGATCCGTACCATTTCTTTAATAATGAAAAATTAATTTGAAAATTTGATTCGCGCGGAGCGCGATGTCCTTTACAACATCAAAACGTATTGAAAACGCTGACCAATCGCTATGAAACCTATATATTCGGAAAAAGCATTCTTTTCTGACCAATATCCACCTAAAACATTTTCGAAAAGTCTATAAACTTTTGTGAAAATGACTCAAACAGACGACCGTGTTTTGTTAACGTAGCGGGTATTTTTCGACAAAATCCGATTCGTAATTCGTAATTTCGTAATTCGTTTATTAGGGCTGATCCACAGGTGGCTATTACGGCCCAGTCAATACAAGCAATATGAGAGTACCTAAGTCACAAAAATCATCATAGTAAAAGACACACAAAATGTACAATGGTACTAAAAAAACACTAAGGTGGCGACATATCTCTATCGGAAGAACCGCATCAGCTGTGCCCTGGAGGCGGTCCCCGTCACCTCTCGCGGCAGCCCGTTCCAAGCCGCCGCGGCTCTGTACGGGAACTGCCGCCGAGCCACCGCCAGGCGGACTCGGGGCAAGTCGATCACCGCCGAGCCCGCAGCGGTGGCACGCGTGGCCCTCTCTGAGACGACGGCTCGTGGGCGAAACATTGCCCGTAGCGAGTCAGGGGCACCAGCGGCATACAGGGCGCGATGCACATTCACTGCGTCCCTGCGCGCGATCACTTCCCCAATGTTGGGCCAGCCGAGCGCGCCGAGAGCGGGGGGGGGGGGCTTATGGCCGGCAGGTCATACAACTTTTGACAATAGCTATCAAAGCATGGGCTGCAATGCACCGCCCGCCCAGCGGAATCCCAAATACTTTAAATAAGCGCTAAGCAGTAAACAGTACATTTTTGTACTAGGAATAACTCAGCAGCTACTGGGCCGATTGAACTGAAACTTGGACTGTGGCTGGAGTGGGCAATACCCTGGCGATGCATGGTCATGTGTGACAGGCAGTGTGGATCGATTGCACGTGCGCACGTGAGGGGTCCATTTATACATCTCAAGAACGGCTGGGCCGATTTCGCTCAAATTTTGTACACTGATAGGGAAATTTAGAAAGGTGGCTGGCACCGCTGGCACAAGTCATCTGGAGTCTCATTTCGCGCGTGCGCACGTGCAGCGGGCCGCTTTTATATCTCAAGAACGGCTGAGCCGATTGCGCTCAAATTTGGTACATTACTTTAACCGGATATGAGAAGGGTTACCATTTGTAGGTTATGAGTAAGGAAGGGTATGGGTAGGGTATGGTAGGGCAGGGTAGGGTAGGGTAGGGTAGGGTAGAGTAGTGTAGGGTAGGATAGAGTTGAGTGCAATAAGGGCCCAACTCACGAAAGGCTCTAGCAACTCGTAACCAGCACCGATACCCCATACCGCTCAATTAAAACAAATATCCAACTCTACCCCAATTCTGCAAATAAAATCGAAGTTTCTACACCCAAACTGATGGCCCCCGTAAACCTATCTATCAAAACGCACAGTTATAGCGCGAAACATGCCATCTAGTCTATATTATGATTTATAACATGTCTGTGCGTGCGTGTGTCATGCCTAAACTGTCTAATAGCGTCGGAACGGCGCAGCGTAGCGACTTGAAATTTGGCATGCCGATTCTGTGGGCGTGGGGGACCTCTGTATTAAAATTTGGGGGTGATCGGACCAGGGGTGTCCCGTCGGCACGTGCAAAAGGGCGCTCCCATAGAGATAACATTGGGTCGGCGAAAATCGTGATCGGGCGAAAATCGGGCCTGCAGCGCTCCTTTCCCGAGCTTATATCTCGGCAACCGTAAGTCGCAGCCACATGCGGTTTTCACTGATGGATACAGAAGAGATTGGTCTATCGTATGCATTATGCAATAAGTTTTTTTCTTAGGTATGTACCACGTGCAAAGAAATAGCCTCTAATCTCGAGAAAACGGGCATTTTTTACACATTTCAGGAAAAACGTTGGCATTTGAAAACGATGCATTGGAATGACACGGGACTACAAGAGGATCTGAACTGTTCAGAAAATATATATTTTTGCCCATTCACTCGCACATCTTCATAATTAAACGCTTACAAATTGAGGGTTTGACGTGTTACGTTCATGCTCACCTTTGCACCGTCATAATGTATTGATAACGTCGACTTATGGCTATAAATCTACCCCAGATCGAAAGAACACTTTTCTGATCAATATCCACCCAAAATATTTTCAAAAAGTCATCAAGGGTTCTAAGAAACAGAGCAATGATTATACCGTTTTCGACGCATTTTTACCGGTTGAGCGGCGGCCGGGCTTGAACGCGGCCAGCGGCGCGGTAATATTACCGTGTGCTTTATATTCGTCTAATACTCGCCCCTCTCCCGCTGGCGTATTTACAAATTGCAACCGAGCTCCGCCGTAGGGTATTTTATTTCCGCCGTAGTGTATTTCACTTGGGGTATTTTCTACCATACAACTGCCCGAGCTTGGGGTAATTACAATTTGTCGGCGACGTTCAAAAATGATGCACCTTTTTTCGCAGTATAGGTTATCGCATGTAGACATTGTTCATTGAACCGTAGTGCGAATTCTGCTTTTATGAGCTTCCGATTTGTGTATTCGTATTTTCGGATCGTTTTCTTGAGAGATGTTGATAATTGTCCGATTATATTGGCAAAGGTTTCAGACATAACATGTATACAAAATTAAATTCTTTAAGCTTTCGAAGACATCTACGTCTTCATGATCACAAGGTTGAATTGTAAAAGCACAGAGCCTAAGTTTGCTATTAGAATCGAAGGGAGAAAAACTAAATACATATTGTGCGTGATAAATTGCTAAGGCCTCTTGCAGTCGTCACATTCAGTAAACACACTAACTAATATACCTACATCGTACACATTTTGGTAATATGACACCCTTCTATGCGCAGATACATAGATACCCTAAACGTCATATAGCCCTCCTAAATCCGATATCACTAATACCCATCGCATTGTTCAGCTCCAAAGCGTGAGTGTCGTGCACCCCGACTTGTAGAGCTGCTTGTTGATGTGAGGCGAGTACTCACGGATGTACAGCGCCTCCAACACCCACAGTCTTCGCTGGTCATGGGTAGAGCACAGTATTTCGGTATTGTCCACCAAAATTTGTCGTGTGATGTCCTTGTCATGTTCTTTGTGCATGTGATTCTTCAGTGCGCCTTGTTGTTTATGCATAGTAAGTCGTCTGGACAGGGATGTGGTAGTCGCGCCAATGTATTTATCTTTGTTGAGAAGTCTACAACCTTCTTCGGGGCAACTGAATTGATAAATTACATTGGCTTGCTGTAAGTGTCTGTTGTCCTTGTCTCGTGTCTTCTTCTTGAACATGTTGTTGACCATGACGAGATCTGCGGTTTTCCTCGTGTTGTAATATATGATGAGTGTCACTTTCTTCGCCTGGTCTGTCGGTTTGACGTTAGTCAAGATGAGATCTCGGATGACCCTCTCTTCCGTTTTGTAGGCTGTGTTCATTTGACTGCGGTAGAACAGTTTGATTTTCTCCGTTTTCTCCGTTTTGTCTTGACTTTTCTCATCGTTCTTCTGTCCACTTTCCTCGCACTCTTGCTGCTCACTCTGCTCACCTTTCTCGCTCCTCTGATGGCAGGCATCAAGTTGTCTTTTGATTTCATTATCGACGAGGTGATTGCTGTATCCATTGTTGACGAGGATTTGACGAGATCTGGTGAGCTCTGCATGGACATGTTGCCAAGATGAACTGTTGTTAACAGCTCGCCTGACAAATGCCTTGATCACACTCAGCTTGTACCGCTCAGGGCACTCGCTCTGAGCGCTGAGACAATGTCCTTCGTCCGTTGTCTTCCTGTAGACCGAGGTACTGCACATGCCGTCATCCAGCTTCTCGACCATGGTGTCGAGGAATGCAATCTTGTTGCCGCCGACCTCGTAGGTGAACCTTAAGACGGAAGCCTCTTCGAATGCCGTCTTCAGCGTCTTCAGATGCTCCTCATCACGGACGCAGACGAATATGTCGTCTACGTATCGAGCATACAGCTCTGGTGGTCCGTCCATGTTCTGTAGCACAGTGTTCTCGAGACGGGCCATGTAAAAGTTCGCGAACAATGGTCCGAGCGGCGACCCCATGGCTATGCCGTCCTTCTGACTATACAGCTTGCCGTCAGGTCCCCTGAACGCTGCCTCGGTGGTGCACATCAAGAGCAACTTCTTCAGTATGCTCTTCGATAGCTTCAGCGGTGGCAGAGTCGTCCCACTGTAGACGACATCGAGGATGATATCGATTGTCTCCAGAACAGGCACGTTGGTAAACAAACTCTCTACATCTAGCGAAGCCAGTGAGCCTTGCAGCTTGCGACCACGCAGGATGTCGAGAAATTCTTCAGTGGACTTCAGACTGTATTGGGCTGGGACGTATGGAGACAGAAGGCTGTTAAGCCTCTTCGCAACCTTGTACGTTGGTGTAGTCACTTGTGATATAATGAGTCTCAGTGGATTGTCCTTTTTATGTGTTTTCACGTTTCCGTACGCATAACCCGGTGTGTGTTCACCACTAATCTTGGAAAAGTGGATCTGGTCTTGTGCAGCATTTGCGCCTTGTATGATTCCGTTTGCTTTGGCTTTCAGCTTGTCAGTCGGATCGGTTGTCAGCCGTTGGAATTTGGATGTGTCACTAAGAGTTTCATTCACCTGTTTCATGTACGTCTCTTTGTCGAGTATGACAAAATTCGATGCCTTATCAGCACGTCTGATAACAATATCTTCATTACCGCGTAACTGCTTGGCAGCCTCCTTGAGCTCTTTTGTCATGAGTTTTGACTTGCTATTTCCTCTGAGTTTAGTGCTTTCACCGATAATTCTTTCCCGGAGGTCTTTATCAACGGTGACCTTCTTCTCTTGCTCTAGCTTAACAATGTCATCGTATAGCATTTCTAGAGAAGCCTTTTTCTCTAGGACACTGTTCTTAGACTGAAAATGACACTTAATGCCAAGATTCAGGAAGTCTTTTTGCGCATCAGATAACTCAACTTGAGATAAGTTTATGAAGCGATCTTTGTTTTCCGGCATGGCAAGGGACCCACCATAGAGCTTGGATAGTTTTTTGCCAGTTTTAATCTTGTTGTTGTGCTTTGTGTTCGCTTCACTTGTGGCCAAATGCTCCATGATCTGCTCACGAACACTTGGCGGTAAGTTAGCTTCTGACAGTTCATGTTCCAACTTACTCTTATCATCTTTGAGTCTTTTAATTGGATCTTTCTTTAGTTGTATTTGATTACAAATCAGTTCTTTCCGGAAGTCTTTTGTAAAAGCCTCATCTTTTACTGCCGGGTCGTGTGTCTTAATGTTTGTGTAGATAGGCAGAGTATCTTCATTTAGACATTGTTCATTGAACCGTAGTGCGAATTCTGCTTTTATGAGCTTCCGATTTGTGTGTTCGTATTTTCGGATCGTTTTCTTGAGAGATGTTGATAATTGTCCGATTATATTGGCAAAGGTTTCAGACATAACATGTATACAAAATTAAATTCTTTAAGCTTTCGAAGACATCTACGTCTTCATGATCACAAGGTTGAATTGTAAAAGCACAGAGCCTAAGTTTGCTATTAGAATCGAAGGGAGAAAAACTAAATACATATTGTGCGTGATAAATTGCTAAGGCCTCTTGCAGTCGTCACATTCAGTAAACACACTAACTAATATACCTACATCGTACACATTTTGGTAATATGACACCCTTCTATGCGCAGATACATAGACACCCTAAACGTCATATAGCCCTCCTAAATCCGATATCACTAATACCCATCGCATTGTTCAGCTCCAAAGCGTGAGTGTCGTGCACCCCGACTTGTAGAGCTGCTTGTTGATGTGAGGCGAGTACTCACGGATGTACAGCGCCTCCAACACCCACAGTCTTCGCTGGTCATGGGTAGAGCACAGTATTTCGGTATTGTCCACCAAAATTTGTCGTGTGATGTCCTTGTCATGTTCTTTGTGCATGTGATTCTTCAGTGCGCCTTGTTGTTTATGCATAGTAAGTCGTCTGGACAGGGATGTGGTAGTCGCGCCAATGTATTTATCTTTGTTGAGAAGTCTACAACCTTCTTCGGGGCAACTGAATTGATAAATTACATTGGCTTGCTGTAAGTGTCTGTTGTCCTTGTCTCGTGTCTTCTTCTTGAACATGTTGTTGACCATGACGAGATCTGCGGTTTTCCTCGTGTTGTAATATATGATGAGTGTCACTTTCTTCGCCTGGTCTGTCGGTTTGACGTTAGTCAAGATGAGATCTCGGATGACCCTCTCTTCCGTTTTGTAGGCTGTGTTCATTTGACTGCGGTAGAACAGTTTGATTTTCTCCGTTTTCTCCGTTTTGTCTTGACTTTTCTCATCGTTCTTCTGTCCACTTTCCTCGCACTCTTGCTGCTCACTCTGCTCACCTTTCTCGCTCCTCTGATGGCAGGCATCAAGTTGTCTTTTGATTTCATTATCGACGAGGTGATTGCTGTATCCATTGTTGACGAGGATTTGACGAGATCTGGTGAGCTCTGCATGGACATGTTGCCAAGATGAACTGTTGTTAACAGCTCGCCTGACAAATGCCTTGATCACACTCAGCTTGTACCGCTCAGGGCACTCGCTCTGAGCGCTGAGACAATGTCCTTCGTCCGTTGTCTTCCTGTAGACCGAGGTACTGCACATGCCGTCATCCAGCTTCTCGACCATGGTGTCGAGGAATGCAATCTTGTTGCCGCCGACCTCGTAGGTGAACCTTAAGACGGAAGCCTCTTCGAATGCCGTCTTCAGCGTCTTCAGATGCTCCTCATCACGGACGCAGACGAATATGTCGTCTACGTCCAAAGGAATGCAAAAAGACGTCTACGTCTTTTTGCATTCCAGAGGAATGCAAAAAGACTTCCTGAATCTTGGCATTAAGTGTCATTTTCAGTCTAAGAACAGTGTCCTAGAGAAAAAGGCTTCTCTAGAAATGCTATACGATGACATTGTTAAGCTAGAGCAAGAGAAGAAGGTCACCGTTGATAAAGACCTCCGGGAAAGAATTATCGGTGAAAGCACTAAACTCAGAGGAAATAGCAAGTCAAAACTCATGACAAAAGAGCTCAAGGAGGCTGCCAAGCAGTTACGCGGTATTTGTATTTGTATTTGTATTTATTTTGAAGAGCACTCCACAGCAACAGTGGCTTTTCAAGCTCCGAGTCAGAGAATAGGGTAGATACCAGATGTGTACAAAACAATTAGTCATCCAACCGAAACATACCAAGTCACACACACACACGCACACACACTGAGTCAGACGACCTTACTTCAGTTTAAAGACAGCGTCCGGCTCCGCATCTGTCGCTTCAGGGCTCGTTGGAAGCGTTTCCCTCTGAGGGAAACGGTCTCAGGTGGCAGCTGGTTGTGAAGCCTCGGGGCTCTCGCACAGAAACGCCGTTTCCCCGCCTCGGTTCTTGACCGTGGTACATGGAGATGACTGTCCTGCCTGGTCGTGCGCTCACGTACGTCCGAGTTCGAGCGGAGGACGGCCGCGAGGGAGACTGGCTCGCCACTCGAGAGCAGTTTCTGCGTGAGGCAGAGCGTACTGTACTCAGCGAGTTGCTGAGCCCCCAGCCAGCCCAGGTTCTCCAGCAGGTCACTCGCATGGTCAAATTTTCTCCGGCCGAAAATAACTTTTGCTGCAAAGTTAAGGATTTTTTGGATTCTAGCTGTGTTCTTTTTAGAGCCGTTGCCATAAACTGATATGCAATAGCGAACCTGCGAGAGAACCAGGGCTGTCACAAGAGAGACGAGTATGCCCCGGGGCACGACGTGTCGCACCTGTGAGAGACCGATGAGGGTCCCAGTGCAGCGGCGGCTGACGGCACCCACGTGACAGTCCCAGGACATGTTTGAGTCGAAAGTCACACCCAGATTTTTCACCTCGTTACAAGGCACGAGATTTGTGTCACGGAAGGCGACTGTGAAATTTGGAAGTTTGCGCAAATTTTGACGGTTTCCAAGAGCAATGAGTTGAGTTTTGTCGCGGTAATGAAGATATTGTTATCAGACGTGCTGATAAGGCATCGAATTTTGTCATACTCGACAAAGAGACGTACATGAAACAGGTGAATGAAACTCTTAGTGACACATCCAAATTCCAACGGCTGACAACCGATCCGACTGACAAGATGAAAGCCAAAGCAAACGGAATCATACAAGGCGCAAATGCTGCACAAGACCAGATCCACTTTTCCAAGATTAGTGGTGAACACACACCGGGTTATGCGTACGGAAACGTGAAAACAAATAAAAAGGACAATCCACTGAGACTCATTATATCACAAGTGACTACACCAACGTACAAGGTTGCGAAGAGGCTTAACAGCCTTCTGTCTCCATACGTCCCAGCCCAATACAGTCTGAAGTCCACTGAAGAATTTCTCGACATCCTGCGTGGTCGCAAGCTGCAAGGCTCACTGGCTTCGCTAGATGTAGAGAGTTTGTTTACCAACGTGCCTGTTCTGGAGACAATCGATATCATCCTCGATGTCGTCTACAGTGGGACGACTCTGCCACCGCTGAAGCTATCGAAGAGCATACTGAAGAAGTTGCTCTTGATGTGCACCACCGAGGCAGCGTTCAGGGGACCTGACGGCAAGCTGTATAGTCAGAAGGACGGCATAGCCATGGGGTCGCCGCTCGGACCATTGTTCGCGAACTTTTACATGGCCCGTCTCGAGAACACTGTGCTACAGAACATGGACGGACCACCAGAGCTGTATGCTCGATACGTAGACGACATATTCGTCTGCGTCCGTGATGAGGAGCATCTGAAGACGCTGAAGACGGCATTCGAAGAGGCTTCCGTCTTAAGGTTCACCTACGAGGTCGGCGGCAACAAGATTGCATTCCTCGACACCATGGTCGAGAAGCTGGATGACGGCATGTGCAGTACCTCGGTCTACAGGAAGACAACGGACGAAGGACATTGTCTCAGCGCTCAGAGCGAGTGCCCTGAGCGGTACAAGCTGAGTGTGATCAAGGCATTTGTCAGGCGAGCTGTTAACAACAGTTCATCTTGGCAACATGTCCATGCAGAGCTCACCAGATCTCGTCAAATCCTCGTCAACAATGGATACAGCAATCACCTCGTCGATAATGAAATCAAAAGACAACTTGATGCCTGCCATCAGAGGAGCGAGAAAGGTGAGCAGAGTGAGCAGCAAGAGTGCGAGGAAAGTGGACAGAAGAACGATGAGAAAAGTCAAGACAAAACGGAGAAAACGGAGAAAATCAAACTGTTCTACCGCAGTCAAATGAACACAGCCTACAAAACGGAAGAGAGGGTCATCCGAGATCTCATCTTGACTAACGTCAAACCGACAGACCAGGCGAAGAAAGTGACACTCATCATATATTACAACACGAGGAAAACCGCAGATCTCGTCATGGTCAACAACATGTTCAAGAAGAAGACACGAGACAAGGACAACAGACACTTACAGCAAGCCAATGTAATTTGTCAATTCAGTTGCCCCGAAGAAGGTTGTAGACTTCTCAACAAAGATAAATACATTGGCGCGACTACCACATCCCTGTCCAGACGACTTACTATGCATAAACAACAAGGCGCACTGAAGAATCACATGCACAAAGAACATGACAAGGACATCACACGACAAATTTTGGTGGACAATACCGAAATACTGTGCTCTACCCATGACCAGCGAAGACTGTGGGTGTTGGAGGCGCTGTACATCCGTGAGTACTCGCCTCACATCAACAAGCAGCTCTACAAGTCGGGGTGCACGACACTCACGCTTTGGAGCTGAACAATGCGATGGGTATTAGTGATATCGGATTTAGGAGGGCTATATGACGTTTAGGGTATCTATGTATCTGCGCATAGAAGGGTGTCATATTACCAAAATGTGTACGATGTAGGTATATTAGTTAGTGTGTTTACTGAATGTGACGACTGCAAGAGGCCTTAGCAATTTATCACGCACAATATGTATTTAGTTTTTCTCCCTTCGATTCTAATAGCAAACTTAGGCTCTGTGCTTTTACAATTCAACCTTGTGATCATGAAGACGTAGATGTCTTCGAAAGCTTAAAGAATTTAATTTTGTATACATGTTATGTCTGAAACCTTTGCCAATATAATCGGACAATTATCAACATCTCTCAAGAAAACGATCCGAAAATACGAACACACAAATCGGAAGCTCATAAAAGCAGAATTCGCACCACGGTTCAATGAACAATGTCTAAATGAAGATACTCTGCCTATCTACACAAACGTTATCGCATGTGCATATTTTTGCCTTTTGGTTGCGCTTTGCCCTCGCTCGTATAGGGGGAGGCGTTGAACGGACCCCATCGGTTTTTCGTGAGTAACTCGCGTAAAACCGTCCGATCGCGAAACTTTCAATACCCCCGATTTTATCAATTTTACACCTAACCTGAAAATTTCATGACCCTGACCCAAGTGACCTTTGACCTGTGACCTAGGTATTTCTCGAGACCATGTTTGGCCCGAATCGCGATTCGGCGTATGTCGGCTCGCATTAGCCGCGCGTTTGCAGTCTTTACGTGGTTTCAAGCGTCGAAAAATGTGATATGATGCTGGTCCCATGCATTAGGGTGGGTGTCAAGGTCACCTGAAGTTCAGGTCAGCTCAATGACCTTTGATGACCTCGGTTCACTTTTTCGAGTTCTACATGTTTCTAGGCTAGTTTTTGGAGCTGATTTCGAATTTAGCAACCATTTGAACATTACAGGGGGTGTAACGAAATTATCCGGACACCTTTCTTCCCGCTGTAATTAAAAAGCAAAACATTCTGGTACTTTTTCTTTTAACTGAGCATGTAGCCACCTTTCATAAAAACACAGTGGCAAATGTTCTGGAGCATTTCAGCCACTGGATTCTCCAGCACACTGGCTTTGATGCGACGCCCTCTAAACCTGTGCCTGCGGTTGGGCGGTGCTTGTGGCGGGCGTCTCTTCAGTCACCTGCTGAACAAGAGCCCACAGGTTTTCGATTGAATTGGGATCGCGACTTTTTCCAAGTCATAAGCGTTAGCCCAGAATGATTGAAGGTTCTATCGGCATCACTTCCCGTTCTTTTAGGGACTTTAAGTAGCGCGCCGCCCCGCATGAAGACAGCGTGGCTTGAATCAGGCACCATGACCAGTGCGCGTTCAGAAACCGAGCCCTCCTGTACCGTCTCGTTGAGCGCCTCCAACCATTCATTGGCCAGTATGTTGCTCCGGTAATACTTGAAGTTGATCGCAGTATTTTGTGACACTATGTCCTATTGGAGCATCGCTAGGCAGCTGAACATGCTCAAGTTCTGGATATTGTCCGGATGTTTGACGGCAGCGAAGGCCAGCAAGTTCGAGCGGCTGGCCGCCCATACATGGCCGATTTGACGGTTCAAAGGATAATACAGCTCGAACGGCTACCCATCCAACCAGACCACCTCACCCTTATCTTTCTTCAACCAGTGGACGCGATCTGGCGTGAGGCGAAAGGTGGTGAACTGGTTATTTTCCCGTCAGTTTCGTTGTCTTTTTCAATTTGAAGGGCACTAGAACCAAGTTAAAGGGCGGGTGGCGGTAAACCATGATATGGGATCTCTTATTATCTGACTTGGTAAGAATTCGAGTCAATTTGCGGATTGATTGGTGCCGTTTTCTTGCCGCTATCTTGATGACTCTCCTCACCACTTGACAAAGGGCGGCTTTTGTGGTCGCGACCGGGCTGAGTCTGCCACCGAAGTCCCAGCTTATTACGCCTCAGGCAGATGTGCAATTGGCTGCTGCTGGCAGACCAGCTTCTGGCTCATGACGCCGTGGATGCCGCCATGCAATTTTACCACGAAAGGAGAGATTGTATCCCTTTCTCGCAACTGTCTTGGACGAAAACTACCATGTGAACCCGTCTGTGAATCGACTCCTACTCAGAGCAACAGTCACATGACAAGGTCAGGTCACTGCTGAGTTGAAAAACCGATAGCAGAGGCACGTATTCATCCAATATTCCCACTTCTAACATCAGAAAGGATTAGGAAACTGCGCAAACAGATATGGCGAAAAAATAGATGCCCGGATAATTTCGTTACACCCTGCACTGAAGTAGTTTCGGTGCATTCGTAACAAGTTACGAAGCTGTCAGAGAAAAAATAGCGTTCTGCCCCTCCAACTTTTGCTGATTTGTAGAACTTCGTTGCTTAGCAAACCACTATGTTGTTCGCATTGAGGAGCTTTGAAATGTCTGTGTTATTCAAAATGTTAGTTCTGTAATTAAAAGAATTGATTCAGTGTTGCACATAATCTAACTTAACCGAGCATTGCAGGTTTGACGGCTTTTTGCCCCACCACCTTCCCTGGAAAAGCTCCACCCTTGCATATGGGGCAAAACATAAGGGACAAAAACACAAAACAAGACAGATAAAAAACAAAACAAAATGAACTCATTACCTAATGAAGTTCAGTTTGGAGCAAAAACATAGGTAATAGGTATCTATGTCAAATTAGAATGAAAGATTAAAATCAACCTGACCAGGCCTTACGGTCTGACCTGGTCCTAACCGCCTTACTTCACCTAACTTAACCCAATTCAACCTAAGCTACCACAACACCTGCAGAGGTACCTTCCTGGAAAATGACGCCCAGGGAGGTGTCCAACTTATTGGAATATTACCATGATTGCTTGTCAAAATGTGTGTCATCATGGCCATGCTCTTGTTTGACAAGTGATGTTTAATAAATGTGACATTCAAAAATGGTCTCCTGACTGTTGAGTGATCAGAATATTCAAATAATCAGGGTACAATGCTGTGCATCATAGTGCAAACTAATCATGTTGTTTTTGTGTAGGCTCTCTGCGCATTAGGTATTGTGTACACTGCCATGTGCACGTTAGGGGAAAAAAGTGACTGGTGGTACAGGGTTGGGCAGATAAATTGGGACAAATTTCAACTTCCTCTAAAACAACTATTTTTTGAGTGATAAAGATAATTTTTTAACATAAATATAGGCTAATGAATACTTTTCCATGTTATGCAGGTTGCGTTGTAATTTTGAGCCGGCTGGTCACAGAACTTGGGCTTAAGCAAGCCATTATCAACTTAGTCCGCGCGCACATGCATGCCAATACTCTAATTATGCTCCATCAAATGGCTGAAAGTAGTGTGTATCGAACAGACGTAAACGTTGGAGGAAGAGATGATATTGACTCATCCTTACATACCAATTGCATTGACACCGGCCGCTCCCCCGGTTTTCCAGGGGGGCCAAAAGGCAAAATTCAGTTAAATCAGAGGATCCTCGCGAAAACAGTGGCGCGAGCTTACAAAGAAGGTAGCCGCGCCATGATAAAGCGATATACCAGCACCTCAAACATGTACTCTTATGCATTGATGCATATCAACCTTTTAACATAGATCTTGAAGCAGCGGTGACGTTAAAAAGATTGCTTCCTCTTGAAGGGCTTGGAGAAGCGAGCAAGCGCGTGCAGGTCTTTTTCGACGATGGTATCCCCATAACCGAACATATGAACAACCGCAAACACCATATGTAACATCGCAACCAGCCCAGAAGACGTGATCTTAGTTCCAAAAAGCATGCAGCAGACATCGGTGATGGCATTCCACTCGGTTACTTCTCACGGTCACGTGGGGCCCCCTCATTTTACGGAATCGGGAGGGGGTTCGCCATTACAGGGTACCCAACCATTATTCCGGCAGTTCGAATCAACAAGATGGAAGAAGAACAAGAAGGCAACATCCTGCATGGAGTGATGGTCTTCGAGGAGTCAGCTCCCCGGCATACAGTAAATTAAATACAAAATCTCCTGAAACGGAGGACCCCGCAAACTGTACCCAAGGGAAATGCCCCCTTCCTCATTAAACCTAAGCCCACACAGGTTTTGGTTGCTGGGGCGTTTTTGCGGCTGAGTCTAATGAACGTCCCCATGTGACTGTGGTGAGCCTCAGCAGTGACAGTTGGCTACAATTACGAGCCATTTCAGACGGGAGATCTCGCCGCGCGTGCGGCCAGTCCAGGCACCGATAAGGACTGATGCAGGTGGACCACGGTGACCATATTTGGTGATAAATGTGTAAAATTGGTGTAACAATATGTGATCCAAATTTGAAATGCCTATGCTTACAAATTTCTAAGCTACGGCGTTCTAAATGCAAATATGTATTTTGTCCCAATTTATCTGCCCAACCCTGTACATGACAAAGGGTTGTGCAACTGTGAAGTTCATGCCCTTGCTGGTGCCAAATGCCTATAGCTATAGCAGGATCAGTGAGGGTTGTAGACATGCTACATACACTGTGCATTGAAGATATTGGCACAAAGTTCATCCATAATGACTATGCTTAACACCTAATGTAAGAAGCAACATAATTGCCCAGATATTACAGCTCTCTGGATATCTACCCAGAAACCCAGATATTGTAATATCTGGATACCCAGATATTACAGCTGCCTTATGTGTCTTATTGCGCCTGAAAGGCGCCGCGTATCGACGTGAAATTTGGCATGTCGAATAGGTGGGTTGATGTGACCTCTGTATTAAAATTTGGGACGGATTGGCCCAGGGGTGCGCCGTCAGCACGCGCTCGCGTGCGCCATAGGGTTAACACAGGAAACGGTCAAAACGAACATCGGACGAAAACCGGCCTGCGGCGCCTGCTTCCCGGCTGTATAAGTCAGCAACGGGTGGTGGTAGCGACACGGGTTTGTCACCACTGGATAGAGGAGAGATGGAACTAGCGTATTGATATGGTTTCATGGTATAGCACGCGACACGTGCGAGACAGCACCCCCGGTTGTGAAAAAATGACCGATTTCATGCATTGTGGGAAGAAAACCGATGCCGCTGGAAAACGGCTTGACGGAATGAAATCGGTGTTGTATCATTCTGCAGACAAATGTACGTGTAATAATAGGAAAGCAAATAAAAAGTGACGATCCGTACCATTTCTTTAATAATGAAAAATTAATTTGAAAATTTGGTTTGCACGGAGCGCGATGTCCTTTACAACACCAAAACGTAGGGTAGGGTGGGGTAATTTGAACATGTGGGGCATTTTGAACATAGTGTGAATAACAGAAAATTACGGAAAATCCATAAGTGGCATGACAATAAGACCAATGAGAGAAATTATCGTTACTAGAAGGGCTATCATATGAACGGGGTTTAAAGTTTCAGGGAATGAAGATGTTGACGCACAGTGTAAAAAATCAATTTCGCAAGGAAAAACGCCTAACAACACGTCATTGCAACTTCATTGCAGCGCAAAATCTTGCATTGCTAGCGCCTAATACGCAACGGCTTTTGTTGTATAATGACCTAATCAGTGCCTTCAATCCAAGAAATTTGCTTTTGAACCCTGTTTTTTAAAATGGCAAAATAACTTTTAGCGTGGGGTAATTTGAACATAGTGTGAGAATTTGAATGAAGACAGGGATAGCTCCGAAAAAACAACGCTCCCAGTTTTTTTTTTTTGCCAATATGTTCGACCCAAGGCAGTAGCAGATAAGTGATGCCAGTTTTAGAAAATTTACGTCTAATATCCGTCTTATGTCCGGCATTGTTGTTGATTTTCCGTCCAAAAATGTTAAAGTCAACTATTTGTCCAAATATGTCCGAAAATTATGCAGCTATCAACACTCAAAACCGTCATTTTTATTGCTTATCATGTAATTTTACCAGCCGAAAAGAGTTGATTATATTGAGAGCTTAACAAACTTTCCATTCGCCAACCAATGCTATGCACGATTACTTTACAGGGTGTCCACGTCAAAAGTGTACCCAGACTTTTCTCCATATTTTATCTTAAAAACATCACACTCATGAACAATTGCCCTCGTTTGAGAGCCAAGGCAATGGCAAAACATTTGCTATGCTTTTCAACTGTGCTCGGCACTCTGCTGACCAGCGCGTGCCGTCTAGAGCAACTGCTCTATATGAGCCCCTTTGCGTCGGGCCACCGCCGGCAGATGGAACGTCTGGAGGTGGGTGATCGCCTGGTCAACCATGTGGGAAGGAAGGCGACGGATCTCGTCGATGATGACGTCTTTCAGCTCCTGGGTCGACCCTGGATTGCCAGCGTATGCACAAGTCCTTGAGAAAGCCCCACCAGAAGAAATCTAGAGGGCTGAGGTCGGGCGAGTGGGGAGCCCATTCCACCGCGCTTTTCAAGCTGATGTGGCGGTCAGGAAAGTGCTCCTCCAGGAATTCCAGCGACCGTTTGGCGGTGTGAGGCGGCGCCCCGTCTTGTTGAAACCATTCTTCATGGCGACGGATCCCGCGTCTCCGCTTCAGCTCTCGCCAGAATCGTTCCAGTGCCTCCGAGGCGTAGCGTTCTAGCGTTACGGTGTTGTGTTCGTCTCTCCCCTGTCGTCTTCGAAAAAGAAGGGGCCGATAATGCCCCCTCCATGCCTCATAGCCACCCAAACCGATACTTTCTTGCTGTGCAGAGGCATGTTCTGAACTTTTTCTAGGCAATGGGATCCCCAGTGCACGGGGCATTGTGGGATTTCACATGCCGCGGTCCGTCTGCCGGCGGTGGCCCGACGCAAAGCGGCTCATATAGAGCAGTTGCTCTAGACGGCACGCGCTGGTCATCAGAGTGCCGAACACAGTTGAAAAGCATAGCAAATGTTTTGCCATAGCCTTGGCTCTCAAACGAGGGCAATTGTTTGTGAGTGTGATGTTTTTAAGATAACATACGGAGAAAAGTCTGGGTACACTTTTGACGTGGACACCCGGTATAAAAAGCGCTGAAGTGTAGCAAGCCATCGTCCAATGTTGTCCAGTCTGCTACCTTTGTCCAACCAATTCCGAATTGGACATTGGACAAAATCAGAACTCCAAATGTCCAGGTTTCGATTGGCACCACTTTAACAGATGTAGTACGATTGGGAGAGTTTTTATCGAACAAAAATGATAGACGTTCTGTTAATTGAAGAGGGGCGAATTCTGTCAACTGACCGGTGTGCAGCGTGCAGATATTGATACTCTGCAACTGTTATTTTTGCTGTTGTGTTGATTTTTCAAGTGAAGGTATGTTTAGAATTGTTCTGCCTATTTGTTTATGGGTCAAACAACATCGGTGCTGGCGAGACTATCGTTTTTATGACCGGTTAAAGGCAGTATGTTCAAATTACCCCACGGTGGGGCAATTTGAACGCACCGTGACTTGGTGGAGAAGTGAGGCTATGCTATTCAAGGTATGCTCGGCTCGTCCAAAATGAGGCTTGCATGGTGAAAGCAAGTGACACTTGCGCTACTGAAGCAGTTTTTCTTCATCCAGGGTTGAACTGGAATTTGGTACAACGGAGAAGACGTAAAAATATGTTCAAATTACACCACACTACCCATAGGCGTAGGAACAGGGGGGGCCGGGGGGGCCATGGCCCCCCCACTTTTTAGCCATTTTTTAAAGTAAAATCTTTATTTTTTATTTAAATACAAAACTAAGAGCAGGAAATGATTCAGCAAGGTGAGATGAGCACAAAACTGCAAAGAATTTCTTCATAGGGGTATTGGGGCTCCCACAAAGTGACATTGAAGTTTCGCTGCCCCCCCCACTTTTCGTGAGGTTCCTACGCCCATGACACTACCCTATTGAAAACGATGAACAATTGTGATGAAACCTACATATTCGGAAAGAGCATTCTTTTCTGACCAATATCCACCCAAAATATTATCGAAAAGTCAATAAACTTTTGTGAAAATGACTCAAGCATGCGACCGTGTTTTGATAACGTTACGCGTATTTTCCGACGAAATCGGATCGGTGGCTTCGGCAGGCAGGCCCAGGCAGGCCATTGAACCTTAGACAACAAACGGTAGCGGAAGGCACCTCTCGCCAGGGGAATTCGCCAGTAAATAAAATAAATTTATTCTTGCAATAACTCAGCCGCTACCGGGCCGATTGTGCTGAATTTTGGGACTGTCAACGGGCACATACCGAACGACACATTACCATATGTAGGGTGCTAAATGCTAATGCACGTGCACACCTGGAAAGGAGCAGTTTCCTATCTCAAGAACGGCTGGGCCAATTTCTCTCAAACTTGGTACACACTACAGAACCCGTAAAATCAATTAAATACCATACAGTTATCGCGCAAACATGGCCATCTAGTCTATATTATGATTTATAACATGTCTGTACGTCCATCCATCCGTCAGGACTTATGTGTCTTGCGCCGCGTATCGGCGTGAAATTTGGCATGCCGAATCTCTGGGCGTGGGGGGCCTTTGTATTAAAATTTGGGGTATAGGGTAATTTGGGGTAATCATAGTATAGCACGCGCCACGTGCAAGACAGCACCCCCGGTTGTGAAAAAATGACCGATTTCGTGCATTGTGGGAAGAAAATCGATGCCGCTGGAAAACAGTTTGACGGAATAAAATCGGTGTGGTGCCATTTTGTAGGTATATGTACGTGTAATAAGAGGAAAGCAACTATAGACAAATCTCGATACTCCCTACGATAGCAAAAATCACGGAACGCATCGTTTACGAGCAACTGTTTGAATATTTCACTTCGCATCATCTATTTACCCCGCATCAGCACGGGTTTAGAACCGGGTTCTCCACGGAGACCGCCCTGCTTACGATGACGGACCGTGTGTTCGAGGCGATGGACCGGCGGCAGGTAGCGCTACTGTGCCTATTAGACCTATCGAAGTGCTTCGATGTCATCCCCCACGACAGGCTGCTAATCAAGCTAGAGCAGTATGGCGTCGACACGAGATGGTTCGCGAGCTACCTATCTGATCATTACCAGCAAGTGCTGATCCGCTCGCAGAACGGCCGCAGTGTGCTCTCGCGATCAATTCTGAACCCTATTGGTACCTATGAGCGATCGGCCCTCGGGCACCTTCTTTTCAACATACATGCGACTGACATGTCTCTGTACCTTCCCGACTGCGCTAATCATGACAGGTGTCTGGTACAGTATGCGGACGACACACAGTTGGCGGTGATGGGAAGCCCTCGTGATGCAGCAGCGATAGTTCAGAGTCTAGAACAGGATTTAGCGGCTCTTTCAGTTTGGTTCCAGAAAAACGGTTTAAAAGTGAACGCTAACAAAACGCAACTAATAACATTGGGTACTAAGCAAAATCTCCGTCAGTTACCGCCAATAGAAGTTGAATTTATGGGTGCTAAGGTTACGGGATCCCTCACTGTCCGAAACTTGGGGGTCACGTTTGATCAGAGTCTGTCTTTCTCAGATCACGTGACCGATGTCGTACGGCGTGGCACTGGTATCCTGAGCGGTTTAAGCCACAGTAGACACTCGCTGCCCAGGGACACACTGACAATACTGGTGCAGGCTCTGGCTGTGTCTATTGTCCGGTATTGTATCAGTGTCTATGGCTGCTGTGGTGTGACCCAGCTGTCCAGAGTTCAGAAACTACTGAACTTCGGTGCTCGGGTGGTGTCTGGCCGACGTAGGTATGACCATGTCAGCGATGTCATGAAGACCCTGAAGTGGCTCTCTGCTGAAAACTTGTGGCGGTTCCATTCGGTGACTCTGCTCAAGAGAATGCTGGCTACGGGACAGCCTGAGTCGCTGCGTGAAGGCATTGTTACCCGCGGCAGTGTTCATGGTAGGGAGACCCGCCAAGCTGACTTTTTCGAGACCCCAGCGATCCGCACAGAGTCAGGCCGCCGACGGTTTCTTTATTCAGCCGCGACAACATACAACTCACTGCCACCAGCTGTGCGAGGCCTGGGGCCGCGGCAGTTCAAAGCCCAGTACCGAGCACTGCTACTCCGAGAGCAGTATGGCGATGAGGACCCGTGAGTGTGTTTTGTATGCGTGTGCTAAGAGCGAATGTTTTATCCATCACATCTTCCAAATGACATGACGCCCGGAATAGCCGTTCTCGAATGGATGGGTTTGTCGCGACGTGAAATAAATAATAAATAATAAATAAATAAATAAAAGGTGATGATCCGTACCATTTCCTTAATAATGAAAAATTAATTGGAAAATTTGATTCGCGCGGAGCGCGACGTACTTTACAACATCAAAACGTATTGAAAACGCTGACCAATCGCTATGAAACCTACATACTCGGAAAGAACATTCTTTTCTAACCAATATCCACCCAAAACATTTTCGAAAAGTTCATAAATTTCCGTGAAATTAACTCAAGCAAACGACAGTATTTCAGTAACGTCACGCTGCTTTCCAACGAATTTCTGTTGATCGCGTCGAAGGAGAAAAGTGCCTCCGCGCCCCCGGGACTTGAACCCGGTACCTACGTCGCTGAAATCCGATGCGATCAACTGCGCCACGGCCGACTTGCTACGAGCGGCTCAAATATTGTTGTACTTTAAAATTAGGTGAGGAAATGACTGTGAACTCTTAATACAGAGCGGTCATAAATGCTTTTCGTTATTCAGTTTGATGCTTCGTCCTTAACCCGGCAGGCGGTGGGCCTCCAGGCCACCTTCCGCGCGGTGGGGGGGGGGGCATTTTTTTGCCCCCCCCCCGTATCTCCGAAACTACTGGACGGATCCGGAAAATTCAAACGGCGTTCGATAGCCCTGTCAAATTTGTCAAGGGAAACCAAATTTCATTGACCTCGGGGTCACCGATGACGTCACAGGTCAGGTCAAAGATAAAATGTTTCACCGTTCACGGGGCTTCTAGGGAAAGCGCTATAACACCGAGTAAAACGCATTTTGTCGAAAATCAGCGATAAGGCGTCAGTTGTCTAGTACATATGTTGCTATTAGAGGTCACTGGTCATACCAGGTCAGGTCACAGGTCAAGTCACCAAAGGTCACCAAGGGTCACCACATGAACCCAACTTTACTAAGGTTGTGCGATGCATGTTTTATGGCCAGCTTTTCATTTCCAACTCAATGGTGTTGGTTATAAGACCATCAGGTACGGTTTAGGTCACTTTCTGGTGGGGGTCAGGTCAAGGTCAGGTCAAAAAAGGTCAAATTTCAAAGTTGATATTTTTGCATAAAATAGGTATGGATTCGATGCAGCTCGTCACGGGGAGTCTAATGGTGGTCTTTGTTTTGCGCTACGACTTACGAGGTCTAGAATTGCTCAAAACTGAGTTTGAAAATTTGACGTCATCAATTTTGAACAGTTTTACGCTATAACTTGGCCAAAAAAAAGAGGTATCGATCTCAAATTTGGTATATACATAGAAGGTGGTAGGGACTATCACATATATTCCGTTTCTTTCGAAATTCAAAAAGCTTTTTGGATTTTTTGGCTATTATATTCAAAAAATCTATTTTTCGATTTTTGGGGGTCAAAATCCAAAAAATTCGAAAAACCGAAATAACAGGTTTGTAGCATTCTTGATTCCACGCCTTTTATGTCTAAAACATTTTTCTGTATCTCTAAAGCTGTAGGCCTGACAGCTCTTCCCGCGAAACCTTTTTTTTGGGGGTCGAAAATGGCAGAAATGACGTCACTCCGACGTCATTAGCGGCCGACCTATCATAGCCTTTGGAAAATTTTTGGTCACCATGTGCGCTAGCTACTCCCGGGAGGGTACTCAAAGTTTGGTGACGATCGGCGCAGCGGTTCTCGAGATAAATCGAAAAAACTAAAGGGGGGGGGCAAAAAAATGCCCCCCCACCGCCTGGAAGGTTAAGTATAAATACTAAAAAATATCGAATCGAATATTTTTAGTATAAATATACTAAAAAATATTTATACTAAAAATATTTTTGCGAAAAATATTTCGCAAAAATATTGCGAAATATCTGTTCAAAGTACACTTTAATATTTCAAATTTGAAATATTAAAGTGTACTTTGAACAGATATTTCTGTTTGCATTGAGTGAGATATTCATTTATCCAGGCTTGCGTTCACTTTTTTGCCACGGCCTTGATTTGTCGCATAGCAACGGGATACGCAACAATAGTGTAAACAACTTCAGCAAAACAGGCTCGGGTGATAGCGTTCGCTGTGGGATCGACTGTTCGACGGGCAATCGTTTGAGTGAAATTTTGCGGATTTTTGCGCATTATCTTTGCTCACCTGATTGTTGATCGTCTCAGTAAGCCCTGCTGTGAATTCGTTTGCTCGATCGTTCAAACTTTGCGCTGAGATGTTTGATTGATAGTATTTCGGGTAACAGACCTGTTCTGGGCTTAACTGCTTAATTCCTCGTAATTTCCCCAAAAATTATCACCTGCCTTCTGCACTTTTGCCCATCTAAATTAGATATCCATGCCGCGTAATGAGCGGGGTAGCGCTGCTCGGGCGGCGAATGCCGCTGCTCAGCGCCGGCGCCGCGAACGGATGGCCCAGGCCAGGCGGGAGGCTGAAGCTCTCCGTGACGCAGAACGGCAAAGACAGCGGCGGGCGGCCTTCGATGAGGCCGAAAGAGCGACGGTCGCCGAGAGACAGCGACAGCGGCGGGCGGCCTTCGACGAGGCCGACAGAGCAGCGCACGCTGAACGTGAGCGACAGCGGCGGGCTGACATGCCCGACGAGGTACGTGACGCAGAACGGGCGGCCGACGCGAGGGGCCACATGGATGGGCGCCGCAGAGCCGACCGGGCCAATCGAGCCGCCTGTGACGCCGACTCCGTGCTGTCCGGTCGCCAGCCGGTGGCCAGGCTTGACACAGGGGCACGTGACACGGTATGTCCGCACTGCGGCGCCCTCCTCTGGAGAGAGGAGCGGGCCACTCTGTGCTGCTCGGGGGGAAAGGTAAACCTAGATCCCCTGCCCGCCCCGCCACCGCTGCTCCGTGAACTGTGGACGGGCGACACGCTGGAGGCACGCACATTCAGACAGCACTCCCGGCGCCTGAACAGGGCGCCGGATCTGGCGTCTATTACCGGGGTTACATGAGCGATCCGTTCCAAATACGCACTACGATAATGCGCATCAGCTCCCCAAAAACGTATCTACGGCACCGGTTACATGAGACTAATTCGTTTTATCTACGTCAAACGGATCTTGTTTGGCTCACCCGGGCGAACTCCTCGACGGCCGATTATTCGCATCACAAACGGAATAGGATTAGCGTACAGTCATGGCGCAGTTGCGGCATTTACCGGGACGACTGAACTAAATTTTAAATATTTATATCATTTGATGGGCTCAAAAACATTTAAAATTAACATGGAATCAAAAAATGACGCCATGCAGCCACAGCAGGGTGGTCAGAAAAAATTATCTATCAAAATATTTTTAATTTTTGATCTTTATCAAATTCACATTCAAAGACTAAACCAAAATACTAACATTTTTTCGCTATTTTCTACGAGGCAGCCAATAAAAAAATGTTTAGTATTTTGCATTTTGACGCTTCCACTCAGCAAAGAATAGTTCTTGTGAAATACGGCCCGAATCGTGTGCCTCGGTTACATGAGCGATCCGTTCCAAATACGCACTACGCTAATTCGCATCAGCTCCCCAAGAACGCATTCAGTGCACCGACTACATGAGCAAATTCGTATCAGTGACGTCAAACGGATCCAGTTTGGCTCTCGACCTGACGGAAAATAATGCGCACTACAAACGGAATAGCATACAAATGTGGCGCACTTCCGTAGCAATAGAGGTGACTGAATTAAAAACTTAATATCTTATGTCTTTTTTGCATTTAATCTGCTCAAGACATTCTCAATTAACTTAACAAAAAAAAAGTTAAACATAAGGTTGTCTTGCTTTGACTCATTGAGCACTTGCCTCTCTTGATTCGTATGTAGTGCTGTCAGAAAAATGTTTCAACTGAAAGTACTTTGATATTTTATTTTTGGTTTTCACTATATTTATTTTTGAAAACTTGACAAAAGACCGACATATTTTTTAAATTATTAGTTTAAAAGAAGCAAATGAAAAAATACCTATTATTTTGCATTTTAATGTTTCTTTTTGGAAAGAAATAGTTCCTGTAATACGTATCTTGGTCCTATTCGCTTCTAAGCCTCTTTCCCAGCGGATTTTGTTCGGACCGCCGATTCGTATTAGCAGGTGGATACATGAGTCGGTAGTACGCTCCTGATTCGCATTAGCGGTGAATCTGATCGTGATACGTATTTGCTTTGCTCATGTAACCGCGGATCGGATCGCCGATTCGTACTAGCAGGTGGCTACATGAGTCGGTAATGCGTTCCTAATTCGAATTAGCGGCTAAATGCGTATTTACTGTGCTCATGTAACCCCGATATATGATGACACGGGAGGTGCGGCCGGCGGACGGTGGGTATGCACCATCAGTGATCATTCAAGGTAGGTTGTACCACCGCGTCGGTCCACTGCAGGCCAGAGAAGGGGAGCGGCCGTCGTTCGCCCAGATTTATGTCAACGACCCGGACTGTGACGACCCGGCGGCCGAGGCTGCCCTGCGCTTAGGACACGTGCCGCTTCCACGCGGCACCCGTGAGCCAGAGCGGGCGCGTCTGCTGACGCTGCTCGAACAGCTGCAGGTCCTTCTACGCCAGGTAAATCCCTATGTGCAGGACTTTATCCACGCCGCCGAGCTGCCGGAGGAGGAGGTTCAGCAGCAGAGACTGGTGGTAAGTGCCGACGCCCGCCCGGCCGACCAGCACCCCCGACGGTACAACCGCGCCGAGGGGTTCCGGGAGGTGGCCGTGCTGATGGACGAGGAGCCCGTCCACCAGGACATCGTGCTGCGTCGCCGTGCAGATGCCGAATGTCCGTTCCTCCAGACGGTAAATGAGACGCACCGGGCGTTTGAGGCACTGCACTTCGTGCTCCTTCTGCCGTTTGGCACAGACAGCTGGCAGCCGGACCTACGGCAGGCGGTGGCAAACGGGCGCGGGGACGTGAGGGGCGTGACGCTGATGCAGTATTACGCTCATCGGCTGCAGCTGCGACCCGATCTCGATGACTCACTGTTCCGCGCAGGACGCCTGTTTCAGGAGTACGTGTGCATGGCGTTCGCACGCGTAGAGACACAGCGTCTGCTGTACCTGGCTCGGAACCAGGCCGGCCTGCGTGCCGAGCTGTACCAGCGCCTCCAGGACGCGCTGCCGGGGGACGCCGAAAGGGAGCTGGCCGGCGGAGACCGCGTCGGTCAGCGTGTCATCCTGCCGGCCTCCTTCACCGGCGGGCCCCGGTACTACCAACGCAGGTAAGCTTTCTACGAACACATGCCATTGTTTAGGTATTATGTAGAAACCAGTTGTTTTAATCCACTGGATAACCCGTGCCATTTTGGGGGGGGGGGCGTCTGAACACCCCTTGCGTTTTTCGCGAATATCTCGAAAATAGCTGCAACCGCTTTTGGCAAATCGTATGATACACCTTTTCTGCATCCGTTGTGGAAATTTCGGGGTCAAGGTCACTCAAGGTCAGGTCAACAGGCCACGTCAAATGATCTCACCTCGTAAGAAGTTTCAGCGCCTGCAATAGCTACACCGAGTAGCTGACAGCTTTTACAGCGATTGATAAGGGCGACAACGTACAAAATGAATATTTCAGAATTTTGATATCAGTTCAGTGACCTTGAATGTCAGGCCATTTTTTGCGAACTCCATTTTTAAATCGTCTGTTGGGCAGTTTTGGGGCCCTGTAGTCAGACCGTTGACTTTAGGTCAAATCTGATAAAAGATTCAGAAAGAGCGTTAATATAGGGCTTCTATTAACCTTCCAGGCGGTGGGGGGGGGCATTTTTTGCCCCCCCCCCCCTTTAGTTTTTTCGATATATCTCGAGAACCGCTGCGCCGATCGTCACCAAACTTTCAGTACCCTCCCGGGAGCAGCTAGCGCACATGGTGACCAAAAATTTTTCCAAAGGCTATGATAGGTTGGCCGCTAATGACGTCAGAGTGACGTCATTTTTGCCATTTTCGACCCAAAAAAAGGTTTCGCGGGAAGAGCTGTCAGGCCTACAGCTTTAGAGATACAGAAAAATGTGTCAGACATAAAAGGTGTGAAATTAAAAGGGCTACAAAACTGCTATTTCGGTTTTTCGAATTTTTTGGATTTTGACCCCAAAAATCAAAAAATAGATTTTTTGAATATAATAGCCGAAAGATCCAAAAAGTTTTTTGAATTTCGAAAAAACCGGAATATATGTGATAGCGCTTACCGCCTTCTATCCACATACCAAATTTGAGATCGATACCTCTTTTTTTGGCCAAGTTATAGCGAAAAAACTGTTCAAAATTGACGACGTCAAATTTTCAAACTCAATTTTTAGCAATTCTAGACCTCGTAGCGCAAAACAAAGACCACCATTAGACTCGCCGTGACGAGCTGCATCGAATCGATACCCATTTTATGCAAAAACATCAACTTTGAAATTTGACCTTTTTTGACCTGACCTTGACCTGACCTCCACCAGAAAGTGACCTAAACCGTACCTGATGGTCTTATAACCAACACCATTGAGTTGGAAATGAAAAACTGGCCATAAAACATGCATCGCATAACCTTAGTAAAGTTGGGCTCATGTGGTGACCCTTGGTGACCTTTGGTGACCTGACCTGGTATGACCAATGACCTCTAATAGCAACATATGTACTAGACAACTGACGCCTTATCGCTGATTTTCGACAAAATGCGTTTTACTCGGTGTTATAGCGCTTTCCCTAGAAGCCCCGTGAACGGTGAAACATTTTATCTTTGACCTGACCTGTGACGTCATCGGTGACCCCGAGGTCAATGAAATTTGGTTTCCCTCGACAAATTTGACAGGGCTATCGAGCGCCGTTTGAATTTTCCGGATCCGTCCAGTAGTTTCGGAGATACGGGGGGGGGGCAAAAAAGTGCCCCCCCCCCCCACCGCGCGGAAGGTGGCTGGTAGGCCCACCGCCTGCCGGGTTAAATGAGCTTTTCCGAGATGCTGTAGGTCTGTTGGCTTCTGAGTCAGATTCGACAGTTTGTTGGAAGTTTCCGATATTTGACCTGATTATGGGCGAAATTTTAGCCTTCGATGACCTTTGGTGACCTGACTTTGACCTTAACAGTGACCGACACATTTTAGCCTTATTTCGTCAGCCTTTGAAAAGGATTTTTGCGATATTTCATTTTCTCATTTTGGTGTTTTACCTTTGTCTCAACGTTTCAGGTACCAAGACGCCATGGCCATAGTACGAGTGTACGGCCGACCGACGTACTTCGTTACGTTTACCTGCAACCCAAACTGGCCTGAGATCCAGGCGGCACTGCTGGAGGGGCAGGATGCACAGTCCCGCTCCGATCTGGTGGCCAGGGTGTTCCACCTGAAGCTAAAGGCTCTACTGAAGGAGCTCACCACCAGCGGTATCTTCGGACGCTGTGTCTCCATGCTGATGGTGGTCGAGTTCCAAAAACGAGGTGTGTAAACATTCAATATTTGTTACAGTCTCTCTGTGTGTTTTTTCTTTCTAGGGAAGGGGCTCTTAATGGCCAGCAGTCACTTAACCCGCGCCCCGTAGGGCTACCGGCGGACCCTACCACCCGTAGGGGGGGGGGCCGTTTCGGCCCCCCCTAAGATCTCGGAAAGTTACCGGCCGATTTTCAAAATTCAAACGGCGTTCGATGGCCCCACCCGGGAACTACCTTGTGACCAAATTTCATTGACCTAGGTCAAACCGATGACGTCACAGGTCAGGTCAAAGGTCAGATTTTCACCGTTCACAAGCATTTCAAGAAATGTGTTGTGAAATCGAGTAAATTGGTAATTCATTGAAAACCATCGATGGTACATTGTTCGTCAAAAACATACTTTGCTATCTGAGGTCACTGATACCAGGTCAGGTCACAGCGAGGTCAGGTCACCGGGGTCACAATATGAAAGTGTCGTGTGATACATGTTTTATGGTCCATTTTACATGACAAATGCGATTATGTGGGTTAGGCAGCCTTTGGGGCCAGCCTAGGTCACGTTTTGGTGAAGGTCAGGTCAAGGTCAGGTCAAATTAAGTCAAATTTCAAAGTTGATATTTTTGCATAAAATGGGTATCCATTCGATGCAGCTCGTCACGGGGAGTCTAATGGTGGTCTTTGTTTTGCTCTACGAGGTCTAGAATTGCCAAAAATTGAGTTTGAAAATTTGACGTCATCATTTTTGAACAGTTTTTTTCGCTATAACTTGGCCAAAAAACGAGGTATCGATCTGAAATTTGGTATGTAGATAGAAGACGGTAGGTACTATCACATATATTCCGGTTTTTCGAAACTCAAAAAACTTTAGATTTTTTGGCTAATATATCCAAAAAAATGCTTTTTTGATTTTTGGGGGCCAAAACTCAAAAATTTCAAAAATCCGAGATAGCAGTTTTGTAGCCCTGTCAATTCTACACCTTTTATGTCTTGATCATTTTTCTGTATCTTCAAAGCTGTAGGCCTGACAGGTCTTCTCGCGAAGGTCTTTTTTCGGTCGAAAATGACAGAACATGACGTCATTCTGACGTCATTTGTGGCCAACCTATCATAGCCTCTGGAAAAATTTTTGGTCACAATGTGTAAAATTGATGCCCGGAGGGGTCCTGAAAGTTTGGTGGCGATATCTCCAGCCGTTTAGGAGATATCGACCGAAAAGGACAGGGGGGGCCGTTTCGGCCCCCCCCCCTACGGGGCGCGGGGTCATCTTGGGTCAAAAAACACCACCGTATTTTCAACACAAATCTTTGTGTAATACGTGTTACAGCGATGGAAGCGCATGTGTTGTGTTAATTTCTCCATATCAAATCGATTATTCAGTCCTTTCCCATTTGGTCATGACCTTGACCTAACGATAAATTTGTAGGCTCATATTTGATTTCAATCGACTTTTGTGTCCCATTTCATTTTCATAACGTTTATCTCTATCGTTAAAGACGCATTAATATTTTCTGTGTGGTCAAGTTATGCGGCGTGTGAATTTTCCGTACATTACACCTTATCCCTCGCCGGCACAGGCCATTTTGCGTCCTTCGACGACACAAGGGGGGGTACGACTTCCCCCCTCGCTTTCGGTCCCTGATTGAGCTAGAGCTTCGCGAAAAAAACGAGCGTGTTGCCCGTCACGAGAGGAAGCCGATGATACCCAATTTTAAGGTCCTAGGCCATCAGTTGACCTTCCAGGTCAGGTCAATGACCCAATGGTCGGAAAAATCAGGACCTGTTAGAAAGTCGTTAAGTGTGGCTGCTATGGTTTTTTTGGGGTGCTGATCACGGACATCGTGTTACTTTTGATCACAGATGATGTTATTGGGCATTTAGACCAGGTCGGGTCAGGTCAGGTCAGGTCAACCAGTAGGGGTCGTGACAGGTATTCGTAGTACAGTATGTCTAAAAAGTATGTCCCCTGGTTTGGCTCTCCCACAGGAGGCGAATCGGTAACTTGGCTGAATCCCAGTTGCGGCACCCGGCCGCCAGGGTCGCTGCCGCGCGAGCGGCCTTGACCGCTCGCATGTCATTGGCAGTTCGGACCCTCCCCATCTATACCGAGTTGGGGAGGGGAGAAGAAGGGAAGAGAGGGGAGGGAGCGGCATCCGCTCGGCACTGGGCGATACCTGGCTGACCCCGCGCTCCCTCGCTGACCTCCATCCTGCCCTCAGGCGAAGACCGACTTCCTCGGCCCGTAGCGGCCGAGCGAAAAACCGAGCTCGCGGGGCGCGACTCCATTGGTCCAATCTTATAAATGGAATGCTGTCGTATTTACGGCATTAGATAATATTAATAGTGATACCAGCAGTGGATGTGGTAAAATACAGTCCAAAACAAACGAAAGCACACGATTGGTGCATAATGCGCCCTCCCATTCAAATAAACCCGCCCACTTCAATAGATGGTGTAGTTTCTTAGGGCGTAAAAGATGCAAAACACTACCTAACTTTTTTAGCTCGGCCACTGGGACCGTCAATATATATAATTGACTGAAATTCATGAAAACCATTTTGCATTTAATAGCCGTTTTCTGCACCCAAACTTTAGCCAGTGACGTCCTGTCCATTCTAAAGCGTTTATAAGATTGGTCCCAGCACCCGATTTTATATGAGAAAGTCGTTTTAAAAGCTAACCAAACTATTTATTATGGCCACTTTTACAGGACGTCTATAGAGCTTTGACTTTTACATTTCTTCCTCGTTCAGGAGCAACGTTTTAACCCTCACCGGACCTTCAGGTTTTCTGACCCCGCGTTCGATGTCTCTCGGACGACGAAGATTCTACGTCGTCCGGCCAATCCCGTTCAAGGTCAGTGGAGGCTCGGCTGCGATTATGGAACGTGATTGGCCGGACGGTGTAGAATCTTCGCCGTCCAAGAGACATCGAACGCGGGGTGAATACCGAGGGCAGGGGGTGGCACCGTAATGCTGTGCCATAGGCCGATGTTGTAGGCAGGAAATGAGCAGGAATGACGTCATCGGCCCATGATAGCCCTGACCAATGTGATCCAACCCATTGCGACTTTAGGTGACCTCTGTGACTTGGCCTGACCCATCGTGACCCTGGGTGACCTGACCTGACCCAGGGTGACCTGAGGTGACCTTTGTGACCTGAAATGACCCTGCGTTACCTAATTTGACCTTTTTATCTGGAATTTACCCATTTGGACCCCTTCGTTCACCTTTTCGCGTAACTACATTTACCCCGCGTTCGATGTCTCTCGGACGGCGAAGATTCTACGTCGTCCGGCCAATCACGTTCCATAACCGCAGCCGAGCCCCCGCTGACCTTGAACGGGATTGGCCGGACGACGTAGAATCTTCGCCGTCCGAGAGACATCGAACGCGGGGTTAGACTTCTAGATGTCACTCTAACGTGAAACCTTTACTACTCGAACTGGTTATTATCGCGTAAATGCCTTATTCGTGATAGCGCCGCGCAGCAAGCGGTTCACCTAGTGTGAACGCTGTCACGGCTTTCAGCAAGCTGGCACGCGGAGCCGGGAGGTCTTAGCTCCGCGTTGTCGGAGCTGAGCGCCAGCTGGACGACACGCGGCAGGAATGTATACGGTCACTGGCTGGCCTTCATGTCAGCGAATGCCGAATGGCATGGCCAGCTCAAGCACAGGCCGCTGACTCCAGGCGGCCAGCTGCGCCTGCAAGCTGTCTGCCATCAAGCCGGTGGCGGCGGCGTGGCCAGCGTGCCGAGCAGCTGCACCGCGCGACACCGCAGCCGGCAGCGGCCCCATCTCCGACCAGCACCGGCCTCGCCGAGCGCCGCTCCGGCGTCAGCTACCTACTGGTTCAGGTCGGGCACCATGGCCGCAGCGGCTCGGCGCAGTCGGCCCAGAGCGCGGCCGGCTCGGCCAGGACCGGCAGCGACAAGTCCAGAGCGTCCGTGGCACGGCTGACCAGCGGCAGGTGGATGCAAGCCCCCGCCGAAATTTGGTAGCATCGGAATTTGCCACGACATTCAGTTCCTATCAGGCCATAGCGTTTCCATGTTAAATGCTCTGACTTTGTG
Source organism: Amphibalanus amphitrite (assembly GCF_019059575.1). Classification (NCBI taxonomy): domain Eukaryota; kingdom Metazoa; phylum Arthropoda; class Thecostraca; order Balanomorpha; family Balanidae; genus Amphibalanus; species Amphibalanus amphitrite. The sequence goes on along the minus strand of NW_024881605.1, from coordinate 960,370 downwards.
AAGCGATATTTCCAACGCTCTTACATTTTTTTTTTTTTGTATATGGGCTGCACCTTACCCCATCAGCCCCGCGTTGAGGCAGAACCCACCTGCCAGGCTCCATCTGCCTCTCCCGCACTAACAGAATCAGCCTAACAGAATCAGAATCGCCGATCAGTTCCGGCCGGTACAGCCTGTTGGTCTGTTGGTGAGCCGATGGCACCGGAGCCGCAGCGGTTAGCCGAAGCTTAGCAGGTGCTCCAGAGCCCCGTCAAACGACAGAGGAGGCACCTAGCAGCAGCACAGTGCCGTCGACCGTTCCCGAGCCGATAACCAAAACTACAATGTGTTCCACACAGTCCCTATGTCCGCCGTCGATGAACAGAATTGCCCCCTCCCCCCTCCCAAACTCCAAGCTGGATCCGCGCTTGAACTCAGTAGTTGACAATATTTTGTTGACAGTATTTTGGGTTCTAACTTCTATGCTGTCTAGCCACGAATGTGCATTGTGCATAGCTTGGCATTTATATCAACCTATGACATGCAAATGAACGTGTACGAAAACAGCTGGTTTTGTGTTTTGGTCACCTAGTTTCTGTCTACCCGTTTGCTATACGGGCGGGCCCACGGCTTAGGTACAGCAGTCGGCACCGTCGGCACTAGTGGTGTCAATCGGAACTTGAATCTTCGGAATTCCGATTTTGTCCAATGTCCAATGCGGAATTCGGTTGGACAATGACAGCAGGCCTTGGACAACTTTGGACAATCGCTTGCTACACCTCAACATGTTTATAAAGTAATCGTGTTTAACATTGATTGGCTATTAGAAAGCTCAGCTTTCGATATGATTACCACTTTTGAGCTGGTAACGATACATTAAAACCAAATTAACCCTCGCCGGCCGAGGGGGGGGGGGGGGGCGGGTGCCGCCCCCTCCCCCCATAGGGTTTTTTCGCGATAGCTCCGAACACGCTGGCGATAGAGAGCTGAAACTTGGCATACCTGACCTTTGATCCAAGCCGGATCTTTTGACACCAACCGCATTTTTGGGTCAGGTCAGGTCACTGACCTATGACGTCATAAGTGAACCTCTGCACGGTCTTCAGATGTCGCAACTTCGCAACGCCCTCACTGCAAGAGGAGATGTGACAGGGAAATGAAACTTGCAGGATCTAGTATCCATTATGAGTCCCACAACTTGTATATCTCGGATTTTTCCTAAAGGTCATATGAGGCCAGGTCATTTTCGTGACCTCACCATTATAAGTCAATGGGGAAAAAATGAAAACTGCTATTCTGGCGCCGGGAACGATCTCCAACTATCTCAAGCACACAGAATCGTGATTTGATGCACTCCTTGCAAGGTTAGATGCGCCACTTTTGCAATGTTGACCTTTCGTGACGTCATTTTTGACGTCATCAAGGTCACATTAGTTTTTCGTCAATAACTCTTGATCAAATTGAGCTAGCGAGTCGGGAAGGCCACCAATGGACTCAGAAAGGCCTACGGAATCGAATGATATGCGACATGACCTCTTTCGACCAACTTCGTGACCTGGGGGTGCTGACCTGACCTTGACCTGAGGTCAACACCCCAAGTTGACCTGACCCGGACAAAAAGTATATCATTCGACGCGCCTGAGCGAGGCGAACACGATGCTGCCAAAATCGGCGCTCTGCGGCCGTTTTTTGCGAAGTTATTCACCAAAAACTGAACCGTACCTTGGGGCACTTGACCTGACCTCAGAGGTCACCGGTTGACCTAGGACCTTAAAATCGGGTACCAATCTCTGCGTCTCGTAACGGCGCACACGCTCGTTTTTTCCGCGACGCGCTAGCTCCACCAGGGGCGAAACGGCGAGGGGGGTCGTACCCGCCCCCCCCCCTCGGCCGGCGCGTATGTAGAAAACCAATAGGTCCGGCGAGGGTTAAATAACGGTGTTGAGTGTAAACTATTGTGTAGATGTCGGACATCTTTGGACAAATGGCTGGCTTGGAAATTTTTGGACGGACAGTCGACGTAAGTATTGGACATTGGACGGACATTGGACATGTTTTCTGAAATTGACATCACTAAACTGTACGCACCAGTTTTACGAACAGTGAATGAAAGGTATCGTGTGATAACATATACAAAGCTATTGTGCATCCTCTTTTGACACGTTTTTGCTATAATAGGCGGATCCAGGCGTCCAAAAAGGGGGGTTATGTTTTACCTCCCAACATAGGTGCCCTGACACCGCCTATGCATGACCAATACAATTGTAGTCGTTCTCTCATAAGAAAATTGTAACATAACAAGACCATTGCCACCCATTTTAGACACAGTACCAACAAAAACCTTATTTACTATACTTTTTGTGTACCCCCAATCTCAATGATCTGTATCCGCCTATGATTTTTGAAAATGCATATTTTTAGGATCCATGTGAATTCCTGGTTCATTCTCTATCGATCGGCAAAAGTTGCGTTAAGATTGGTTCAGAAACCTGGCCGTGATAAACAGTCTAAAATGTATCTGCAATTTGCCCGTTTTTACCCCCCTCTACCCCCTATTGACATTTTTTAATTTTTATTTTTTAGAAATGTAGATCACGTTGAGCGAAATCGAATGCCGTTTGAATTTTGAAAATCGGCCCGTTAGATCTCGTGATATCAGGGGGGGGGGTCGTAAACAGCCCCCCCCCCCTGCCACTAATAGGAGTAGCCAGGAGCCTGCCACAAATAGGGTTAAAACGTCGCAACCTCGCAACACCCTCTCTGGCGGAGGAGCTTTCACAGAGATATGAGACTTGCAGGATGTAGTATCCATTACGAGTCTCACAACTTGTATCACTCGGATTTTTCCTTAAGGTCATATGAGGTCAGGTTTTTTTCGTGACCTCACAATTATAAGGCGATGGGGAAAATGAAAACTGCTATTCTGGTGCCGGGAATGACCTCCAACTATCTAAACCACTCAGAATCGTGATTTCATGCACTCGTTGTAAGGTTCCATGCGTCACTTTTGCAATGTTGACCTTGCCTGACGTCATTTATGACGTCATTAGGCTCATATTAATTGTTCGTCGATGACTCCCGATGAAATTGATCCAGCGATTCGGGAAAGCCACCAATGGACTCAGGGAGACTTGCGAATCGAAGGAGATGGGTCATGACCTCCTTCGACAAACTTCGTGACGTGGGGGCGCTGAGCTGACCGTGACCCGAGGTCAACACCCTAAGGTGACCTCACCCAAACAAAAAGTATATAATTCGACGCGCCTGAGCGAGGCAAGCACGATGCTGCCAAAATCGCGGCTCGGCGGCCGTTTTTTGCGAAGTCATTCATCAAAATGGAACCGTACCTTGGGGCACTTGACCTAACCTCAGAGGTCACCAGTTGACCGAAGACCTTAAAATTGGGTAGCAATCTCTTCGTCTCGTAACGGCGCACACGCCCGTTTTTCTGCGACGCGCTACCTCCACCAAGGGCGAAACAGCGAAGGGGGGTTCGTACCTAGCACCCCCTCCCCCTCGGCCGACGCGTATGTAGAAAGTCAATAGGTCCGGCGAGGGTTAAGGGAGAGGACATACCACTGCTTTTTGGCAACATAGCGATATCTCGGCCCCGTGAAGCAATTTCGTTGACCGTCTTTCGATGGCTACAGTCCCGTTTCGAATGACATGTAGCTAGAACCAGACTGGTGTTTGATTCACCCGTGATTGAATCGATTAGATTGAATCAAACAAAATTTGTTGAATCGAAAAGGTTTGATTCACCATCAGGATTGTTTGATTCACAAGCCGTGATTGAATCGAACGCATTGGGAATCAGGGTTGATTGAATCAAAAAATTTAACGATTCATGAAAGATTCATGAACTTAACAAAAAAAAATGAGGTGAATTATACTGCCATGCGATGATAATTGCATAAGAACACAACAAAATACAAATACAATACTACCCCTGATAAATTTTGCTAATCCTGTTCATTAAAGTTTTTGTTCACAGAAAAACAAGCGTCAAACAGCCAGCTGCCAGGGCAGGCCAGGGGAGCGAAGAGCCAACTATGTAACTAGTAGGTACAATAAACATGAATCAATAGTTTTAAGTTTTGGTAACTCTGCTAAATCATTTACGCTTATGATTTCACATAATGCAGCTACAAGTACATTACGCTTGTGAGCGAATCTAATATATAACTTTTGGCTCACATGTATTATGTTATATATACCTATATTATATAAGATCACAACCTATGACATGATGATATCAATAATTGCATTAACAGTCTCAAAAGTCAAAGTCGAGCAACAACCAGGAATAAGAATTTCTCTAATCTAGGTAACTCGGTGGTCTGTGTTTGAAATGTTGGATAGGTGAGATATGTCACAACAACAGTGCAATTGGTAGACAAGCAACAAAAAAAAAACAGTTATTAACCCAAAAGTAATTTGGAAATAAAGAGTAAAGACACATATGAAATAAAGACCAACCACTCTGAGTCCGAATGGCTGTGGCGCATTCTGCAAGGCATTCTGGGTAGCTAAAATAGCAGCAATTGCCCGCGTGCGTCATAAATGTAAGCGAATTTTTAGTTTTCAGCTGATATTTGATATTTCGCTGATTGCAACTACAATTATACGTTTATTTTTTTTTTTTTGACAAATCAATTCTCAAAATCACACTTATAAACATTTGCGCCATATATGTGTACGAAAGCAATCATTAGGGCCTAGGGACAATTCTAATTAATTTAGGTCTATTATAATTTCAATTTAAATATACCTTTCTTTTAAATTGAAATGAAATACTTATTTGTTTTCATTTTTTATTATAAAATTCTTATAATAAGGTGAAAAATATGCTTAGTTTTATATAGTCAGGTCCCCCGCCAATGACTATTGACTATATGGATAACGCAAGTCATTAGTCAAGTGTATACGGTCTAGAGGGCCGAGGCGCGAACTTCGTTGGGAAAAAATGGCAGCACTTTAGAGCCGCCTAATTCCGTTCGCCAATAAATGTATTAGACACGCCATAATTGGCACTCGTTCCTTTCCTAGCGAGTTTCGTTTAAACTGTCAACAGTAGGATTGTATTGATATTTGTTAACGGATTTCAGTACCTTGATCGTCACCTCACTTGAAGATTTGGGGATCACTAGCTTGCTAGGTAGGTACGAGATTGTTGTACTATGAAAACAAGATCTCAGATAAGACACAATCTATTATCTAATTTCTAAGCATTTTCACTACTGCCTCAGCCTCAGGTCTGAGGTCAGGTGCCTTTTCTAAGCTTGTAGGGTAGGGTGGGGCAAAGCGCCCACCCTAACTTTCCAGCCCCAGTATCTCTTTATCTTACAAATTTGAAAGACAACTAGGTAGCTGATCTGGTAGCTCATTACCTTGGCTTTCTTCGAATAACACATCAGAAACAAGTGGCATGCATGGTTTTTGAGACATGCCATCCGAATTGAGAGGACTACAAATCGGGCGTTTTGCCCCACCCATGGGGCATAACGCCCATATGAGTGGGGCATAACGCCCAGTCCTGAACGTTTCATTACACGCTCGGTACTCTGACAAAAGAATGCAGTATTTATCCATTCTCATTTCGTTTGACTTTAAATCGATAGATTACACCACTAAACACATCTTGAACACTGTTGTTACCACCCCACTCCTCATTCAGTCAACGGGCTGTCACCGCCTTGGAGAGCGGAGATTAGTTCGTGCGAATAAATTGTTCCAGGCGATACTAACCAGTATATTGCATATTTCATAAGAATCCTGAGCATTAGAAACGTATCCCGACACTCACTTTCAGCCAAAAATGTTCGCAAATACCCGTACTGTATAACTCCCATTAGGGGTAAAACGCCCATGATGGGCGTTTTGCCCCACACCAAAGTGGGCGTATTACCCCAACAGCACATTCAAAACGAAGTTCACCAAAATTAAGCGTGTGACGATTGTGTTGCAAACCAGTAAATGCTCAAAACATACACTGTAAAAAAAGTTTACCAACTAGTTAGTTATCCGGCCACTTTTCACTAACCATAGGCGTGTAAGCAAAACACGCATTTCATGACTAAGTGTGTTTTCAATTACACGCAAAAGGTTGAATAGCGTGTTTTGAAACACACCTCCTAGTTTTCGAATATTTGCCAGGTTACTAAGATAAGCCGTGTAAGCGTGTTTATTGACTATCATCGGTGTGTTTTGTTAATAACTACAGACGTGTTAGGTAACACATGTGTTTGTCACACGGCCACTTTTCACTAGCTATATGCGTGTACGCAAAACACACATATTGCGTGTTAGCTAACTAAGCTGTGCGTGTTAATAAACTAAATGCATTTTTGAGAACAGGCGTGTAACTTAACTAATGTGCGTGTTAGTCACCTCTTTTCACAGCCGCCCCCCCCCCAAAAAAAAACGAATCGAATTAAACTCATCAAACATGTTTATTCAAAACTGCATTCAAGCTCCTTTCAGCAAGCTTACAACTGCATACAGTAATATTTCTCTTATTGTACTAAAAATGAACCTAAAAAAGTAATCTTCTGTAGGAAACTGCCGAGCGGCAAAGGCGCTCCGTTCTAAAGTTACGTTCTAAGCTATATATAGCCTGCAGGAATCCGCACCAGCCATGACACCATACAGGCTCCAAATACCTATTACGAAAACATTGAGAGTGCTTCATTTCTGTCGATATGGGCAAACTAAATTGCAACAAAAGGGCAAAAATTCCCTGACCGAACAATGGTGGCTCATGTGTCTACAAAAAAAAAATTATTTGACAACATGGCTGCAGTGACAGGAATTGCATAAAACAGCACCTCACTGCGTTCACTGGTTGAGTGCCCAACCAAAAATTAGGTACATTTAATTTCTTGTTCAAAGCTTAATGCGGTTTTAGTGTGCAACATGCTCATTGTTCAGTCCGTCATATGTACTTATAGACGTCAATTGACAGTCAACAAATGAACAGTGTCTCCAACCTGAGACCCTCTAAAGCCTGGTTGGAGCTTCATTTGAAAAGAAAATGAGTGACATACATAAACCACACTAAAACGCCAGCAATATCTCCACTGATCTTTCCCATAATCACTCACCATACCAGTAAGGATGAAAGCCATGTCCAACAATCCATATCATTTCACTGTTTGACTTCTTATTATTCTTATTCGGGTTATGTATCACCACAGTATCACCACTTCTGCATCCCACAGCAGCTCCTTATACTGCACACGCAACACTTATACGCCACAGCTCAGCTCCTTCACAACGCACGCGTCCTCTCCCCTCTCTGACTTGGCACAGACTGAACAATGGCGGGCGCAGAGGGGCGCACAAAATGGCGATTTTTTTTTTTCAATTAACTAAGGTCTTTGTAATGCTACAACAAAAAGAGTAGTAAGAAAACTAAGATTGTGAGTAACAACATGCGTTTGATTTGTTAGTTAACACGTTACCCAGAAAAAAAGGCAAAGGAAGCATAAACAAACATGTTTGTCAAATAGCACGGCATGGTTTGCACGGATAATATTTGTCGGCTTACAATGATGTTAGCTTTTCTGCTTCGATGAAATGGATGTGGTGTTAGGTTGCAAACATATGTGTTACCTGACCCATTTTTTGCAACAACGTGTGTTTTAATACTAGATTTTGCTTGAAGAATTAACTAACTGGTTTGTTAGCATTTTTTACAGTGTAGCTTAAATCCGCAGGTTCTGCGTAGCTAAATTTCATTGCCTACTTTAATCTGACATCCCCGATTCATGGAAACATTCCATAGTTCACCCTCTGTTCAAGTCCGGTAACCCTTCAGACCCCGCAAACTTCCGACCCATTTCCCTAGTTCCTGTAATCATGAAAGTAGTTGAAAGCATTGTCCATCAGCAGCTCTACGCCTACCTCTCCCATAATCACCTTCTGGCATCCTCCCAGCACGGCTTCCGCCCCCGGCACTCCACGGAAACCGCGTTGCTGTCCGTCACTGAACACATCCTGGCCGCCACTGATAGGGGGGATTTGTCAATGCTATGCCTTCTAGATCTCAGTAAATGTTTTGACGTGATTGACCACGATCTTCTGATGCAAAAACTAATTTTACACGGCATTGAAATTTCCTGGTTCGCCTCCTATCTACATGGACACACTCAGAGCGTGTCTTTGAAAGATGTATCCGGACATAGAGTGCTGTCTAGGCCTCTTTCTAATGCCATGGGTGTCTTCCAGGGCTCTGCGTTAGGGCCGCTTCTTTTCACCATTTTCTCTAACAACTTATCGCTATACGCGGGCGACGCAAAAGTGTTTCAGTATGCCGATGACACTCAAGTATTGGTTAGCGGTCCAGCTCGGGACCTCGAAGTTCTCATCTCGCGCATGGAGGACTCGCTCGCGTCTCTCAGCGACTGGTTTTGCGCTAACGCCCTCAAAGTGAACGCAAGTAAAACACAGCTTATTGTATTTGGCAGTCGTCAAAATCTACGTAAATTACCAGACTTTAGAGTACCATTCCGCGACGCAGCGTTGCAACCGTGCGCACAGGTCGGGAACCTTGGCGTCACTTTCGACAGCACTATGTCATGGGACGCACACGTCTCTGAACTCTGCCGCCGGTGTACGGGACTGTTGATTGGTCTTTCACATGCGCGCCACTGTCTCCCAGATGGCATCATTCGAACGCTCGTGACGGCACTCGTTGTATCGCGTATCCAGTACTGCCTTTCAGTTTATGGTAATGGGTCCCAAAAAAATTTCGATCGACTCCAAAAAATTCTTAACTTCGCCGCTAGAGTTATTTTCGGCCGCCGTAAATTTGACCATGTCTCCGACTTGCGAACAAAACTCGGTTGGTTGTCCCCGCGCGGTATGTCCGATTTCCACACCCTTGTCATCGCACACAAGGTCATACAGCGCCGAGAACCCGAGCAACTAGCAGCCCTGTTCGTCGCTAATAGCGCTATCCGCGAGAGACCATCCAGGCAAGATCACCTCTTCCATCTTCCCCGTCCGCGGCTGGAAACGGGCAAGCGGCGGTTTGGCTATCGAGCTGCAGCCCTGCTGAACAGCCTGCCACCTCACCTGTCGCAGCTGCCTCCCGCCCGCTTCGCCCGCGCTGTTAAAGCCGCAATCGTGGACGATGAATCAGCACATCGTCGCTGACCAATAGGATGGGGGTGGGTAAGAGCAATGAGGCTGTCCTGAGAGTGTTTTGTCCTTGTTTTGATGTGAGTGAATGTGCAAATGTATTGAATGATTAGATTAGCAACCGCGGATACGGATTCTGAGCAGTAATCGCCACGCACATCGTATGTGGATCGCTCTTAAATGTAATCTCTATCAGACAAAGTTTTAGTAGTATGAAAACATGTAATTTCTAAAAATTGTCTGAAATAAACTAATCTTAATCTTACGTCCAGAACAACCCACTTGTAGAACCGAAAAAGGGGGCAAAAGTAGAATCCTGCTTGTTCTTGAAAATGGCTATCGAGAATTCTTCGAAAAGTCGAGCACTTCATAAAAAGAGGGGAGGGCGTTTGACCCGCCCTGGGCGCTTTGCCCCACTCTACCCTACAAAGCTCTTCTGTTTATTTGAAAAGCATTTGTATAATTTTAGGAACAATACTCTGTAGCGTAGCTGTAGCTGAGGGTGTGGCAGAAGGATTGAAGAGTCTGCCAAAGCTGTTGAAACAATGGAAATGTGGGTGGCATTTTTTATTTTTAAAATTTTGTTCATTTGTAAAAATTTATTTTACATTTTTTTGCATCACTTAGACAAGTACTACACTAATTTGTACTTTTTTCAAAGCTCTTCATATGTAAAAATGCATTGTGTAGAAATAATGGCCTAGATTTTGGTTCGAAATTTTTTTTGAATCGAATCAAAAAAAGAATCGTTCGATAACTTTTTGGCTGAATCAAACGTGAATCGATCCTTTTTTGGTTTTTTGATTCTTTGAATCGAAAGGAATCGATTCACCAAATTTTTGGAAGGAATCGAACGATGATTGAATCGGAAAAATTTCAAATGAATCAATGATTGAATCGATCCAAAAAAAGGTGAATCAAAAACCAGTCTGGCTAGAACCAGTATGTAAAAAGAAGCTTATCGAGTCCTAATAAATAGAAGACGTGTGCAGTGTGCAGGGCACGGGCCATGTCGCAAGAGCATTAACAGTGAGGGGATAAATAGCCATCAGTGGGCACCATTGAAAAAGCGAAAATGACAACGACACCACGTGTTCCCAGGAGGTCACCCTTCCAAGTACTAACCGGGCCAGATGCTGCTTGACTTCAGTGATCGGACGGGAACTGGTATTTTCAGCATGGTATGGTCGTTGCCGACGAGAGCCGTTCATCTTTAACTCCTTTATCTGTAACATAAACGATGACGTCACAACTCTGGCACTGACAAGTCTCAAACACCACAGTCATTGCCTTTGGCCAAGCGAATGGCTTGAGTGATGGCGCTGCTCAGTCTCATTGCTTATGTGACCGCCAAAAACACTGCCAGCAAAGGTCATGTGGCCCAAATTTGCACAGCAGATTGTGGCCCACCCAGTAGAGCTAGAGCGCTAAAAATGGCACCAATCGACTCGCCACCATCTAATCTTACTTTCCCAACACCCATTTGACCTCTCCAGGTCAGGCGATGACCTAAGGTCATTTGTGGGCTACGTCTAAAATACACTTGCACAGCAGTTTTCGAGTAGAGGAATTGACCAAATTCCAAATCAAAGCACATCATCGGGTAGCCCATAGGCCGTAATAACTTTCCTAAAAAACCGCTTCTCGATATGTGACCTCGTTTGACCTCAGCAGGGCAAAATGTGCAAATACACGACACTCCATACGTCGCAGCCCTGATTCAGCCCAGATTCGGGACACCTCCGATCAAGCTGAAACTCGCACACAATGTAGGTCCTGACATGCTCAATCCACAGTCCGAGTCATTCGGCGGCACTCCCAGCCGTTTGACCTACAGAGGTCAGCAAAGGTCACGTGGCCCAAATTTGCACAGCAGATTGTGGCCCACCCATAAGAGCTAGAGCGCTAAAAATGGCACCAATCGACTCGCCAGCATCTAATCTTACTTTTCCAACAGCCATTTGACCTCTCAAGGTCATGCGATGATCTAAGGTCATTTGTGGGCTATGTCGAAAATACACTTGCACAGCAGTTTTCGAGTAGAGGAATTGACCGAATTCCAAATCAAAGCACATCATCGGGTAGCCCATAGGCCGTAGTAGCTTTCCTTAAAAACCGCTTCTCGATATGTGACCCCGTTTGACATCGGCAGGGCAAAATGTGCAAATAAACGACACTCCATACGTCTCAGCCCGGATTCAGCCCAGATTCGGGACGCCTCCGATCAAGCTGAAACTCGCACACAATGTAGGTCCTGACATGCCCAATCCACAGCCTGAGTCATTCGGCGGCACTCCCAGCCGTTTGACCTACAGAGGTCAGCAAAGGTCACGTGGCCCAAATTTGCACAGCAGATTGTGGCCCACCCAGTAGAGCTAGAGCGCTAAAAATGGCACCAATCGACTCGCCAGCATCTAATCTTACTTTCCCAATAACCATTTGACCTCTCCAGGTCAGGCGATGACCTAAGGTCATTTGTGGGCTATGTCGAAAATACATTTGCACAGCAGTTCTCGAGTAGAGGGATTGACCGAATTCCAAATCAAAGCACATCATCGGGTAGCCCATAGCCCATAGCCCACAGGACCTACATTTTGTGCGAGTTTCAGCTTGATCGGAGGTGTCCCGAATCTGGGCTGAATCCGGGCTGCGACGTATGGAGTGTCGTTTATTTGGACATTTTGCCCTGCCGAGGTCAAACGGGGTCACATAAGGAGAAGCTATTTTTAAGGAAAGTTACTACGGCCTATCCCGATGATGTGCTTTGATTTGGAATTCGGTTAATCCCTCTACTTGAAAACTGCTGTGCAAGTGTATTTTCGACATAACCCGCAAATGACCTAAGGTCATCGCATGACCTGAAGAGGTCAAATGGGTTTTGGGAAAGTAAGATTAGATGCTGGCGAGTCTATTGGTGCCATTTTAGCGCTCTAGCTCTACTGGGTGGGCCACAATTTGCTGTGCAATTTTTGGTCACGTGACCTCTGGTGACCTCTGTAGGTCAAGCGGCTGGGAGTGCCACCGAATGACTCGGACTGTGGATTGGGCATGTCAGGGCCTACATTGTGTGCGAGTTTCAGCTTGTTCGGAGGTGTCCCGAATCTGGGCTGAATCCAGGCTGCGACGTTTGGAGTGTCGTTTATTTGGACATTTTGCCCTGCCGATGTCAAACGGGGTCAAATATCGAGAAGCGGTTTTTAAGGAAAGTTACTACGGCCTATGGCAGGGGTCGGCAAATGGTGGGGCATGCCCCCTTTGGGGGTAATGGAGCCCTTTCGGTGGGGGTAATGAGGGATTCTGAGAAAACCTATCTTTTTAGAGTTAGTGGCTCCATTGGACCATCGTGACTGTTGCATTCCAGGGTTCAAAGATAAGCCCAGGTCAAAGCACAGCACACATTGATAAGATACCAATTTTCACGTTGCTGCTCGCCTCACCATCTCACCGCGGCTCGGTACAGTCGTACAAAAGCAGCTGCAGTTTTTAACCGTCGCCCGCCTGTTGGACAGCCGCTAACGTAAGGGGGATGAGTCGATCGGACCCCCGCGGCCTCTCGGACTCTGAGATGGAGCTGTGCATAAAAAAACGAGCGTATTACCCGTGACTATAGGAAGCCGCTGCTGCCCATTTTTAAGGTCCTTGGTCATTTCGTCTCATTCAGGAGGTCAAAGACAAGTGTCGAGAGAATCGGGACCCGCTATAACTTCTTGAAGTGAGATTTTATGGCTCAAGATGACCTCCAGAAAAAGCTCATAAGCCAATGATCATTATGGGTCCATGACTTCAGAGGCCAGTTTTACCCAGGGTAACTTTTAAAGGGGGGAAAGGGGGAAGTTCCCCCCTTCGAAAATTCTGCTCCCCCTTTCAAATTGTGCGTGAACGGCTTGGGAGGGAAGGGGGAATTTCCCCTTTCAAATTTATTTTTGAGCCCATTTTCAATCAATTCGCTACTCAGATTCTTTAACATCGTTGATCAGACTCTAATCATCAATCAACGTTGCTGGCGATTGGATAATTTTCAATTTGAGGTTCCATCCAACCATTTTACGTTCAGTGCAGCGGGAGCTCCAGATTTGACCCGGATGACCCGGATGGTCGGTGGGACAGTCTTTTGTCTTGTCTCTTCCGTCTCTTCGCAATCACCGACATATCGCTACAGGCGTCGGCGTAGAAACCGGCGGGGGACGGGGGTCATGACCTCTCCGAACCGAGGGTCTTCCTTCGAACCAGGGTCCTTCAATTGGTCTTGGCCGAGCAAAAATAGTCACGTGTTAACCTCTCTCTATTTAGAAAGGCGCTACTTGATGTTTGGCCAGGGTAATTGGTTGATACTACTGATTGACATTTGCAAGGGCGCAGTCAAGTTGGGACCTCCCCAGCCCCTTACTGCCAAGGTAGGTACCTACGTATATTTTTAGCTAATTTATTTTTTGGCAACCTAACAATATAAAGTGGCCAGAATCCGGGGAGAGAGTAGGATTTGGGAGTAGGCAAGGTTCTGCAGGCGCCATCCTAACAAAAACCTAATGGCATTGGGCCCCCCTTTCAGATGCCCCTGGATCCGCCCTTGCCCCGAACTTTTTCCCCCTCTCGACTTTTCCTGTAAAAGTAACCCTGGTTTTACCGACAAAAAAATAGCCGCCTGCCGGAATTTTTCGCCTAAAGACCGCTTCACATACGGAGCGCAAACGGTAAAGCCCTATCCACTTACATGCTCATCGCGCTTACGCTCAGTCAGGGGGGGGTTCATCGCCATAGGGACACACGTACAAGGAAATTGCTACCAAATGCTGCCAATGTGACGTAACTGGGATGCTCGAAAGCTGATTGGTCGCTGAGATTCGAGTAATGTAGTCAATTCTGGCGCACCGGCGCAGTGTTTTCCGACCGTTGCGTGTTATTACTTTGGTTGTTACGCAAAGTTTTAATATGTTTGTTTAATAATATAAACACGTTTTCATGTGTTTGAAGGTCGCAAAAGCTAAACATAAGTGGCAACCACACTTTGTATTACGTTTCGTCTCATATATCATGAAGAACAACCAAGTATTTCAAGCTGGGATCATGCTGATTGCTGAGGTACCTCAACCAAGGTATTCATTTTGCAATGGATCTAAACATAATCTTGCGTTTTTTAAAGTTTCCATTTTTGCAATTAAGCTGGTAATAATTTTTCAGTGCTGTGCTCGCAGTGCGCATAAGTACCTTGACCTAACATGATACACTCAACAAATAAAATGGTTAGAGCAAACACACAATGTAAACAAACTAGTGCTACAGTGGCAAATTGAAATATAAATGAGCTCTTTACTTTTTTGCATTAAAATTCAAATTGTATATAGTATGGTCACATACTGCGGGCTGGGTTCATCTCAATCTCGTTGCAATGTTATCAGAGCTGTAAAATTGAAAACAAATCAAAATGTTTTTGCATGGTATTATTGTTTATTTTCAAATTGGTCACTGAAGTTATTTCATGGGTAGGTGCTTAATCTTATTAAACATTTATTTATTAGTTGCTTGTACTGTCAGCATGATGTTAGCCAAATTTGTTTGTGCTGAGAGTTTTCTGTTTACAGGAAAGCTGAGGCGAGGGCGAGTAGGTCCCTGAGGAGGACCACTGCAAAGAAAGGAGGTCAAGGAGATTCAGCAACCTGCGAGCAACCTCTAGATCAGCCAGCAGGCACCTCTGACAAGTAAGTCTAATGGTTTATGTTTTCACTCACATTAAAAGTGTTCACTAATATCCATCAGTGTTTTAAGTTCTGGCCCGTCTTGAGCGACAACATCATTTTTATTCCCATTGTTAAAATGCATCAAAGCATTCTTTTTGCCATGAGTAATGGTAACTTTTTTGTCGGGATAAGGCCACTCAATCCAATAAGGTGATGTCTCAAGTCACATCCACTAAATGTTCTGATAATGACCTATGCTGGTCCTAACTAGTGCTTAGAAAAAAGCTGAGTTGTGTTTCAGTCTTGGTTTGTGTTTGAACATTTTTATACGCAGTGTTTTTTCTTCTGAAAAAGTGTCATGCTAATCACGAGCGAATTTGAGGGGCAGTCGCCAAACGAGACTTCAATAATCAACAGTAACAGGAAAATGGATTAATGTAAAGTCAAAGGGCATGAATTTTTCGTTGTCCGCGAAATCTGTCACTTTCAATGCGTAGACTAGGCTCATTTAAGTGTTATCGTTTTTTTTGTTGTTGTTGTTGCACAATATTAAATTGCCAATGTCTTTCAAGTGATGTAGCGTAATGCTGCTTTCACAGTGCCGCTGCCGGTGTCGACGCTGGCAGCCATGGCCGGCGCCGAGCTGACGAGTTCCAACCTGGAAGCTCAGCGCGAGGGGCTGGCATTTGTTGCCGGCTTCGTGGCATACAAGTGTCACCACATCGACGCCACCCTCGGTAGTCGGTCTCCTGACTTCTCGGGCGCCGCCGGAGACACTGAACACCGGACATGTGCATGGATCCGGGAAAATGGATCTGGGATCTGATCCCACGGATCCTGATCTCGGATCAGACGGGATCATAGATCCAGCTCTGTAATTTATCGAGAGATCCGTAGGGATCACAGATCCGATTCTCATTTTTGCCTGAGATCCAGTGAGATCGTAGATCCTCACTTATTTTTTGTCAACACATATCCCAAAAAAGCACTTGTTTCAACTCACTAACGTTCTGTTTGAGTGATTTTATGTGATCGCACGTCATAATCCATAGTTTGTGTCACTTATTGGCATAGAAACCCTTTAAAACATGGTATCAAATGTGGTGCATGGTGGGATCCACTCAGAACATAGATCCATGTTCTTAATTTATCGTCAGATCATATGAGATCATAGATCCAAGATGTATTTTTCACGCCGGATCCGGTGGGATCAAGATCCCAATCTTTACTTTGCTTCGAGATTCACTGAGATCATAGATCCATCACTCGGATCCATGCACATGCCTGCTGAACACCCTGCCGAACAGCTGAATTGTGACGATCAGCCGAGGCCAGCTGTTTGTTCTGTCACAAGCCTGGATGGCCGCTGTGGAGGAGTTCGAGCGGAACTTCTGCCTGCTGATGGGGGCAACTGCAGATCAGGAGCCGCGAGTCATACAGCGTCTCAAGCTGTTCATCGCCGTCAAGCAGCCTCAACTCGGCACCCGCCTGTCCAGGAAGTTGGCGAGCACCCGTCTCCACCTCCCCCTTCGGTGCCTTAGCCTGACTCTGGACGAGGTCCGGCAGCTGAAAAGAGCCGATAGAAAAGTTGGCCATCATGCAAGGAGCTCTAGGTGAGCTGGTGAACCGGCTCGTGTAGCGACTACGACTCAGCGTGGTGCTGTGTGACTCGGTGTGGTGCGGCCGGCTCTGTATGGGTGCTGTGCGACTCGGCATGGTGCCTCCGGCTGTGTGTAACGGCTTTGCGACTCGATGTGGTACGGCCGGCTCTGTTGGTGCTGTGCAACTCGGCATGGTGCCTCCGGCTGTGTGTAACGGCTGTGCCACTCGGTGTGGTACGGCCGGCTCTGTGTGGGTGCTGTGCGACTCGGCATGGTGCCTCCGGCTGTGTGTAACGGCTGTGCGACTCGGTGTGGTACGGCCAGATCTGTTGGTGCTGTGTGACTCGGCATGGTGCCTCCGGCTGTGTGTAACGGCTGTGCCACTCGGTGTGGTACGCCCAGATCTGTTGGTGCTGTGTGACTCGGCATTGTGCCTCCGGCTGTGTGTAACGGCTGTGCGACTCACTGTGCGACTCGGCATTGGGTAACGGCTGTGCGTTTCAATATTGTACCACCAGCTGTGAATAACGGCCACCCGTAAGTGAAACTTATAATATTTAGTATCAATGTTTATTCGATTTTTTTCAGCAATGCAATTTCAGTGCATCCGTCCTGAGCGCACTAGCAGGGCAGCGGAGTCGATGTAATTTCGGTGACTCCCGACTCCTAGTTCCAAAAACTAATTCCGACTCCTACTCCGGTCCGGGAGAATTGTCTATTCTGACCGATTCCGGCTCAGACTTCGCAGCCCTGCAGCTCCGCAGTCTGCGGAACCGATGAATTTTTGGTGACTTCGACTCTGACTCCTGCTCCGACTTCCAAAATCGACTCCGACTCCGCTTACGGCTCCAGTTCGACTCCGACAATCCGATTCAAAAGTCCGGTCCGACTCCATAACCCTGCGCCCTGGGTCCCATACAAGCCTCGCTGGTTTCGGCCCACTTTTCCTGGACGTGACCTTATATCACTATTACTCACTTTAAAATGCGACATATTTTCCATTTCTCGTGCGAAAAGTGCTCGCGAAAGCTTTTTGGGCGTTATAACACGAAAAAATGCCACCGGAAAGCCCGTAGTAATGCTCTATACATAGGCCGGCCGCGGCGGGAGCATCCCAGTGACGTCATCCGGGCCGGTAGGGGGAACGTAAAAAATTCCCTAATGAACCTACCTGGTATATAGGGCCTTGCGCTCAGTATTGAAGCGGTTTTTAGGCAAAAACTCCGGCAGGTGGCTGTTTTTCTGTTGGTAAGACTGGCCTCAGAAATTCCCGGGAAGGTTAAGAAAAAAAAATGATTGGCTCGAGGGTACAATTTGGTCGTGATCCAACGGCTTTTACGTGAGCTTTTAACGAAAAATCACCCGCCGCCCCTATATGTACGAGGGTTAAAATGGGATATATTAAATGCTTTGTGGAGGAAGTGTCATGTTATAAATTTGATGCATTGGAAATGCAGAAATGCCCAAAGAAGGAAGTGTCATGTTATAAATTTGATGCATTGGAAATGCAGAAATGCCCAAAGAGTTCCAGAAAGGTATGGAATTTCAGTAAACTTGGTTGTGACAGCAATGGGGTCTGGTAGGTGGGGGTAATGGCCCTGCCTGGCGCCTAAAAAGGGGGCACAACCCCGAATGACCTGCCGACCACTGGCCTATGGGCTACCCGATGATGTGCTTTGATTTGGATTTCGGTCAATCCCTCTACTCGAGAACTGCTGTGCAAATGTATTTTCGACATAGCCCACAAATGACCTTAGGTCATCGCATGACCTGGAGATGTCAAATGGGTATTGGGAAAGTAAGATTAGATGCTGGCGAGTCGACTGGTGCCATTTTTAGCGCTCTAGCTCTACTGGGTGGGCCACATTCTGCTGTGTAAATTTGGGTCACGTGACCTTTGCTGACCTCTGTAGGTCAAACGGCTGGGAGTGCCACTGAATGACTCAGACTGTGGATTGGGCATGTGAGGACCTACATTGTGTGCGAGTTTTAGCTTGATCGGAGGTGTCCCGAATCTGGGCTGAAAAGTGTTCCATTTTTCGGAATTTTGGGTGGAAAAGCACACCTAATGGGCAAAATCTTTTCATCCCCAGAACCAAGAAAAATGGAATTATTTCATCTTTGAAAAATGTTCAACGCATTCAGTTACATACCAGATTACATTACATACCAGATAACATACCAATGAATTGACAGTAGATAAACCCACATCTTTTTCTTTCAGATCCTGTCAAGATGAAGATCCTAACAAGAAATCCTGATTCCTGATCAATCAATCCTACAATGAGCACATGAGCCAGCTGTTCTTTAAAATGGATTGAATATGATGAAAAAGGAGTGCAAGAGGATACTTGATACTAGAGGTCTGCACCGGCCGGCTGCAGCCGCGGCTGGCTGCAGCCCCACGGCTGTGGATCGGGGCGGCTGCCAATTTCTCCAAGAACACGGCTACGGCTATGGCCACGGCTGTGAAATTTCAAGCTCAATCTTAAGTACTCAAATATAAAATTTTAAATGCTTTATCTTACATTCTGATAAGCAGTCTAGCCTGTAAAAATAATGCAAAGGATGCCCAGCAACACTGAAAGTGGTGAGGCCTTTGAAAAGCTGTAATGGTTTTATCATTTGCCATCATAAGTAGGAAAGCTTGCACCCTGGTACAGATGACTAATATGTGTTATGAGGTTATCGGTGGAGCCAACAAATAACCAGGGTAACTTTTAAAGGGGGAAAAGGGGGAATTTCCCCCCTTTGAAAATTCCGCTCCCCTTTCAAATTGTGCGTGAACAGCTAGGGAGGGAAGGGGGAATTTCCCCCTTTCAAATTTATTTTTGAGCCCATTTTCAATCAATTCGCTACTTAGATTCTATAATCATCGTTGATCAGACTCTTGTCATCAATCAACGTTGCTGGCGCTTAGATAATTTTCAATTTGAGGTTCCATCCAACCATTTTACGTTCAGTGCAGCGGGAACTCCAGGTTTGACCCGATACCGATCGGATGGTCGGTGGGACCGTCTCTTGTTTTGTCTCTTCGCAATCACTGACATATCGCTACAGGCGTAGAAACCGGCGGGGGACGGGGGTCATGACCTCTTCAAACCAAGGGTCTTCCTTCGAACCAGGGTCCTTCAATCGGTCTTGGCCTAGCAAAAATAGTCACATGCTAACCTCTCTCTATTTAGAAAGGCGCTACTTGATGTTTAGCCAGAGTAATAGGTTGATACTACTGATTGACTTTTGCAAGGACGCAGTCAAGTTGGGACCTACCCCTTACCGCCAAGGTAGGTACCTACGTATATTTTTTAGCTAATTTTTTTTTGGCAACATAACAATATTAAGTGGCCAGAATCCGGGGAGAGAGTAGGATTTGGGGGTAGGTAAGGTTCTGCAGGCGCCATCCTAACAAAAACCTAATGGCATTGGGCCCCCTTTCAGATGCCACTGGATCCGCCCTTGCCCCGAGCTTTATTCCCCCTCGACTTTTCCTGTAAAAGTAACCCTGCAAATAACTAAATGCACTTACTCTGTTGTTACTGTTACTTACACTGTTGGCTCCACTGATAACCTCATAGTCATAACACAAATATGTCCTTAAATAATCAACAGATGACTAATTATAATACATTGTTCCCTCATCATATCACGAGCTTGACAACTTCAGAAAATGCACCATGTTGCATTGTCATATCCCTTTCAAATCAATCTTACCTGGTCATTAGGAGAGCACCTTACAGCTATGAGCTATTGAAGACAAGCGTTCAATAATTATTTCAGGTAATAAAAAAGGAATAAAACCTAGGTAAAGGCAGTTAAAGCCTTCATAAAATATTATCTAAAATAACCCCTAGATGTATTTCTGGATTTTCGGCAAGTCCAATTACATAATACAAGACTGGCGCGTTATGTTCTATGGTGTGTGAGTGAACGCTAATAGAAAATGCAGATCAACGAAGCCAATGGAATTAGATTATTAGGGAGCGTAAACGCGTATATATCTTTCCCGAGCGAAAAAAACAAACATTCCAGTTTTTTGGCGCTTTTGTTTCAATTGTGGTGGTTCTGTTCGAAGGCCCATACAGATGATGTTTGCGCAAAATTTCTAACGGAAAATCACTGACTATTTAGTGTCGACAGCTGCATATTAACTTTTTGAACACGCCTCCATCACTGCTTGTTTATAGGCTGTCTGTGGTATTGGGCTGCGTTGCTGTATATACCGTGTGTTGCTGGATGATTGTGATAATATTTTGATGATTAACCTTTTTATTCAGCGGTAGAGAATTCTGAAAATCCCAGGGGGTGCTACAAACCCCTAATTATCCACCCGTTTTTTATTTTAAGTTCCATCCAGTACCAGTATGAGTGTTTATGGCTTGGAAGGTAGGTGAAACATTTCATTATTGTAATTTTAATCTTTTGAGACCTGAATTTCAACATTCTCTTGAGAGCCTGAGAGCATTCATGCCAAGGTTTCTGAGTCTGTTTCATGATAAAGAGACAATATTTATAATGGAGTCAACTTGTGGGTCAAGTCAGCAGAACTTGATAAATGAGTATATCACCTCTACACCTGTCGCATCCTGTATTGTAGTGATGGCAGGTTCAATGCTGAGTCTCAGAATAATAGCCAGCGAGCGTATACTGTTGTTTTGTATTTCTATGCCCGATCAGCCCTAATGTGTAATGTCTTGCATTTCTAAATATTGAACTGTAATGAATGAGATGCTGTAGTGAGGTACTGTAATGAAAAGACTGCCTCAGACTGCAAGGTTCTATTTAACCAAATATGACTGCATGTCTGCTACAGAATGAAACACTGACAAACACTGACACTGACATCAGGCACCGACAAAGTGAATGCACAAGAACGATAAGGACTTCTGGACTTCAGAGCAAGAGACACACCCTACGCTCAGGAACGCCGCTGTCACCACATATAGCATACAGCACCCGGTCGTGCCCATCATTAGCCTACAAGCCCCACCTACGAAACCAAGCGCTATATCGTGGGAACCGCACAGGGGTCTCTGTTCACTAGCCGGCGGCCAGGGCACGAGCCGCTGCACCTGGTGGGGAGTCACCCCAGCCAGACCACATTGTCGCACATGCTGCTCCGACAGACAAGTCGCACGCACGAAAGTTCAGTGGCATCGTCTGCTGTGACGTCAGCATTGCGACGCGGAGCCGGCTCTAGCATGGGATGCTATGGGAAAACTGGTGTTTTATTCAGGTCACAATAAATCATGCTATTGATGACTTTATGGGGTGGGTGATGCATAAGTATGATATAAAACACAAACATTTCGTATTTTCACGTTATTTTTAACGGGTAACAGCTACTAAAACATTTCAAAAACGAACTTTGATGTACTTTCTGGTTTAGGACCAAGAAAGAAAATAGTATATTCCAAAATCTAGTGTCGCAATGGTGACGCCAACCTCGACTAACCTGTATGCTTATGGCCTTGACGTCACGCTCCTCGCGCCCAGTGAGAGTCTACTAGTGGCAGAACTAGTGACCCGGACCGCGGTTGGTCTCGATCCGAGTCTGCAGGCTGTGTGGCGCTGCAGCTCGCCGCTGGCCCTCCGCTCGCTGGTAGGGGTGGTCAGCGCGGTCTGCCTTGGGAGGTCGCCCGGCGCTGACTCGGGCGCGGCCTCGGAGGGGACAGCTGGTCCGACGCTCCGGACGCAGCACCGGGATGGTGGTGGCGTAGCGCGCCTTTCCCAGGTGGCGTTGGGCGTACAGCTGGCTCTGCCGAGCTGTGGGCGTCGCGCCTTTCCTCCAGTCGGCGACGAAAGCGTTCAATGCCTTCTGCCCAGGGCTGCGGAGTCGATGGATTTTCGGCGACTCCGACTCCGACTCCGGCTTTCAAAAACCAGCTCCGACTCCGACTCCGACTCCGGGCAGAATTGTCGAGTCCGACCGACTCCAACTCCCGACTCCGACTCCGCAGACCTAGCAGGGCTGCGGAGTCGACAGATTTTCGGTGACTCCGACTCCGACTCCGGCTCGGGTTTCTAAAATCGACTCCGACTCCGACTCCGACTCCAGTCACAACTGTCGACTCCGACCGACTCCGACTCCGCAGCCTGTTTCTGCCAAGACGGTCCCTGGTCCGGGTGCGCAGCGGTGTCCTCCAGGACCGCTGCAGAGACCGCCTCGGAGAAGGCTGCCAGTGACTGGCGCACCTCTTCAAGTGGGTCGGGAGCCGTTACTCTAGACGAGCTGGCCAGTGCCACTAGCGGGCGACTGGTGAAATCGTCGCCGCTGTCTGATGCTCCTCCACCATCGGCGGGCTCTGGGGACGGGGCAGCGTCTTCTGCGACGGTGGTTGGGCGCAGCGCTGGTTCCGGACCGGGAGTCCTCAGGTCCGCAAACCAGTCGGGAGACATATCTTGTCGACCTGAAACAAAACCAGTGGTTGTAGCTTGTTAATGTAGACAATGCAAGAAACAATAGTTTATCGAAATGGTTCATTTTTGACCGTGCCCTGATTTGATTAAAAAAAATAGTACCTGCGTCACCGTGTGTTGGTTTGACAAGATGTACATGGTAAAATAACATGGTGTTTATTATTTTTATCGAGTCATGTTGTGCCAGGTCAGGCTAAGGAGACTGAAAGGTCACATTGTATGTCATTCGATTGGGATATGTTATCAATTTTTTAAAATACACTGGAGATGCCTTTCGCGATAGGTGGGTGACGACACTTTTAACTTAACAAATGACGCCATATTTTAGCGATACTCCAGCCTCGAAGCGTATCGGTGACCTGCAATTTCGTGTTTTAGTAATCTAGGGTTTATATGGATGACAATGATATCCCTGTTAAGACGGAAATCGGGGTTTCAATATGACTCTTTTGCTTACAGTGATGAGATAACGTAACTGGCCAGTTGCCAGACCTCGAACTGACCTCACGAACACAGAAATCAATTTATGCGATCTATTGAGATTACGATTCGCTGTGCCAGGCAATTGACTCACCTGTCGCCACGAAGTACATCAGCTTCCTGTCCTCGACGCTCGCAGTGTCTGCAGTTGCAGAGTCATCGGCCGTGCCGCTGTCGAGGGCCTTGACGGCGTCAAGGTGCTTACACCTGCCGCCCCCGACATACCCCGGACAGGTGCACATGTCCAGGGTGCTGTCCACGGTGTACAGGGTGCTGCCGTCTGTGGACAGCACGCTGTAGATGCCCGGGTTCTCCTGCAGGAATACAAAACGACGATACGCACCAATCAGTCATTGTCCTTTCGTTAGGCAGAGGCAGAGCTGTTTGTGGCGAAAACTCTGTTTGATTTGAATGACTAGCGCAGAATGTAAGGGTGTTGATTTAAGTACCTACTGGTAGAAAAAACGCCGAGACTGTGAACTGTCACTTGTCCGAGTGAATAAGAAAATTGTGTGTGTGTGAGTGTAGAGCTGGCAAAACAGCATCATTTTCATAACCTGTTAAGCGATGGTATTCAATTCCACTTTTGCAGTAGCAGTAAAGCTGTCGTGAGACCGCAGCAGCGCGAGACGGAACATGTGAGACCATAACGTAGTCCATCCACGACATCTCACCCCGTCGGGAGTGATGCGGTCCCGTGGGACGCTCACAGCGCTGCTTCGGGAGCCTCCCTGACGGGCAGCCGGTGGTCGCCGTCCACTGGCGAAGCTTACGAGCTTTCGCTCGTAGAAGTCGCTCAGTCTGAGGCTGACTACGTCGTGGAGCTGGAGGACGTCCTAGAGCCGAGTCCTGGGAAAGACACAAAATCACCCTCGCCGTTACGGACTTTTTGCCACCCTCGACGGTGCATACAGGAGGTAGAGAATCCATGACGGGTGTGAATTGATGATAAATAACTCAAGTTTATTGAAAAATGACTGAGTAATATGACTTGAGTGAAAAAGACTTTCAATAAACTTGGTTATGTATCGTCAATTCACATGCAGGACTTGGGACTTGGTACGACCCCCTCCCCCTCACGCATACATTACACACACACACACGCGCACGCGCACGCACACGCACACGCACACGCACATGCACACGCACACGCGCACGCGCACGCGCGCACGCGCGCACGCGCACACGCACACACACACACACACACACACACACACACACACACACACACACACACACACACACACACACACACACACACACACAGCGCAAAATGACCTCGCAGTTGACGCGCCCTAAAACCCCAAACAACAAATCACAAACGCATGCACGCACGTACAGCATAGCACATCCATATACCCTTCATGACACAGAAGTGATGCACCCCCCCCCCCTTCCCCGGTGAAGACTAGCAATCGATCGGCAGATAGCAAGGTAAAGGCGACAGACGGGACAGGGCAGTCAGCAAACGAGATAAGTAGGTAAATGATTGATAAGTTTAAGTTTGTTTCATACGCTAGCATTGAGCCGAATCAACTATTTTCGAGAGAGGGGAAGGTGATAACTGATAGTGGATAGATGCCTTACTTAATTTGCGCTAGAATGTCTTAAGATTTACCGGTGGAGGACGTTGTCCTTGAGAACCCTCATGGCAGCCTCCACGGTATTATTTGTGTTGTGGCCCCGTGTCGGGAGGCCAGCCCTGAAGCACAGGGCCCACTCCTGCCGCCGATCAAACAGCGCCTGCTGGTAGGCGATGAACCGCGGGTAGAGGGCACCCCACCGACCCTGCAGCGTCTCCATGGCCTCCGCGAGGCCACGCTCCGATGGTGCGTACTGCGTACACCATCTGCTTGGCCAGCCTCATGAGCTCTTGTCGATGCTGTGAACACAGATCAATCTGTTCAGGCAGGCAATTGAATAGCCAGACATTCATGGTGATGGGAGATGTCGGATTCTGCTTGGCGAAACACAGATAACTTCAAAAACAGATAATCCAGAATTGTGGACCGAAACCGAGCCATGTTAACGGTTCAGGATCCTAACAAAATGTTTTAGCGTCCCCAAAATCCTGCAAGAAGTGCCGCCTACGGCCTCGGCATCGCATCTCTGGTCTAACATGTGATCCGTAAGTGACCATTGCATTGAACAATAAGTGAGCATTTACCTGCTTATCGTTCTTGTGCATTCACTTTGTCAGTGCCTGATGACTGATGTCAGTGTCAGTGTTTGTCAGTGTTTCATTCTGTAGCAGACATGCAGTCATATTTGGTTAAATAGAACCTTGCAGTCTGAGGCAGTCTTTTCATTACAGTACCTCATTACAGCATCTCATTCATTACAGTTCAATATTTAGAAATGCAAGACATTACACATTAGGGCTGATCGGGCATAGAAATACAAAACAACAGTATATGCTTGCTGGCTGTTATTCTGAGACTCAGCATTGAACCTGCCATCACTACAATACAGGAGGCGACAGGTGTAGAGGTGATGTCATACTCATTTATCAAGTTCTGCTGACTTGACCCACAAGTTGACTCCATTATAAATATTGTCTCTTTATCATGAAACAGACTCAGAAACCTTGGCATGAATGCTCTCAGGCTCTCAAGAGAATGTTGAAATTCAGGTCTCAAAAGATTAAAATTACAATAATGAAATGTTTCACCTACCTTCCAAGCCATAAACACTCATACTGGTACTGGATGGAACTTAAAATAAAAAACAGGGGTGGATAATTAGGGGTTTGTAGCACCCCCTGGGATTTTCAGAATTCTCTACCGCTGAATAAAAAGGTTAATCATCAAAATATTATCACAATCACCCAGCAACACACGGTATATACAGCAACACAGCCCAATACCACAGACAGCCTATAAACAAGCAGTGATGGAGGCGTGTTCAAAAAGTTAATATGCAGCTGTCGACACTAAATAGTCGGTGATTTTCCGTTAGAAATTTTGCGCAAACACCATCTGTATGGGCCTTCGAACAGAACCACCACAATTGAAACAAAAGCGCCAAAAAACTGGAATGTTTGTTTTTTTCGCTCGGGAAAGATATATACGCAGCGTAAACCGTACTTACGGTTCGTTCACATGGCGTTGTAAATCCTGAACATGACATTTCTTTCACAAGTTGTTGACTTTACTAACAAAATGACGTTATTTCCTAGAAATGTCAAAATTTGATATCACATTTGGTGTTTGAGAGCAATTAGTTTACTGCAAAATATTATTAAATAGTAATCATAATTTTTACTGCCTATTTGTAGAGATACGAAAAAATAATTGCTTCTCCTTTGTTACTGACCTCATAAAAATTCCAATAAACTTTTAGCTTGAAAGAGGCAATTGTGGCTCACTCGTCCTTGGTGATTTGAGCGCAGCTTGAAGAAAAATGAAAAATCAAATCAAAATTGGAAAAATCAAAACAGGTGAATGATATACTGCCTTGGGTGAATGATGCAGGGAGACACCGGTTGGTCACGTGACTCGGAAACAAAAATCAGCTGATAGAGTGGCGGAATCGCCGTAATCAAACACGAATAATTCCGGACGATAGAGCGGCAGTATAGGAGCTTTCTTCACAACAGGCAAACATTGCAATGTTTTATCATTTTATGATCAAGAAACGTTCATAAACCATATATTTCTTCGATGATTACTGCCGCAACCGACGCGCACATATCGTAGCCAGCGCATAAAGCTGTGCTTTGCGATATTAAATGTAAAGAAAAACATTCTATATCTTGCTTCAACCTTCTACTTACGCTTTTATAATTACGACAGCGACACCATACGGCCTATCGACGCTATGCAACTCCATGGAGTGTCCGGCCGCACTCTTCCTAGTGTGCCGAGATCAGAGGCGGACCATTCGCGGTACGTCCACCTGCACTGCCCGGTCGCTGGGAGGGCGACACCTAGCGCCGCTCTGGCCGCTCGCTTCCGCGCACAACTTAGCTACCTGGCTACGCCTGTGGGAGGGGAGGAGGAAAACCAACAACAGTCTGATGAGCCAATGGAGTCTGCGAGCCGCGCCAATCAGCGCCCTTCCGCGCGCAGACGGGAGCTAGAGCTATTCATCTCCTTTCCTGTTTTCGCTGGTCCGCCAGTCACCAGCACCGTTCCGTACTCTCGATCGTAGCCATTCAGCCGTGTTGTCCTATACAACAGTCAGCAGCCTCGGATCGCGCCAGTCGGCCGCCAGAGAATCTATATTATCTATTTGCCGTACAGCATTGCAAGCGTTACAGTGTTTGCAGCCGGGTGTAATCAGTAGTTGACACATTTATGTTTTGTATCACAAAATTTAAAAATTCATTGAAATATATTCACTTTAATTTGCATACAGCTTTTGATTCTTGACGCGGATTGTTAGCCCTTGCTACATCAAACAGCCAACATCCATATTTCTGTTTCCAGAGCTGCAGTGCTGGACACCGAAAGTACATTATGTTCTAATTCAATCCAAAGGTACATAGATTTCACGACAAACTTCTAGGTTCCAGAGCAAGTATTTTCTCGCAAGCGCGCGATTGATTGCAGCTGGCGCGCTCACGATAACTAATATCGCGCTCGCCAAAACCTGCCGGTTACAGCCACTCACACCTTACTTCCAACCTCCGTCCCCGGTCCCATTTATCATTTATTAGCATATCGAGACAGAATGAGACGACATAATCGTCAATTTACATAACACAAATTGCGGGACGTCACCGGAGAGCCCGTTAAAATACCAAACCCCAATCTCGGCCAACACCGTTGAGACGGGGCGGGGGGGGGGGGGGGGCGGGAAGGGCTTGAAGCTGGGGGACGTATCGGCGTATCCTTCATAGACACGGGTGTTTCGCAACGCTGGAGCGTCGAGCCGAATTCGTCTCAATCGCCGCACTAACACAGCAGCGCTGCGTAGCGCGCTGCAGTACGCTGCCGTGAAACAGGGCCCAGGAGTAAGATGGTCTCGGCGGCGGCGGCAGCGGTGACGGCGCTTGTCACCGTGGAGCCCTTGAACGACGCCGTCAGCTCGAGCACCGGCGACTAGTGACCTGTAACAGAGCGAGTCGCGTCACGTCACGTCGTCACCTTTCAGTCGCGACGGCCGTTATATAAACAGTTACTGAGAACATCACGTACCAGCCACGGCGACTGTCACATTACAGTCACGGTGATCGTCACACAGCAGTCACGGCGACCGTCACAGGTCACGACGGTCATCAAATACCAGCCACGGCGAGTATGACTCATAGTCACAACGTCTTCTGTCGCACACTCAGTCATAATTACAGTACATTAGCCTGTGCATAAACATCTCATCCAAGAAGTCCAAGCCCGATTAGTACCCGCGTGGGGCTGCGGTTTGGTGGCGTGCGGCGACCGGCCCGACGGTTCAACGCCGGTGCTTACAGCGGGTCGATCCTGACCAGTTCAAATGGCAGCTCACCGACACAGACTGGACACCTGTGTTAAAGCAGCAGAGACCTACGGAGAAGTGGGAGGAATTTCGCAGGATTTTCCTATCACAACTCGACACAGTGGCCCAGGCGTCCACAACTCGACACAGTGGTGACCAAGGCGCAGCTGCGCCCTCCCCCCCCCCCCCGTTCACACAATTACTGACCTGGAGATAATGTGATGGTTTCTGGACAATGTGGCTTGATACTGGCCACCTCACTCTGCAACTTCCTGCCAGGTGACGTCCTTCAGCTGGATCGAACCGCTGTCTTCAGAACCGCCGACAGCAACGAGCCTGATGAAAGATAACATGCTCAGAACTAAAAAACCACAAAGCATACAATGGAAACGACTAAGCTGGCCACAGGCACGGTACACAACGGCGGTCTTTTATGCTAAGAAAGTTCCATCGCCACAAAAGATTGCAAATGGCTATGTTATAAAAAAAACTCAGATATCACATATCTAGTCTGATAATGGATACCTGGCCGCACGTCATGTGGATGGCAGCATGGCTTGAGCTGTGTGCTTTGGCATTTCCATGGTGAGATTGGGCCCCATGCATGGCGCTGGTGTTTCGTCTGCATGTGCATGTCTGCATCTACTGATCTGGGGTCCAGTTTCCAAGATCTCTTGAGTGTGCTGGGCTGCTAAGTTAAATGTCCGTGAAGTTGGCGACGTCGCCAGCGACTTTTCCAGCGACGAGCACCGATTTTAGCCAAAACCTCGTCCAAGGTCAAATGGACCATGAGGATCACGAAAATCGAACCCATTCACCCCTAAACCTTGACCTTCAAGGTCAAATTCAAGGTCAAAGGACGGGGAACTGAAAAAGTGCCACTAAATATTGTCCGATCTTCAAAATTTTGGCACCAAAATGTAGCGAGTGCAAAGTTCTAGCCGCACATCGAAAACCATTTTCATCAAGGTCAAACTTCAAGGTCAAATTCAAGGTCAAAGGACGGGGAACTGAAAAAGTGCCACTAAATATTGTCCGATTTTCAAAATTTTGGCACCAAAATGTAGCGCGTGCAAAGTTCTAGCCGCACATCGAAAACCATTTTCATCAAGGTCAAACGTCAAGGTCAAATTCAAGGTCAAAGGACGGGGAACTGAAAAAGTGCCACTAAATATTGTCCGATTTTCAAAATTTTGGCACCAAAATGTAGCGCGTGCAAAGTTCTAGCCGCACATCGAAAACCATTTTCATCAAGGTCAAACTTCAAGGTCAAATTCAAGGTCAAAGGACGGGGAACTGAAAAAGTGCCACTAGATATTGTCCGATCTTCAAAATTTTGGCACCAAAATGTAGCGCGTGCAAAGTTCTAGCCGCACATCGAAAACCATTTTCATCAAGGTCAAACTTCAAGGTCAAATTCAAGGTCAAAGGACGGGGAACTGAAAAAGTGCCACTAAATATTGTCCGATTTTCAAAATTTTGGCACCAAAATGTAGCGCGTGCAAAGTTCTAGCCGCACATCGAAAACCATTTTCATCAAGGTCAAACTTCAAGGTCAAATTCAAGGTCAAAGGACGGGTAACTGAAAAAGTGCCACTAGATATTGTCCGATCTTCAAAATTTTGGCACCAAAATGTAGCGCGTGCAAAGTTCTAGCCGCACATCGAAAACCATTTTCATCAAGGTCAAACTTCAAGGTCAAATTCAAGGTCAAAGGACGGGAAACTTAAAAAATGCTACGTCACCAGCGACTTTTCCAGCGACGAGCACCGATTTTAACCAAAACCTCGTCCAAGGTCAATTGGACCATGAGGATCACGAAAATCGAACCCATTCACCCCTAAACCTTGACCTTCAAGGTCAAATTCAAGGTCAAAGGACGGGGAACTGAAAAAGTGCCACTAAATATTGTCCGATTTTCAAAATTTTGGCACCAAAATGTAGCGCGTGCAAAGTTCTAGCCGCACATCGAAAACCATTTTCATCAAGGTCAAACTTCAAGGTCAAATTCAAGGTCAAAGAACGGGGAACGGAAAAAGTGCCACTAAATATTGTCCGATTTTCAAATTTTGGCACCAAAATGTAGCGCGTGCAAAGTTCTAGCCGCACATCGAAAACCATTTTCATCAAGGTCAAACTTCAAGGTCAAATTCAAGGTTAAAGGACGGGGAACTGAAAAAGTGCCACTAGATATAGTCCGATCTTCAAAATTTTGGCACCAAAATGTAGCGCGTGCAAAGTTCTAGCCGCACATCGAAAACCATTTTCATCAAGGTCAAACTTCAAGGTCAAATTCAAGGTCAAAGGACGGGAAACTTTAAAAATGCTACGTCACCAGCGACTTTTCCAGCGACGAGCACCGATTTTAACCAAAACCTCGTCCAAGGTCAATTGGACCATGAGGATCACGAAAATCGAACCCATTCACCCCTAAACCTTGACCTTCAAGGTCAAATTCAAGGTCAAAGGACGGGGAACTGAAAAAGTGCCACTAAATATTGTCCGATCTTCAAAATTTTGGCACCAAAATGTAGCGCGTGCAAAGTTCTAGCCGCACATCGAAAACCATTTTCATCAAGGTCAAACTTCAAGGTCAAATTCAAGGTCAAAGGACGGGGAACTGAAAAAGTGCCACTAAATATTGTCCGATTTTCAAAATTTTGGCACCAAAATGTAGCGCGTGCAAAGTTCTAGCCGCACATCGAAAACCATTTTCATCAAGGTCAAACGTCAAGGTCAAATTCAAGGTCAAAGGACGGGGAACTGAAAAAGTGCCACTAAATATTGTCCGATTTTCAAAATTTTGGCACCAAAATGTAGCGCGTGCAAAGTTCTAGCCGCACATCGAAAACCATTTTCATCAAGGTCAAACTTCAAGGTCAAATTCAAGGTCAAAGGACGGGGAACTGAAAAAGTGCCACTAGATATTGTCCGATCTTCAAAATTTTGGCACCAAAATGTAGCGCGTGCAAAGTTCTAGCCGCACATCGAAAACCATTTTCATCAAGGTCAAACTTCAAGGTCAAATTCAAGGTCAAAGGACGGGGAACTGAAAAAGTGCCACTAAATATTGTCCGATTTTCAAAATTTTGGCACCAAAATGTAGCGCGTGCAAAGTTCTAGCCGCACATCGAAAACCATTTTCATCAAGGTCAAACTTCAAGGTCAAATTCAAGGTCAAAGGACGGGGAAATGAAAAAGTGCCACTAGATATTGTCCGATCTTCAAAATTTTGGCACCAAAATGTAGCGCGTGCAAAGTTCTAGCCGCACATCGAAAACCATTTTCATCAAGGTCAAACTTCAAGGTCAAATTCAAGGTCAAAGGACGGGAAACTTAAAAAATGCTACGTCACCAGCGACTTTTCCAGCGACGAGCACCGATTTTAACCAAAACCTCGTCCAAAGTCAATTGGACCATGAGGATCACGAAAATCGAACCCATTCACCCCTAAACCTTGACCTTCAAGGTCAAATTCAAGGTCAAAGGACGGGGAACTGAAAAAGTGCCACTAAATATTGTCCGATCTTCAAAATTTTGGCACCAAAATGTAGCGCGTGCAAAGTTCTAGCCGCACATCGAAAACCATTTTCATCAAGGTCAAACTTCAAGGTCAAATTCAAGGTCAAAGGACGGTGAACTGAAAAAGTGCCACTAAATATTGTCCGATTTTCAAAATTTTGGCACCAAAATGTAGCGCGTGCAAAGTTCTAGCCGCACATCGAAAACCATTTTCATCAAGGTCAAACGTCAAGGTCAAATTCAAGGTCAAAGGACGGGGAACGGAAAAAGTGCCACTAAATATTGTCCGATTTTCAAATTTTGGCACCAAAATGTAGCGCGTGCAAAGTTCTAGCCGCACATCGAAAACCATTTTCATCAAGGTCAAACTTCAAGGTCAAATTCAAGGTTAAAGGACGGGGAACTGAAAAAGTGCCACTAGATATAGTCCGATCTTCAAAATTTTGGCACCAAAATGTAGCGCGTGCAAAGTTCTAGCCGCACATCGAAAACCATTTTCATCAAGGTCAAACTTCAAGGTCAAATTCAAGGTCAAAGGACGGGAAACTCTAAAAATGCTACGTCACCAGCGACTTTTCCAGCGACGAGCACCGATTTTAACCAAAACCTCGTCCAAGGTCAATTGGACCATGAGGATCACGAAAATCGAACCCATTCACCCCTAAACCTTGACCTTCAAGGTCAAATTCAAGGTCAAAGGACGGGGAACTGAAAAAGTGCCACTAAATATTGTCCGATCTTCAAAATTTTGGCACCAAAATGTAGCGCGTGCAAAGTTCTAGCCGCACATCGAAAACCATTTTCATCAAGGTCAAACTTCAAGGTCAAATTCAAGGTCAAAGGACGGGGAACTGAAAAAGTGCCACTAAATATTGTCCGATTTTCAAAATTTTGGCACCAAAATGTAGCGCGTGCAAAGTTCTAGCCGCACATCGAAAACCATTTTCATCAAGGTCAAACGTCAAGGTCAAATTCAAGGTCAAAGGACGGGGAACTGAAAAAGTGCCACTAAATATTGTCCGATTTTCAAAATTTTGGCACCAAAATGTAGCGCGTGCAAAGTTCTAGCCGCACATCGAAAACCATTTTCATCAAGGTCAAACTTCAAGGTCAAATTCAAGGTCAAAGGACGGGGAACTGAAAAAGTGCCACTAGATATTGTCCGATCTTCAAAATTTTGGCACCAAAATGTAGCGCGTGCAAAGTTCTAGCCGCACATCGAAAACCATTTTCATCAAGGTCAAACTTCAAGGTCAAATTCAAGGTCAAAGGACGGGGAACTGAAAAAGTGCCACTAAATATTGTCCGATTTTCAAAATTTTGGCACCAAAATGTAGCGCGTGCAAAGTTCTAGCCGCACATCGAAAACCATTTTCATCAAGGTCAAACTTCAAGGTCAAATTCAAGGTCAAAGGACGGGGAAATGAAAAAGTGCCACTAGATATTGTCCGATCTTCAAAATTTTGGCACCAAAATGTAGCGCGTGCAAAGTTCTAGCCGCACATCGAAAACCATTTTCATCAAGGTCAAACTTCAAGGTCAAATTCAAGGTCAAAGGACGGGAAACTTAAAAAATGCTACGTCACCAGCGACTTTTCCAGCGACGAGCACCGATTTTAACCAAAACCTCGTCCAAAGTCAATTGGACCATGAGGATCACGAAAATCGAACCCATTCACCCCTAAACCTTGACCTTCAAGGTCAAATTCAAGGTCAAAGGACGGGGAACTGAAAAAGTGCCACTAAATATTGTCCGATCTTCAAAATTTTGGCACCAAAATGTAGCGCGTGCAAAGTTCTAGCCGCACATCGAAAACCATTTTCATCAAGGTCAAACTTCAAGGTCAAATTCAAGGTCAAAGGACGGTGAACTGAAAAAGTGCCACTAAATATTGTCCGATTTTCAAAATTTTGGCACCAAAATGTAGCGCGTGCAAAGTTCTAGCCGCACATCGAAAACCATTTTCATCAAGGTCAAACGTCAAGGTCAAATTCAAGGTCAAAGGACGGGGAACGGAAAAAGTGCCACTAAATATTGTCCGATTTTCAAATTTTGGCACCAAAATGTAGCGCGTGCAAAGTTCTAGCCGCACATCGAAAACCATTTTCATCAAGGTCAAACTTCAAGGTCAAATTCAAGGTTAAAGGACGGGGAACTGAAAAAGTGCCACTAGATATAGTCCGATCTTCAAAATTTTGGCACCAAAATGTAGCGCGTGCAAAGTTCTAGCCGCACATCGAAAACCATTTTCATCAAGGTCAAACTTCAAGGTCAAATTCAAGGTCAAAGGACGGGAAACTCTAAAAATGCTACGTCACCAGCGACTTTTCCAGCGACGAGCACCGATTTTAACCAAAACCTCGTCCAAGGTCAATTGGACCATGAGGATCACGAAAATCGAACCCATTCACCCCTAAACCTTGACCTTCAAGGTCAAATTCAAGGTCAAAGGACGGGGAACTGAAAAAGTGCCACTAAATATTGTCCGATCTTCAAAATTTTGGCACCAAAATGTAGCGCGTGCAAAGTTCTAGCCGCACATCGAAAACCATTTTCATCAAGGTCAAACTTCAAGGTCAAATTCAAGGTCAAAGGACGGGGAACTGAAAAAGTGCCACTAAATATTGTCCGATTTTCAAAATTTTGGCACCAAAATGTAGCGCATGCAAAGTTCTAGCCGCACATCGAAAACCATTTTCATCAAGGTCAAACGTCAAGGTCAAATTCAAGGTCAAAGGACGGGGAACTGAAAAAGTGCCACTAAATATTGTCCGATTTTCAAAATTTTGGCACCAAAATGTAGCGCGTGCAAAGTTCTAGCCGCACATCGAAAACCATTTTCATCAAGGTCAAACTTCAAGGTCAAATTCAAGGTCAAAGGACGGGGAACTGAAAAAGTGCCACTAGATATTGTCCGATCTTCAAAATTTTGGCACCAAAATGTAGCGCGTGCAAAGTTCTAGCCGCACATCGAAAACCATTTTCATCAAGGTCAAACTTCAAGGTCAAATTCAAGGTCAAAGGACGGGGAACTGAAAAAGTGCCACTAGATATTGTCCGATCTTCAAAATTTTGGCACCAAAATGTAGCGCGTGCAAAGTTCTAGCCGCACATCGAAAACCATTTTCATCAAGGTCAAACTTCAAGGTCAAATTCAAGGTCAAAGGACGGGAAACTTAAAAAATGCTACGTCACCAGCGACTTTTCCAGCGACGAGCACCGATTTTAACCAAAACCTCGTCCAAGGTCAATTGGACCATGAGGATCACGAAAATCGAACCCATTCACCCCTAAACCTTGACCTTCAAGGTCAAATTCAAGGTCAAAGGACGGGGAACTGAAAAAGTGCCACTAAATATTGTCCGATCTTCAAAATTTTGGCACCAAAATGTAGCGCGTGCAAAGTTCTAGCCGCACATCGAAAACCATTTTCATCAAGGTCAAACTTCAAGGTCAAATTCAAGGTCAAAGGACGGTGAACTGAAAAAGTGCCACTAAATATTGTCCGATTTTCAAAATTTTGGCACCAAAATGTAGCGCGTGCAAAGTTCTAGCCGCACATCGAAAACCATTTTCATCAAGGTCAAACGTCAAGGTCAAATTCAAGGTCAAAGGACGGGGAACTGAAAAAGTGCCACTAAATATTGTCCGATTTTCAAAATTTTGGCACCAAAATGTAGCGCGTGCAAAGTTCTAGCCGCACATATGGAAAACCATTTTCATCAAGGTCAAACTTCAAGGTCAAATTCAAGGTCAAAGGACGGGGAACTGAAAAAGTGCCACTAGATATTGTCCGATCTTCAAAATTTTGGCACCAAAATGTAGCGCGTGCAAAGTTCTAGCCGCACATCGATAACCATTTTCATCAAGGTCAAACTTCAAGGTCAAATTCAAGGTCAAAGGACGGGGAACTGAAAAAGTGCCACTAAATATTGTCCGATTTTCAAAATTTTGGCACCAAAATGTAGCGCGTGCAAAGTTCTAGCCGCACATCGAAAGCCATTTTCATCAAGGTCAAACTTCAAGGTCAAATTCAAGGTCAAAGGACGGGGAACTGAAAAAGTGCCACTAGATATTGTCCGATCTTCAAAATTTTGGCACCAAAATGTAGCGCGTGCAAAGTTCTAGCCGCACATCGAAAACCATTTTCATCAAGGTCAAACTTCAAGGTCAAATTCAAGGTCAAAGGACGGGAAACTTAAAAAATGCTACGTCACCAGCGACTTTTCCAGCGACGAGCACCGATTTTAACCAAAACCTCGTCCAAGGTCAATTGGACCATGAGGATCACGAAAATCGAACCCATTTACCCCTAAACCTTGACCTTCAAGGTCAAATTCAAGGTCAAAGGACGGGGAAATGAAAAAGTGCCACTAAATATTGCCCGATTTTCAAAATTTTGGCACCAAAATGTAGCGCGTGCAAAGTTCTAGCCGCACATCGAAAACCATTTTCATCAAGGTCAAACTTCAAGGTCAAATTCAAGGTCAAAGGACGGGGAACTGAAAAAGTGCCACTAAATATTGTCCGATTTTCAAAATTTTGGCACCAAAATGTAGCGCGTGCAAAGTTCTAGCCGTACATCGAAAACCATTTTCATCAAGGTCAAACGTCAAGGTCAAATTCAAGGTCAAAGGACGGGGAACTGAAAAAGTGCCACTAAATATTGTCCGATTTTCAAAATTTTGGCACCAAAATGTAGCGCGTGCAAAGTTCTAGCCGCACATCGAAAACCATTTTCATCAAGGTCAAACTTCAAGGTCAAATTAAAGGTCAAAGGACGGGGAACTGAAAAAGTGCCACTAGATATTGTCCGATCTTCAAAAGTTTGGCACCAAAATGTAGCGCGTGCAAAGTTCTAGCCGCACATCGAAAACCATTTTCATCAAGGTCAAACTTCAAGGTCAAAATCAAGGTCAAAGGACAGGGAACTGAAAAAGTGCCACTAAATATTGTCCGATTTTCAAAATTTTGGCACCAAAATGTAGCGCGTGCAAAGTTCTAGCCGCACATCGAAAACCATTTTCATCAAGGTCAAACTTCAAGGTCAAATTCAAGGTCAAAGGACGGGGAACTGAAAAAGTCCCACTAGATATTGTCCGATCTTCAAAATTTTGGCACCAAAATGTAGCGCGTGCAAAGTTCTAGCCGCATATCGAAAACCATTTTCATCAAGGTCAAACTTCAAGGTCAAATTCAAGGTCAAAGGACGGGAAACTTAAAAAATGCTACGTCACCAGCGACTTTTCCAGCGACGAGCACCGATTTTAACCAAAACCTCGTCCAAGGTCAATTGGACCATGAGGATCACGAAAATCGAACCCATTCACCCCTAAACCTTGACCTTCAAGGTCAAATTCAAGGTCAAAGGACGGGGAACTGAAAAAGTGCCACTAAATATTGTCCGATCTTCAAAATTTTGGCACCAAAATGTAGCGCGTGCAAAGTTCTAGCCGCACATCGAAAACCATTTTCATCAAGGTCAAACTTCAAGGTCAAATTCAAGGTCAAAGGACGGGGAACTGAAAAAGTGCCACTAAATATTGTCCGATTTTCAAAATTTTGGCACCAAAATGTAGCGCGTGCAAAGTTCTAGCCGCACATCGAAAACCATTTTCATCAAGGTCAAACGTCAAGGTCAAATTCAAGGTCAAAGGACGGGGAACTGAAAAAGTGCCACTAAATATTGTCCGATTTTCAAAATTTTGGCACCAAAATGTAGCGCGTGCAAAGTTCTAGCCGCACATCGAAAACCATTTTCATCAAGGTCAAACTTCAAGGTCAAATTCAAGGTCAAA
This sequence comes from Amphibalanus amphitrite, assembly GCF_019059575.1. Lineage (NCBI taxonomy): Eukaryota > Metazoa > Arthropoda > Thecostraca > Balanomorpha > Balanidae > Amphibalanus > Amphibalanus amphitrite. The sequence goes on along the minus strand of NW_024881605.1, from coordinate 922,335 downwards.
GGACGGGGAACTGAAAAAGTGCCACTAGATATTGTCCGATCTTCAAAATTTTGGCACCAAAATGTAGCGCGTGCAACGTTCTAGCCGCACATCGAAAACCATTTTCATCAAGGTCAAACTTCAAGGTCAAATTCAAGGTCAAAAGACGGGGAACTGAAAAAGTGCCACTAAATATTGTCCGATTTTCAAAATTTTGGCACCAAAATGTAGCGCGTGCAAAGTTCTAGCCGCACATCGAAAACCATTTTCATCAAGGTCAAACTTCAAGGTCAAATTCAAGGTCAAAGGACGGGAAACTTTAAAAATGCTACGTCACCAGCGACTTTTCCAGCGATGAGCACCGATTTTAACCAAAACCTCGTCCAAGGTCAATTGGACCATGAGGATCACGAAAATCGAACCCAATCATTCCTAAACCTTGACCTTCAAGGTCAAATTCAAGGTCAAAGGACGGGGAACTGAAAAAGTGCCACTAAATATTGTCCGATCTTCAAAATTTTGGCACCAAAATGTAGCGCGTGCAAAGTTCTAGCCGCACATCGAAAACCATTTTCATCAAGGTCAAACTTCAAGGTCAAATTCAAGGTCAAAGGACGGTAAACTGAAAAAGTGCCACTAAATATTGTCCGATTTTCAAAATTTTGGCACCAAAATGTAGCGCGTGCAAAGTTCTAGCCGCACATCGAAAACCATTTTCATCAAGGTCAAACTTCAAGGTCAAATTCAAGGTCAAAGGACGGGGAACTGAAAAAGTGCCACTAAATATTGTCCGATTTTCAAAATTTTGGCACCAAAATGTAGCGCGTGCAAAGTTCTAGCCGCACATCGAAAACCATTTTCATCAAGGTCAAACTTCAAGGTCAAATTCAAGGTCAAAGGACGGGGAACTGAAAAAGTGGCGCTTTTTTTTAGTGGCACTTTTTCAGTTCCCCGTCCTTTGACCTTGAATTTGACCTTGAAGTTTGACGTTGATGAAAATGGTTTTCAATGTGCGGCTAGAACTTTGCACGCGCTACATTTTGGTGCCAAAATTTTGAAGATCGGACAATATTTAGTGGCACTTTTTCAGTTCCCCGTCCTTTGACCTTGAATTTGAGCTTGAAGGTCAAGGTTTAGGGGTGAATGGGTTCGATTTTCGTGATCCTCATGGTCCAATTGACCTTGGACGAGGTTTTGGTTAAAATCGGTGCTCGTCGCTGGAAAAGTCGCTGGTGACGTAGCATTTTTAAAGTTTTCCGTCCTTTGACCTTAAATTTGACCTTGAAGTTTGACCTTGATGAAAATGGTTTTCGATGTGCGGCTAGAACTTTGCACGCGCTACATTTTGGTGCCAAAATTTTGAAGATCGGACAATATCTAATGGCACTTTTTCAGTTCCCCGTCCTTTGACCTTGAATTTGACCTTGAAGTTTGACCTTGATGAAAATGGTTTTCGATGTGCGGCTAGAACTTTGCACGCGCTACATTTTGGTGCCAAAATTTTGAAAATCGGGCAATATGTAGTGGCACTTTTTCAGTTCCCCGTCCTTTGACCTTGAATTTGACCTTGAAGTTTGACCTTGATGAAAATGGTTTTCGATGTGCGGCTAGAACTTTGCACGCGCTACATTTTGGTGCCAAAATTTTGAAGATCGGACAATATCTAGTGGCACTTTTTCAGTTCCCTGTCCTTTGACCTTGAATTTGACCTTAAAGTTTGACTTTGATGAAAATGGTTTTCGATGTGCGGCTAGAACTTTGCACGCGCTACATTTTGGTGCCAAAATTTTGAAAATCGGACAATATTTAGTGGCACTTTTTCAGTTCCCCGTCCTTTGACCTTGAATTTGACCTTGAAGTTTGACCTTGATGAAAATGGTTTTCGATGTGCGGCTAGAACTTTGCACGCGCTACATTTTGGTGCCAAAATTTTGAAAATCGGACAATATTTAGTGGCACTTTTTCAGTTCCCCGTCCTTTGACCTTGAATTTGACCTTGAAGTTTGACCTTGATGAAAATGGTTTTCGATGTGCGGCTAGAACTTTGCACGCGCTACATTTTGGTGCCAAAATTTTGAAGATCGGACAATATCTAGTGGCACTTTTTATGTTCCCCGTCCTTTGACCTTGAATTTGACCTTGAAGTTTGACCTTGATGAAAATGGTTTTCGATGTGCGGCTAGAACTTTGCACGCGCTACATTTTGGTGCCAAAATTTTGAAAATCGGACAATATTTAGTGGCACTTTTTCAGTTCCCCGTCCTTTGACCTTGAATTTGACCTTGAAGTTTGACCTTGATGAAAATGGTTTTCGATGTGCGGCTAGAACTTTGCACGCGCTACATTTTGGTGCCAAAATTTTGAAAATCGGACAATATTTAGTGGAACTTTTTCAGTTCCCCGTCCTTTGAACTTGAATTTGACCTTGAAGGTCAAGGTTTAGGGGTGAATGGGTTCGATTTTCGTGATCCTCATGGTCCAATTGACCTTGGACGAGGTTTTTGTTAAAATCGGTGCTCGTCGCTGGAAAAGTCGCTGGTGACGTAGCATTTTTAAAGTTTCCCGTCCTTTGACCTTGAATTTGACCTTGAAGTTTGACCTTGATGAAAATGGTTTTCGATGTGCGGCTAGAACTTTGCACGCGCTACATTTTGGTGCCAAAATTTTGAAGATCGGACAATATCTAATGGCACTTTTTCAGTTTCCCGTCCTTTGACCTTGAATTTGACCTTGAAGTTTGATCTTGATGAAAATGGTTTTCGATGTGCGGCTAGAACTTTGCACGCGCTACATTTTGGTGCCAAATTTTTGAAAATCGGACAATATCTAGTGGCACTTTTTCAGTTCCCCGTCCTTTGACCTTGAATTTGACCTTGAAGTTTGACCTTGATGAAAATGGTTTTCGATGTGCGGCTAGAACTTTGCACGCGCTACATTTTGGTGCCAAAATTTTGAAAATCGGACAATATTTAGTGGCACTTTTTCAGTTCCCCGTCCTTTGACCTTGAATTTGACCTTGAAGTTTGACCTTGATGAAAATGGTTTTCGATGTGCGGCTAGAACTTTGCACGCGCTACATTTTTGTGCCAAAATTTTGAAAATCGGGCAATATTTAGTGGCACTTTTTCAGTTCCCCGTCATTTGACCTTGAATTTGACCTTGAAGGTCAAGGTTTAGGGGTGAATGGGTTCGATTTTCGTGATCCTCATGGTCCAATTGACCTTGGACGAGGTTTTGGTTAAAATCGGTGCTCGTCGCTGGAAAAGTCGCTGGTGACGTAGCATTTTTAAAGTTTCCCGTCCTTTGACCTTGAATTTGACCTTGAAGTTTGACCTTGATGAAAATGGTTTTCGATGTGCGGCTAGAACTTTGCACGCGCTACATTTTGGTGCCAAAATTTTGAAGATCGGACAATATCTAGTGGCACTTTTTCAGTTCCCCGTCCTTTGACCTTGAATTTGACCTTGAAGTTTGACCTTGATGAAAATGGTTTTCGATGTGCGGCTAGAACTTTGCACGCGCTACATTTTGGTGCCAAAATTTTGAAAATCGGACAATATTTAGTGGCACTTTTTCAGTTCCCCGTCCTTTGACCTTGAATTTGACCTTGAAGTTTGACCTTGATGAAAATGGTTTTCGATGTGCGGCTAGAACTTTGCACGCGCTACATTTTGGTGCCAAAATTTTGAAAATCGGACAATATTTAGTGGCACTTTTTCAGTTCCCCGTCCTTTGACCTTGAATTTGACCTTGAAGTTTGACCTTGATGAAAATGGTTTTCGATGTGCGGCTAGAACTTTGCACGCGCTACATTTTGGTGCCAAAATTTTGAAAATCGGACAATATTTAGTGGCACTTTTTCAGTTCCCCGTCCTTTGACCTTGAATTTGACCTTGAAGGTCAAGGTTTAGGGGTGAATGGGTTCGATTTTCGTGATCCTCATGGTCCAATTGACCTTGGACGAGGTTTTGGTTAAAATCGGTGCTCGTCGCTGGAAAAGTCGCTGGTGACGTAGCATTTTTAAAGTTTCCCGTCCTTTGACCTTGAATTTGACCTTGAAGTTTGACTTTGATGAAAATGGTTTTCGATGTGCGGCTAGAACTTTGCACGCGCTACATTTGGTGCCAAAATTTTGAAGATCGGACAATATCTAGTGGCACTTTTTCAGTTCCCCGTCCTTTGACCTTGAATTTGACTTTGAAGTTTGACCTTGATGAAAATGGTTTTCGATGTGCGGCTAGAACTTTGCACGCGCTACATTTTGGTGCCAAAATTTTGAAAATCGGACAATATTTAGTGGCACTTTTTCAGTTCCCCGTCCTTTGACCTTGAATTTGACCTTGAAGTTTGACCTTGATGAAAATGGTTTTCGATGTGCGGCTAGAACTTTGCACGCGCTACATTTTGGTGCCAAAATTTTGAAAATCGGACAATATTTAGTGGCACTTTTTCAGTTCCCCGTCCTTTGACCTTGAATTTGACCTTGACGTTTGACCTTGATGAAAATGGTTTTCGATGTGCGGCTAGAACTTTGCACGCGCTACATTTTGGTGCCAAAATTTTGAAAATCGGACAATATTTAGTGGCACTTTTTCAGTTCCCCGTCCTTTGACCTTGAATTTGACCTTGAAGTTTGACCTTGATGAAAATCGTTTTCGATGTGCGGCTAGAACTTTGCACGCGCTACATTTTGGTGCCAAAATTTTGAAAATCGGGCAATATTTAGTGGCACTTTTTTAGTTCCCCGTCCTTTGACCTTGAATTTGACCTTGAAGGTCAAGGTTTAGGGGTGAATGGGTTCGATTTTCGTGATCCTCATGGTCCAATTGACCTTGGACGAGGTTTTGGTTAAAATCGGTGCTCGTCGCTGGAAAAGTTGCTGGTGACGTAGCATTTTTAAAGTTTCCCGTCCTTTGACCTTGAATTTGACCTTGAAGTTTGACCTTGATGAAAATGGTTTTCGATGTGCGGCTAGAACTTTGCACGCGCTACATTTTGGTGCCAAAATTTTGAAGATCGGACAATATCTAGTGGCACTTTTTCAGTTCCCCGTCCTTTGACCTTGAATTTGACCTTGAAGTTTGACCTTGATGAAAATGGTTTTCGATGTGCGGCTAGAACTTTGCACGCGCTACATTTTGGTGCCAAAATTTTGAAAATCGGACAATATTTAGTGGCACTTTTTCAGTTCCCCGTCCTTTGACCTTGAATTTGACCTTGAAGTTTGACCTTGATGAAAATGGTTTTCGATGTGCGGCTAGAACTTTGCACGCGCTACATTTTGGTGCCAAAATTTTGAAAATCGGACAATATTTAGTGGCACTTTTTCAGTTCCCCGTCCTTTGACCTTGAATTTGACCTTGAAGGTCAAGGTTTAGGGGTAAATGGGTTCGATTTTCGTGATCCTCATGGTCCAATTGACCTTGGACGAGGTTTTTGTTAAAATCGGTGCTCGTCGCTGGAAAAGTCGCTGGTGACGTAGCATTTTTAAAGTTTCCCGTCCTTTGACCTTGAATTTGACCTTGAAGTTTGACCTTGATGAAAATGGTTTTCGATGTGCGGCTAGAACTTTGCACGCGCTACATTTTGGTGCCAAAATTTTGAAGATCGGACAATATCTAATGGCACTTTTTCAGTTCCCCGTCCTTTGACCTTGAATTTGACCTTGAAGTTTGATCTTGATGAAAATGGTTTTCGATGTGCGGCTAGAACTTTGCACGCGCTACATTTTGGTGCCAAATTTTTGAAAATCGGACAATATCTAGTGGCACTTTTTCAGTTCCCCGTCCTTTGACCTTGAATTTGACCTTGAAGTTTGACCTTGATGAAAATGGTTTTCGATGTGCGGCTAGAACTTTGCACGCGCTACATTTTGGTGCCAAAATTTTGAAAATCGGACAATATTTAGTGGCACTTTTTCAGTTCCCCGTCCTTTGACCTTGAATTTGACCTTGAAGTTTGACCTTGATGAAAATGGTTTTCGATGTGCGGCTAGAACTTTGCACGCGCTACATTTTGGTGCCAAAATTTTGAAAATCGGGCAATATTTAGTGGCACTTTTTCAGTTCCCCGTCATTTGACCTTGAATTTGACCTTGAAGGTCAAGGTTTAGGGGTGAATGGGTTCGATTTTCGTGATCCTCATGGTCCAATTGACCTTGGACGAGGTTTTGGTTAAAATCGGTGCTCGTCGCTGGAAAAGTCGCTGGTGACGTAGCATTTTTAAAGTTTCCCGTCCTTTGACCTTGAATTTGACCTTGAAGTTTGACCTTGATGAAAATGGTTTTCGATGTGCGGCTAGAACTTTGCACGCGCTACATTTTGGTGCCAAAATTTTGAAGATCGGACAATATCTAGTGGCACTTTTTCAGTTCCCCGTCCTTTGACCTTGAATTTGACCTTGAAGTTTGACCTTGATGAAAATGGTTTTCGATGTGCGGCTAGAACTTTGCACGCGCTACATTTTGGTGCCAAAATTTTGAAAATCGGACAATATTTAGTGGCACTTTTTCAGTTCCCCGTCCTTTGACCTTGAATTGGACCTTGAAGTTTGACCTTGATGAAAATGGTTTTCGATGTGCGGCTAGAACTTTGCACGCGCTACATTTTGGTGCCAAAATTTTGAAAATCGGACAATATTTAGTGGCACTTTTTTAGTTCCCCGTCCTTTGACCTTGAATTTGACCTTGAAGGTCAAGGTTTAGGGGTGAATGGGTTCGATTTTCGTGATCCTCATGGTCCAATTGACCTTGGACGAGGTTTTTGTTAAAATCGGTGCTCGTCGCTGGAAAAGTCGCTGGTGACGTAGCATTTTTAAAGTTTCCCGTCCTTTGACCTTGAATTTGACCTTGAAGTTTGACCTTGATGAAAATGGTTTTCGATGTGCGGCTAGAACTTTGCACGCGCTACATTTTGGTGCCAAAATTTTGAAGATCGGACAATATCTAATGGCACTTTTTCAGTTCCCCGTCCTTTGACCTTGAATTTGACCTTGAAGTTTGACCTTGATGAAAATGGTTTTCGATGTGCGGCTAGAACTTTGCACGCGCTACATTTTGGTGCCAAAATTTTGAAAATCGGGCAATATTTAGTGGCACTTTTTCAGTTCCCCGTCCTTTGACCTTGAATTTGACCTTGAAGTTTGACCTTGATGAAAATGGTTTTCGATGTGCGGCTAGAACTTTGCACGCGCTACATTTTGGTGCCAAAATTTTGAAGATCGGACAATATCTAGTGGCACTTTTTCAGTTCCCCGTCCTTTGACCTTGAATTTGACCTTGAAGTTTGACCTTGATGAAAATGGTTTTCGATGTGCGGCTAGAACTTTGCACGCGCTACATTTTGGTGCCAAAATTTTGAAAATCGGACAATATTTAGTGGCACTTTTTCAGTTCCCCGTCCTTTGACCTTGAATTTGACCTTGAAGGTCAAGGTTTAGGGGTGAATGGGTTCGATTTTCGTGATCCTCATGGTCCAATTGACCTTGGACGAGGTTTTGGCTAAAATCGGTGCTCAACGCTGGAAAAGTCGCTGGCGACGTCGCCAACTTCACGGACATCTAAGTTAATAGGTATATTACACTACGCATTCGCGATGGTCCACAGTGATAAAATTGTGGTAAATGGATTTTCTCCTCAGTCCTCTTCTTTTATTCCAACCCTTATTTCTCACTGCCGTTTGGCTGAGGCACCTTGAGGCTTGATGCAGAACGAGAATGCCCATGTCATGTGGCACACCTTTGATGAGCGTCTGTCCCAGCCAGCATCTGTTAGTCAGCAGTGGCTAGGTGGCTGTGCATTAGCATACCCCTCTGTCAAGCTGACTTGGCTCAGAAACTAGCAGGAGGTTGAGTGTGCATCCTACGATGGGTAGCTGCTCATCTATGTGGCTCTGTGACACAGGATCAGCCTGAGAGAGAAGAAAGCCAGTCAAGGCAGTAATGGGATGTTGCCAGACTGGCAAAATAGTAAGTACTATGCCACAAGTTACAAAATCAATTTTAAGTTTTGTTGGGTTGGGCTCTTTCAAGTTTTGACCCAAAAAGACCAGAGTTGGAGGAATGATAGGAATTAGGGGGAGCTATTGGTATGGGCAAGCACCCTGGTACAAGTCATTGGGGCTGAGCCCATCCAGTGGACAGGGCACCCAGCCCCTGACACTGCACCTGGCTCCGTGTATGCTCCTAGGGGAGCTTCCCACATGGGATGAAAGTGCCTGCCCAGCCCAGAACAGGGGGTTGAGGCGTAGAGAAGGATTTCTGGTATTCATATAGCAGGCATCTCACATGCTGCCACCCATTTGTGAAGTCGCTAGACTCTCCAGTTCTTGAGACATTTACACAAAATTCGCTTTTAAATCTAATCAAATACCTACCTAGTCTAACAGAACAAAACATTATCTAACCTGACCTAACCTTACCTACTAAACTACAACCTACGGTTTATGGTAAAGCTGGCGTCACCGTCAGTTGGTAGGGTGTAGGGTATACTGTATAGGTTAGTATGTTAATAGCCAATAGGTAAGGTTAGGTAAGGTTAGATTGTTTCTAAATTTCAGCTTCCTTTTATCTACACATTTACTGGCTAGCGCTGAACTGCCGTCCAGTGGCAAAAACCATTATGTTAGGTCACAGGTCAATGTAACATAATGGGTTTTGCCTTTGGACGGCAGTGAAGGTGACTCCAGCTTTATTGACACCCCGTCAAGTCCGTCACCAGGGTGGTGTTTCACCGGTGATAGCAGCACGCTGCTATTCTGCTGACGTCACACTTGTGGTTGTGTTGGAGCAATGTGAATGAGGCTTGTTGATGTCTCCATGGAAACCTAGTTTGACACATGTAATAGCAGCGTGCTGCTATCACTATCACCGGTGAAACACCACCCAGGCCAAACTCGCACCACGCTACACTAAATCTGCGCTGCACCAAGCCAAATCCGCAACGCACCAAACCCACACCAGCTGAACAACCCCACGATGACAATGACAACATCTCGTCGAAATTGCCATGCTTCGTCAACTGGCCGTTGGGGTAGAGCAAACTACATACTTGGTAGGATAATTACCACAACTACAAGACAAATCAATCAAAACATCAACTACCTTTGGCCTTGGCCTAGTTACCTTTTACCTATTTTGATTTGAATCTCAACTGAACCACAGAATTCAGAAAAGGATCTAAAACACAAAATCACCCAGCCTGGTGCTCGCACAGGCGAAATCTCAGGAAAAAATAAGTTTTAAAAACAAGGTACCAAACCAACACCTACCTTCCATTATTTAGAGTCACAGTGCCTTCCACCTTTACCTAACAAAATAAATCAAATCACAGACCCCATCATAGAGTTCATTGTAACAGACAAAACAAATAACATAACCGATGACAAAATACAAATTAAAACAAAGGTGTTCTCCATCAGCAAACGAAATGCCGTTCAACCAATCGAATGCAAAGACATGCGTCTGCTAGCGAAAGAGGTATATTAGCAGCATTTACAGTACAGTGGACAAAGCACAACTGAGGGTGGTCTGCGGTTTTCAATACCGAAATTCGTAAATTTCCCAAGTTCATCTTGTTTTATGACTCATATCAAAAGATAGAGAATTCTTTTATGTTGATTATTAAGCTTGAACCAGACACCGACATTGTCTTGTTTCTTAGTAATATTCCATTTATTGTCATAGTGTTACCTTCAGCAGAATGGAAGATCATTCATTCTAGACCAAAAAAATATACCTTACATCTTCGAAACTGCAATGAGATATGCGGAATTTTAAAGAAAATTGAATTCTCATTTTGATATAGACGTTTTAAGAGCATATGCCTAACAAGTTTACCAAATAGAGATGTTTTTGTTCAGGAGTAATCGGTCCCAAAAAATATAAGTTCGAGATTCGTAAATACATTTCTAAAATTTCCCAAGATCATAGCGCTTCAACATTTTGATAGGTAGTAGCGTTAACAATTTTGTAAATTTTGGTAAATGTTTTAGACACCGACATAGTCTAGTTTTGGAAAAATATTACATTTAGTGGAACAGGGTGACCAAGGACACCAATGGCGGTGGTGCATTCAACATCAACTAAATGCAGTTTCCAACGCTTAAAAAGCAACAAATCTGACATAATCTGAAAGAAAATTTAATTTTGATATTTATTGACCATGATTGAAGCCCCACATCACTGAAATTACTCGACAATTCGAGGTAGAGCATTGGCAGGTCCGGTAGGCTGAACAGCTCAGAACCATGATAATTTCGAAATTGAATGAAAGAGTGTCGGCCTTTGATATTACTTTTTGTCCTTCAATTTTAATTTTTGATTGTGGAAAATTAATTTTGTCCATGAGCAATCTTTGCATTTTAAGATATATAATTTTTGAAATGGCGGAGATAGCCAACAATTTATTTTCATTAATGCTTCACAGGTTCATACATGACGTGCTCTGTGATCATGAATCAAAAATATATATACAAATCATAAAACCCATCGAAATTTGTTGCTTAGTTCTCTTTTTTAGACTTAAAAGGTCAGCTGAAAATAGTGGTTAAAATACCTTAGTGTTGTAATTTCGAACCGGTTTTACCTAGTTCTCTATATACCGTGGGTGAATGATGTTTTTCTTTATTGGATGCTGGCTAGTGTTTTGATGCCTTGCATATCAAATTAGTTTGAGACTTGCTCAGAAGGTTGCTTCAAGCCTGGCATACCTATCACACCCCAGAAAATATGCAAGGTAAGAAAGAAGCAAGATTTTTAACTATCAGGACAATCACTGTTTGACAGTTCATCAACTTCAGTTCAGTTTCATTTTCCATAACGTTGATAATGAAAAGTACCAGGGTCTGCTGTTCTGTCCCACTACCATGATTCAAGTTCAGGATTTGGCGGCATTAGATGTCTATACTGCTTCAATTCTGGTTCGCTGTTTATATCTTCTGTTCGTGTAGGTACCTACCCATCTTGCAAGGGCTTGTGGGTAAATATTAACATAAGGTCCGATTGACTGTTCAAGCATAAATTTTGCAAATTCTTGCATTATTTGACATTCTGAATCCAGATATCATACTTACGTGCGGCGGAAAAATAAAAAAAACACAAAAATAACAACCTGTTACACCCCTTCATAACACGATACATACCCACGTGCACGCACCAACGACCCGGATGAATGCGACGAGGGAAAAACGCCGCCGTTTCAGCGCTGCCATATGAAGTTTTTTTGCTGCCATTTTCGGGGAAATGTTGGGAACCGGGGTTTATGGGTGGGGAGGGAATCAAATACGATAATCAACGAAAGTGACGTCAAAATACCAAAACACGAAAAAAATGGTAAAAATCATAAACTAACCTAACCTAACCTAACCTAACCTAACCTAACCTAACCTAACCTAACCTAACCTAACCTAACCTACTGATTTTTGCCTACCGGGGATAAGGAAAAAGTTACTTGCAGGAATAGATTGCAGGCAAGAGTAAATCAAATATTTTTAGGTTAAGTGGTCATGCATCAGGCTTCAGGCCAAGGCCTGAAGCCTGATGCATGACCACTTAACCTAAAAATATTTGATTTACTCTTGCCTGTAATCTCTCCTAAGGCATCGCCTTCGGCACTGCACTGCTCCGCCACGAGTATTATTATGATGTCACTTTCATAACAAAATCGAATAGCGTAATGTTTTCACTCAACCTTGGAGTTTATTCATTCGATCCTTTCCACGTGGCGCAAACGGCTGGTGGAGTGCGGTAATGGCCGGTGGTGACGGTAAATATTTTACAGGTGCTTTAAAACTTGGTTGCGCCATGAATAACTATCAGATATGAAATCAGGAGGCCAAAATACATCGTGTGGTATGTTTGTTATAATCACTTTGGCGATCGGACCTTATGTATATAAATACCGGGCTTGTGTAGGCATGCTTCATGAGCTTGAGAATCTATAGCCCATTGCAATGTGCTTTTGTCTATATGTTTTAACTAAAAACAACTTATCATATACTATTTGGTTGCATTTCATTAAAAGTATCCACGGCCGGCTGACGGCTGGCTGCCCACAGTTTGCCACGGCTGTGGGCGGCTGTGGCTGTGGAGCCACGCCAGACTGCAAAGTATGGCACGTAGGTTGACGAGGCGCACCGGCCCAAGTTCAAAATCCGCACCAACCCTTCAAACTGAGCCGGAAAATCCGCACCAAAGCGGGCCGAGAGCCCAAAAAATCCGCACCGAACCCACAGCAACAGTCAATTATAATGTAATGGGCTTTATTCATCTCACTATAATTATTTCCCGTCCAATTTCAGTTTCACTTACCGCTTGAACCACGGGACCGCGCCGCACACTTGTACCGGGCCCTGTTTCACCGGTGATAGCAGCACGCTACTATCAAATTGCGCGAGCTGACGTAACATGATGAGGTCGTACTAATGACGTTTCGTCTAATCCGTGAGCTGCGTTTGGAACAGAGTTGCTGTCTCGTTGAATTGCGTTTGATGCATTTGTTTGATCGCACGGCCGTGAAGATGTTAGCAGCAATATTTGATGACATCACACAGATTGACGGCGTCATGGTTTCTTGATGTTTCCATGGAAACCCAATTTGACACGTGTGATAGCAGCAGCGGCGTATTTAGAAAATCGCGAAGGGGGGGGGGGCAAGGGTTTGGAGGGCGCCACCTCACCCCAGGAGGGCGCCATACGGTCGCGAGATAAAAATCCGCTCAGCGTGGGGGGGGGGGGTGGGGTGGAGGCGTTTTTTTACCACGATCACAGATTTGCGTGACTTGGTATATAGGTTATGCTGCATTGATTTGGCATCGTGTGTATTTTGTTTTTACTCCAGGCCAAAAAAGGTTAAGTCACCCGCTCAGCTTAACCCTATTAGTGGCAGGCTCCTGGCTACCCCTATTTAGTGGCAGGGGGGCTGTTTACGACCCCCCCCCCCTTGATATCTCGAGATCTAACGGGCCGATTTTCAAAATTCAAACTGCATTCGATTTCGCTCAACGTGATCTACATTTCTAAAAAATAAAAATTAAAAAATGTCAATAGGGGGGATAGAGGGGGGTAAAAACGGGCAAATTGCAGATACATTTTAGACTGTTTATCACGGCCAGGTTTCTGAACCAATCTTAACGCAACTTTTGCCGATCGATAGAGAATGAACCAGGAATTCACATGGATCCTAAAAATATGCATTTTCAAAAATCATAGGCGGATACAGATCATTGAGATTGGGGGTACACAAAAAGTATAGTAAATAAGGTTTTTGTTGGTACTGTTTCTCAAAAGGGTGGTAATGGTCTTGTTATGTTACAATTTTTGTATGAGAGAACGACTAAAATTGTATTGGTCATGCATAGGCGGTGTCAGGGCACCTATGTTGGGAGGTAAAACATAACCCCCCTTTTTGGACGCCTGGATCCGCCTATTATAGCAAAAATGTGTCAAAAGAGGATGCACAATAACTGTATATGTTATCACATGATACCTTTCATTCACTGTTCGTAAAACTGGTGCAGCATCGTAATCTTCGCCCAAATGACTCGCTTCACGAATAGGACCCCCCAATTCCCAGTGCTCTGGAGCCGCCCCTGGTAAAGTTATGAACTTGAAATTTTCAGGGAATGTGCCCAATTTAGTTTTAGGAAAAGTCAGAAAATTTCAGCATCGTAGCTTCAGCGGTTTCGGAGATATTCCCGAAAAACCTGAGGGGTGGATGAAAACAACCCCCCCTGCCACTAATAGGGTTAAGTGACAATGCTTAATTTTTTTTAAAGTTAGAACCTGATGATCTTCTTTTAGCGACTATGGTTTGCATTTTTAGAGCACGTGTAAGAGCAATGTACCAAAAGGTGTGCCCCTCCCGCTCACCCACTTCCTTCTCTCCACCAGGAAAAAAAGGGAAGCTCGTAACGTAGTGGCACCTTTTTCGGATCTTTTTTAACCGCATGTCTGAAGAAACCTCCTGGCGCGGGTTCATCTCACACGTCACAAAAAGGTTGCAAGTTATTGGCATAGGTACTAAGTTCCTAGTAAAGAAGAGTTTGTGAAATGCTGCGCCGAAGGCGCGCGAAATTTTTGAAAACAACCTTTTCCTCCGCTTTTTAGGCACATCTTTTGCGTGCTCACTGTTCAAAGCTCTTCCCGCTCTTTTACCAAATTTGAAGGTGTAAAAAATACCTAAGGTTTGGTGGGGCCGGTGCCACACAAGCTGTATAGAAAGCTTCGCCCATGGGTGACGATGTAGAAAAGTTTATTGGCGGTGGCATACACACCAGATCACCATATCGGATTGATACCGGAGCGCGAGGTGCGTAAACACAAGCGCACAACGAGAAGGCGGCAACAACAGAAAGAGAAACCATAACAGGGCTGTTCCTCATGAGATCGATTAGCCTTCTCGGGCTTCTCATCCAAATTACCTCGACCAGCCCTCATGACCTTCTCACAGATGCATACAGTGTTGAGCACCTTCAATCACCGAAACTTGGACGCAAATGGGTAGAAGGGCGGCGATCAAAAGGGGGGCGCCAATAGGTAAGAAGGCTCCGATCAACAATCAACAGGAGGGTGCCACCATGGGTGAGAGGGCGGCAAGAAACAGGAGAGCACCAATAGATAGGAAGGTGGCGATCAACAAGAGGTCGCCAATGGGTAGGAGGGCGGTCATCAACAGGAAGTCGCCGATGAGTGGAAGGGTGACGATTAACAGGAGGGTGGCAATGGTGAGGAGGGCGCCTTTGCCCAAGAGGATGACATTGAACAGGAGGGCGTCTGTGAGGAGGGCGCCGATTTAACAGGAAGGTGCCAGTGGATAGGAGGGCGGCGATCAACAGGAGGGCGCCAGTGGTTAGGAGGGCGGCGATCAACACGAGGGCGCCAAAAGGGAGGAGGGCGGCCATCAAAATTTCACATGAGGGCGCAATAGATAGGAGGGCGCCAATAATTATTAGGGCGCCGACCAGCAGATCGGGGCCCTTCTACATAGGTAGAAGGGCCCCGATTAGCATTCAACAGGAGGGACTAGGAAACCAATAGGTAGGAGGGCGCCAATGGCTAGAAGGGCGGCACTCAACAAGAGGGTGCCAAAAGGGAGGAGGGCGGCCATCAAAATTTCACATGAGGGCGCAATAGATAGGAGGGCGCCAATAATTATTAGGGCGCCGACCAGCAGAAGGGTAGCAATGTGTAGCAGGGTGGCGACCTACAGGAGGGCGCCTTCGGGTGAGAGGGCGCCTATTTACAGGAGAGCACCAATAGGTAGGAGTACACCGATCAAATGAGGGCACCAGTGGGCAGGAAGGCAGCGATCCTATAGGCTTACGTATCCAGTCGCGATTGTTTTTCGATTCGATTTATCACAATTGCATTCGCGATTGGAGGGCGCCTTCGGCGCCCAAGGGGGGGGCATGGCCCAGTGCCCCCCCCCCCCTGCCTACGCCCCTGGATAGCAGCGTGCTGCTATCACCGGTGAAACAGGGCCCCGGAAGTTTGAAATAGAGTAAATAGACGGACGCCGGTGAAAACAGGGCGCCGGAGGGCATATCAATATTGGGTCGCGTGACATTCGGAACTTCTCCTCCTCTGTGAACCTTGTACATGCTAAATGTCACGTATGAATTTCACGAGCCTTGATCAAATCGCCCCAAAAACTTTCGTATGAGTAAAACCAATGACATTCCAAAGTAGCGTGCTGATTGGCAATCCAAACCAGCTGCTCGCAAATGTGACATACCCAGGGGTGGATTTTTATATCAAGTTGGGGTTGCACGTGCAACCCCAACTTTGAATTGTGCAACCCCAACATCAATTTGTGCAACCCCAACTATAAAATTGAAGTAAACCGGCGGGCGACTCAAAGTGTGCCGCCCCCATAACCATGTACCACCCCAAAACTCAATGCCGCCTGTTGACTTCGCACCATCTTCAAGAGCTCCACCCATAATATAAGGGTCACCCCTCAACTCTTAAGTGTAGGTGCCGCCTCCTCAAATGTAGGTGCCGCCCCTTTAAGTGTAGGTGCCGCCCCTTTAAGTGTAGGAACCGCCCCTTCAAGTGTAGGTGCCGCCCCTCGAATGTAGGTGCCGCCCCCTGAGGTGTAGTTGCCGTCCCCTCAAATGTAGATGCCGCCCCTTAAGGTAGGTGCCACCCCTTAAAATGCAGGTGCCGCCCTCTTAAGTGTATGTGCCTTCCCCTCAAATGTAGATAGGTGCCGCCCTTTCATGTGTGGGTGCCGCCTATAAAATGTATGTGCCGCCCTCTCAAGTGTGAGTGCCGCCCCTAAAATGCAGGTGCCGCCCCCTAAAGTGTAAATACTGTCACCTCAAGTGTAAATGCCGCCCCCTAAAAGGTAGGTACAGGGACCCGCAGTTGCTACTGTACACATATATTACCAATTTAGAATTGCGCTATTATTTGCTAAGCGCTGGCCATTGGAGAAAGGAAATGTAGCGCAAAGTATGGAGGAATACCACATGTTTGCTCCTAGGACGTATGTTTTGTCTAATTCCTTTTACCGCCACAGATATTCTTCCAAAACTACAATCGTGCTATTTTTCCGCGCCGGTTGCCTCTCCAGAGCTCATCCTTGGTATCGCCTATAGCTTCCGTTCTCGCTACGTGAATGAAAGTCACGTGACTACTACAGGTTTGCGCTCAGTACTAACACACCTAGCCCGAGGGCCGGTCCGTAGCGGGGAGGGGTAGAACGCCTGAACTCCAGCGCAGTGGAGGTGGTGGTGGCCCGTATCATAAAGAGGCAACCGTAAGCAGAACTACAATTGCCGCAGTATAAGATTATGATCAAGTTTTCCTTAAATGTATTGATTAACAAGGAAGTGCAATGCTTATCCGATATAATAAAACGGTGTCCAAGGCCTTGGAAGAACTATAAAACATATTCAGCAACGTATAAATTTCTGATACAGGCCATGACCTTTCACCTTGCCTCCGGGGAGGACCGCTCAGGAAGCCACATACCGAACGAATCGAGGCCTCGCAGCGCGGCGGCAGAGGAGAGTGGATAAACCATCGCCAGATCTTTCGTTTACTTATGTTTCCAGAAGAAGGGGGGGTGGAGGGTGAGGGTTGTTTTCAACCCACTCACCAATCCTTTCCTTATTAACTTATAGCTTACCGAAAAATGCAACACAATGGTGGCCGTCACGAGATGTAGCGAAGAGTGCCTCAGCCACACCGGCTTTGAGTAAACTTTAAGCATTGGAATTCGGGCCAGTGATCCTGAAGCGATATCTTTTTTTTTTTTTGGTCGTGCATAAGCTGGGATGACGTCGTCCAAGTTAATTGCGAAGAAACGGTTTTAGTTTCAGAACATTTATGAGGCTAGTCGCGCCAAATAGTATACGTTTGTTGCAAAATGTCAAATAGTGATACCACAGAGTTGACGTGCTATCCAGATGATGGAATTTATTTGACACAAGAAGTCAACAAGTGGCATCGTTAGTCATCCTGCATACCTATAAATCGATTCGTCACCTTGGTTCGAGCTCAATAGTTCTTTTCGCGGATGATCGGTTTCGTTTTCTTTCTTTCTTTCTTTTTTGGGGGGGGGGGGGCGGGGGGCAGTTAATGAGCCAGTAACCACCCTCCCCAGTCCCCCAAACAACAATTGTTGACAAATACTCTGATGGCCTAAAAAAATGCCCT
Source organism: Amphibalanus amphitrite (assembly GCF_019059575.1). NCBI lineage: Eukaryota > Metazoa > Arthropoda > Thecostraca > Balanomorpha > Balanidae > Amphibalanus > Amphibalanus amphitrite. The sequence goes on along the minus strand of NW_024881605.1, from coordinate 904,695 downwards.
CAATTGTGTCACGTAGGGGAGAATGAAGTAAGTTGAGCCGTTTTTTCGTAAGCTACAGGCTAACTTACTGATCATTTTTCTGCGTTTACGGGTTGGACGGACAGAGTGGTCATTTGCGCATGTAATGGTGGCCAGAAATGTTTCATACCGCTTATTTTTGTACTGAAAGGCTGCGTCAAAAATCATCTTGCACGTTGCTCATCTTACCCCATGGGCGGGGTAAGTTGAGACACGTCGTGGGGAAAGTTGAGCATGGATAGAAAAAGCGAACCTCTTCTTTTCCCGGGCGCGGCGAAGAGTGGGCTCTTTTATTTACTCCATGGCATACATACTTATGGCAAAGTTTTTTCCTCCATCAAAAAGTAACTGTTTAAAGCCTTCCAATACCTCGTCAAGTTTTCTATCAAGGAGGAAATCATATTATCCTTCAGATAATCTGCAAATCACTTACAACTTGTGTAATCAACAAAGAAAAAACAATTTCCTACCATTTTTATTCATCAGAAACAAGCGCAGCTCAGTTTGGTTTTCGACAGCGGAGACAACAATGGCTTATCCGGCTCATCTTACCCCAGGTGAAAATGGCTCATCTTACCCCACCCGTGGTCATTTTCGATTAATGACACCTGCTAAGGAAAATAACCATGCACCGCAGATAACAACCATCTCATTTTAAAGGCAAAACATGTCTTAGTTATTAGGGGCGATACCACATGTTACCGGGGCTGAGCGCGAGAACGTTGCCGTCTCACGTGAAAGACGTGAAAGACGTGAACATCGTAAGCAAACGGCACATGGAAGCTCAAGTCAATTAGCGTCATAGGAACTGAGAAACATGGGGTGGCTAAACTTGCCCCTTGGCTCATCTTACCTCACTCTCCCCTGTTTGGGGCTCTCAACCTTGATTTGTTAAAGTTATTTGTCTGTTCATTATAAAACCTGTCAAATTTGCCGTATCATTAAACTTTTATTGAATTTGTATTTCACACTTATCTAAAATGAACAATTTTGTCACTGGCTTCTTTTATGAATGGAATTGGATGGTCGCATGAATGAACGAATGAATAGCTCCATTTGAGCATCAGCTGAAATCAATCCTAAAATTTAATCTACCAGTCTGCAACGAAAAGGTTTAAAAACCAGTGCAAGTTAGGTGCAGTTTCTAATCTATGCCGTTTTTTAATAAGTGTCTCATAGCTTCTTAATCTTGAGCCGCTTCTCTCACGATTCATTTTATGTGGTGCTTACATTGTTCAAGAAGTTATAGTATTCGAGCTCGTTGGTCTTAAAAACTGCTATCGAAGTAAATTAAAGTGCTTCGGGCTTCGGCACTTAAAAACCAATCAATATTTAACCCTCACCCATTTAGGCATTTCTTTTCAGCGTCTTACATGTAGCGGAGGGGCGTAGAAACCCTCAGCCATTCGGCCCTTGATAAAAAGAGCCAGAGCTTTGCTGAAAAATAAAAAAGGAGCGAGCTGCTCGTGACGAGAGAAATCCGATAATTTGAGGGTTCTGGTCATCGCTGACGAGAGAAAGCCAATTACTTTTATGTCCTGTTCAATGCTGAGATCCTAGGTCACTGGTTGACCTCCCAGATCAGGTTAATAATCCAAAAGCACGGAAAATTGGGTCCTGCTAGAATTTCTACGTGAAGTTTGCTGGGACTTGGCTTGCTTCTGACTCCGAATTTGCACTTGCTTTGATCAAAGATGATGTATCAACAGGGGCGCAGCCAGGAATTTTTTTGGAGGGGGCTAGAATTGGTGAGGGCGCCAATTTCGGGTCAGGAGGACGCCAATTTCGGCTCAGGAGGAAGCTGTCAATGCCGAGCAAGGACTTCAAAATGTACACTCGTTTTTCCCTTACATGGTCACGCGACCTTATTCCACTCAAACTACGGTTTATTCTAGGTATTCCAGATGAAAACTGCCTTTACATTGTACGTATTTCAAACGGAAGCGAGGCGCGGCAGTCTTGCAGGCAAACACAAACGGGCTGCGAATGTCTGCATTACTGGTGTATTTTTCGACACCGGCCATGGCTCAGTTCCTCCGTCCTTCGGCTCAAATTCAGGTCTCAAATTCTGGTGTCAAGCGTTTTCTGGCTTACGGCCGACCCAAAAAGGACGATAGTGATAAGTGAATGAGTTGATGAGAGTGAATAAGATGAGTGAATAGTTTGCCGGTCGGGCCAATGGCACTGACGTGCTCGATTTGATACAGTATCAAAGCATTTGGGGTAGGACGGGTCACGCCAGATCACCCATTAGGCGTTCTGCCGGCTATCCACAGAATGTTAACCAGCACTTACAGCCTTGCAACATACTGCATAGGCACTATAATTGATATCTAGGTATGCCTAGTTTTCAAATGCTTAAATTGGTACTAAATTTCAAACCAACACTTCCTAAAAACCGCAGTAAAAAGGTGTAAATTTAAGGAAGTTAACCGAGATCATTTCAAGTACATGACCTTAACCTGAGTTTCACGTGACCTTGGCACCCACAACAATTAATGAGACAAACATTAGATAGTATATTTCGGCCCCCGGTCAACAGACATGGTAGCCCAAATCTAGTCGGATATGAAAATTCTTCTAAATCCATAGACTTTAATGCTAAATTGACTATCTTTGAGAGGGTTTTATGAAGATGCATGACCAGATACAGAAAAAAGCGAGATGCTATCTTGTAGAATAAATCGTCTACTATCTGCGACTTTGAAGTGTTTTTCAATCTGAGGTACGGAAATCGTGTTCCCAAGAGACTGAAAGTAGCCATGCTTTACATTAGGCCCAATGGCAAAAATTCGGAATTTGAAGAAATTGGCCATTTTTACGTCTGATTTATGAAAATTCTAGACAGGATATATAAAAACCCGAGATGCTATCAGGTGGGAAATTTCATTGTCTATTACCGCTTTTTGAAGTGTTTTTCGATCTGAGACCGGCAAACCGTGTTCCCAAGAGACTGAAAGTAACCCTGTTCTACAGCAAGACAATGGCAGAATTTTAATATTTGATGGAAGATATCTTAGGTGATAAAAACCTTACTACTAATTGCAATGCTTCATTGGAAAGCTCAACACTGGCACTATCATCGGTCTTTGCATTGCTATTTCACAGAACAACAAGAAATAACGTTTTGAAGCCTTTGAATATTGACTTACTTTTCATCGACGGGCTCGATCCCCATCACCACCAACAATTTTCCGGGAAGTCAGGATTTTGCAGATATTTAAGCCGAATTGCAGAGCTGTGTTAATACTACGGCACTTAAACACACATTTTAAGAAAACTGCTTTTTTTCTTAGCATGAGTTAGGTGTCAGAAACAGCAATATGTCAATATAATGAGGAAAAATAAGTGCAAATGATCGCGCAAGAGAGTATCCTTAGCTCCCTAGCAACCACCTAGCAACGTAAGGCAAAATAGTAAACAACTCCTGTTGATATCAGGTACTCAGCCTTGGAAGCACACTAGACGGTCAATATACTGGGCTTCATACTTAATTTTGCATACCAGAATGGATGTTTCCAACTAAAATTATTTTTCGCGAAATTTATCTTTGTTGCCCTACTATTTTTCGTAAAACCGAGATATACAAACTTCATGATATCAAAAATAATATTGTGATAATGAAAACCGCCATATAAAACAAGATAATTGCTGAGATCATGCCTACTAAACTTGGTCCTACCCCCTAACTCAATATACCCTGGTATATTTCACATGTTGCCACGTTGCTATAGTCTGTTCCATATCAAGCTAGCAGTCGGAGTTTCTTCGGCAGATCGCTCCTCCGCTCAAGAATTTGCGTCTAAAATGTAAGAGCTGTATATACAGAAATCACGCACTGCTTTCAGCAGGGCACTTCGGCTGCAAGCTTGAAACGGAACAGAGTATAATCACGAAACGACTATGGAAACACACAGATGTGCGCTGACTGGCAATTGCTATTCTGGCCTGACATGATCTTCAGCAAAATAATCACAGGTTAAAGGTAATTTGGTTCAGGGATTTAAAATTGTCAGACAAGATGCAAAAATGATAAGGGCTATTTAATTTTCCGGGAAGTTGTAAAATTGATTAACTCCAGGGCACCAAAGAATCGTCGCAATCCTTCGCTTTGCCGCGATTTATTGGTGAAAAACAGGGGGTTCTCAGGGGGTCTACTTACCTCTACTTATATGTGTGGTGGGGGCTAATATTCATTTTATCTGTGTTGATGAATGTGCAACAATTTCTACATGAACTGAGACCAGTCCATATGAGTATGTTTTTCTCACGGACAATGACAATATAAAAACAATGCGAATAAAACCAAACGTTTCGGACAACAACGTGCCTTCGTCAGTGGAGAAAAATAAGCGTATAGGTTTAACATCGATGAGAACTAAATGCGGCACCGTCTCGGTCTGGCCAGCCGGGTTGCCGATAAAATACACAAATGTTTATAAGCTGCCATGATGTGCTTAAAAAACTGCTGAAAATATATCTTAAAAAATAAAGATAACTACCTACTTCATCGATTTTATCGAAAGAAAACATGTATGTCTAATTACTTATTTCTTGCCACTGACGGAGGCACTTTTTTGTGCGAAACGTCCGGGTCTTATTCGTATTGTTATTACTTATTGTATTGTCATTCCCCGTGAGAAAAAAGGATAACTCTTCAGACAGTAACCATAACAGCGAAACGGCTTAATGTAACACAATTCGCTGTGTATACGAAACCTATAAGTCCCTAAAAGTAATCCTATTTATAACTTTTAAAAAGATACAGCTTATGCAGCTTGGGCATACAATTTTTTTCTGCATTAAGATAATATTCATTTATCTCCACAGAATATGGTAAATTAGTGCTGCTGAAGTTAGCTTTCGAAGCGTCTCCTCCAGGCATTCCACAGCTCTCGTGCCATTTTGGATCACGGAACATGGCTGGGTGCAGGACAGGTCAAGATTACTTTACTACTCAGGTTGGTTCACTAGGGAAAAAAAGGCGCCGTAGTTACGTCACGGATTTGGTAGCAATCTGGTAGCAATTTTTGCATACATCAATGGCGCACGTGTTGTTTGATCGTCGCTAATCCTATTTTACTGCACTATTTTGTTATTTCACTGCAATGTATTTTACATTACATTTGAAAATTAAAATAAAGAAATATTCGTAACCCAGCAAGTCAGTTATTCTTTGAGGCAGCACTCTATCAGCATTGAGCCTTCAGAATGTGCCATTTGATAGACTTTACCACATTATCTACTCTTGTGGAAAACTTTCTAAGTCATCAAAAATGTATGCACATATGAATAATTAGAACTTCATATTCAAAGTTTTATAGAAATAAAATTTCACATTACATTATCATAAGGCTACCTGTCCATTTCATCCAACCAATTAAATTAAATATGGTGATGAAATTGACCAATAACATGGCAGTGAGATGTATTTTTATATAACAAAATAAGGCCGAAAATATAGAACAAGCTTTCGTCTTACGACATCATCGGGTCGACATCATCGGGTGAGAACCCGATGATGTCGTAAGACGAAAGCTTGTTCTATATTTTCGGCCTTATTTTGTTATATAAAAATACATCTCACTGCCATGTTATTGGTCAATTTCATCACCATATTTAATTATTTGATCATGGCAAAACCGACCATTCAATACATCAACCAATTAAATATTTATCCAGCAGAAGGGAGGTACCTCTGAGAAGGTACTGATATCTCTTATCTACACCAATATTTCAGGAAAATGACAGAGACTGAGAAGCTATTAAAACTTCAGCGTATGAAAGGGATGTTATGACTTATGTACCTTGAAAAACATCAGATGCTTTTGAACCATCTCATTCACCAGCAAACATCAATCCGGCTCCTGGCTTCTGTCAAGGAAACATTTCAAAATAATGCATTATTTTATTTCATTGACCACCTTGCAAAAGACAAACAGCAAACACATCACCACCAAAAACAAACAAAAAAAGTCAACAGTTAGGTACCAGCTGATCTAGCCGTGCTGTGTCATGTGCCTTTGAAAAACTTTAGCAGTCAGGGTTGAATAAACACCCCAAAGTTAGCAATTCATGCATGAACAAGTGCAAAATCTGGTCGAGCATTTTAATAAAAATGAAACCAACAGCATTGTAGGTTACAATTATAAAAAAGACAATTACAAAAACAAAACAAAAATAACAGCAGAGCTTACTCTACAAGGCATAACCATTAATTTTATAACTGACATCCAAATTCGCATCTCCGAAGTTTAACCCACCTACCAGCCACCTGCATATTTCTGCGCACATGTGCTGCGCAGTGTGCACAATCACTACACATTACACAATTATGAGAATTAAAATAGTTTTGAACAATCAAACAAGTCAGGACTGGTATGCAGATTCACAAGTTCTCTCAACATCTTCAACTACCAACAATCAAGAGCACCTTGTGATCTCAGTAACTCCGCAGATCCATCTTCTGTTTTCCATTTTCAGTTTTCAATTGAAATATAAGTTCCATCTGGGAGACACATGTTGCATCATTATGTTTAAACAATTATTATGCTTGAACTTTTGGTTTTTCATGTGACCTTTACTTCAAAAGTTGATTCAATTTTTAAAGTTGATATAATTTGTATAATGCTACGATCACGGCGCACCAAATCACAGATAACTTGAAAATAACCACGCAAAAGCCTCATTCTTCAGCAAACTATGAGAGCTATCTGATCCATGCTGCATTGAAATAATTAACAATCGCCAAAATCAGTCAAAATATGACAATTAAATTAGTATAAACTTCACAAAACTTTTATTTGTGAGGCAACGCGCAACAGAAATGCGAGGGAATATGGTAGTAATCTGGTAGCAATTATGAAGGATTTCCCCTGTAGCTGATAAAAATCACAAGAAACAATTTTTTTAACGCAGAGGAAATCCTTCATTATGAGTTGCAAGGACCATTTGATTGGCCCATTTTGGTCAAATATAGGCCGATTGTTTCGCTTTCAACCCCATTTATCGTAATAAGACGAATCCATTGGCTTAGTGGTACGTCTTTTGAACACATATAGGCCTTGGATTTCTCCTTAGCCTGCCTGAAACACACCATGATTAGCATGCATTGCTATGGGTGAAGGAAAATTCATGCGCCGTGATGACGTCACGGTAAAGGAATTCTGGAGCTCGTGAACGGGGGCTGGGACAGGTCGTCTGCGAGCTTGGACGGACCACGTGACCACCTCCTCCCCTCCCCCTCACTCCCGTCCCCTTCCCCAGCAGGGCGTCCGATCTAACCGCGCCCCAGGCAGTCGGCTCGGTCCGACCCTCCCTGGTCGAGCCACGGCCCGGTGCCGCCTGAGTTTGTGCCGGGTGCAAAACTGGAGCAGTAACAAGCGCCGGAACTACTGTTAACGCCAGACCCCTTGAGACCCGATTTTTTCGCGATTATTTTTTAATGCGTGGAATAATTTCAACCATATTTAGGAAGGAGCTGTTTCAAGACCTGCCGAAACTTTTTCTTCAAATACATTTTGTTGTCACTTAAATATTTGTGACACTTGTCATTGACTCGTAATGTTAACTGTTTTTCCATCCTGGATAGAGGCTTTCATACGTCATATGACATTAGGCTCCGCCCACGACTGCGGCATTGACCCGTGCCCATCAGCGACCTCTGTACAAACGACACCCCTGCCATCTGTAAAGGACTATGAATTTCGCTGACGCTTCACGTGCTATGAATCAATTGCAGCAGACGGTCAAGTAAATGTTAGGCTCTTGTTGACTCTTGTAATATAGGACCAAGAGGACCATCACTCCTCAACCTACTACTCACACGTGCTTCGAACAAACGTTAACGATTCCTAACAAATACGATTTTTGATGTAGGATATCTGTTTGAAATACGAGCGAGCCTTATGATGTGAAGTGAAGGCAATTAACTTATTATTGCGTTGTTCGATGGTTGCATAGCGATGTACAAATCGGCAGCTACTTGGTGACATCCGACATCCCATTATCGCATTATCTGCAACGCCATAGGCTTTAAATACAGGTGAATATTTCCTAACCTTATGTCAGTTTTTATGCCATCTGCCCGTCATTTGCAGCTTATAAAAAATAAAACAAATATCAGCGAACATATCAGTATTGTACAAGCAATGCGCATTGAGCATTTATGGCTCCTCAGTCATCATGTCGCTCTTTGGGCACTGTCAGCCAAGACGTTACGCACAACTCCGCCGGCTTTCGGCACCGCTCGACCGTCCCTGCTCCCCGCCACAGCGAGAGTGACCGCGCGCCGGCCCGAAACCGCCGCAGGCCAAGACCACAGAGGCGGGGCTTAGCTGTGACGTCATAACGTATCACAGACTGACTGGTGATAGCCTCTACACACCGGGTGAAAATCTTGCTCGAAATTTAACATTACGAGTCAATGAGAAGTGCCTGAAATATTGAAATGGCGATAAAATATCTAAATTGTAAAAGTTTCGGCAGGTCTTGAAACGGCCATGTCCTGAGCTTGGTTGAAATTCTTCCACGCATTTAAAAATAATCGCGAAAAATTAGGGTCTCAAGGGGTCTGGCGTTAACAGTAGTAGTCAGCACGACCATCGTCAGATGGCAGGAGTAAATGGAATAAGCGGTTCCAGGTTTCAGAAGGAATGGGGCAGGAAAAAGCGCTGAAAACAATGTTTTGCTGATATAGCCATAAAAAGTTCACTGAATTAGGAGAGCAGCACATCAGTTTAAAGCCCTTAAGATGGTGGTTTTAATAAGCACACAATCATTTCTCAATTCGCCTCCAACGGTGTCACAGGCAAAGAATACGCTGAAATACTAGTGTGTACAGAAGCAACTGCGGGTCCCTGTACCACCCGCTCGAATGTAGGTGCCGCCCCCTCGAATGCAGGTGCTGCCCCCTCAGGTGTAGTTGACGACCCCCGCAAATGTAAGTGCCGCCCCTTAAAATGTTGATGCCGCCTCTTAAAGTATCCTTAAGTGTGGATGCCGCCCCCTCAAATGAAGGTTCCGTCCCTAAAGTGTAAGTACCGCCCCCTTATATGTAGTTGCCGCCCCTACAAGTACACGTGCCGCCCCTTAAGTTTAGGTACAGGCTGCATGCTCTTCAGAGATGTACTAGGTGCGGCTGCCGCCCCACAAGTAAACGTGCCGCCCAGCTGAAATGTAATTTGTGACTGGTCATCATTGAGACATTGCTGTACCTAGCCAAGTACCAAAATGATAATATTATATGCGTGTGTGCGTGTGCGCGTGTGTATGAGTGTGGGTGGGGGTGGGGTGGGGCCCAGTGGCGGTCGGAGGGGGCATCAGGGCCATGCCCTCCACTGGCCCTTGAGAGCCCTGTACTGGTCTCGAGGGCTCCCAAACCGGTCTCTGAGGGTCCACGCCTCTCAAGGCCTCATTTCTGTTTCTGGGGGCCCAAGACTGGCCTTTGGGTGCCCCCGCGAGGGCTCGACTGACTTCTGTAGGCCCGATGCCGGTCTCTACGGGTCCACATCGGCCTCTGAGGGCCCATACTGGCCTTTGAGGGCCCTCTGCTGACCTCTGGGGTCCAACACCGACCCATGCTGGTCTTTTAGGACAACACACTGACCTCTGACTTCTGAGGGTTCCACGCTGGCCTGTAAGATACCACACCGGCATCTGAGGGCCCACGTCGGCCTCTGATGGTTCCAAACTGCCCTTTGAAGGCTCTGTACTGGTCTCCGAGGGCCCCACACTGGCCTGTACGGACCCACGCTGGTTTTTATAGGGTCCAAATTGGTCTCTGATGGCCCAAACTGACCTGCTAGGGCCCAACACCGGCCTCGGATGGCCCAATTTCTGTCTCTGGCAGACAAAGACTGACCCTTGGGCACTTCTGAGGGCCCGTACTGGCTTCTGAAGGCCCGTTGCCGGCCTCTTAGGGCCCACATTGACCTCTGATGGCCCATTCTGGCCCATACTGGTCTTTGAGAACCAATACTGGCCTTTGAGGGCCTTACACCGACCTCTGAGGGCGCCGAACCGGGCTCCTTGGAGGGACCCACACTAGCCTCTGAATTCTGATGAACCCACTCCGCCCAGTGCGAGATACCCACCGGAGTCACTCCGGTGGGTATCTCGCACTGGGCTCTGAGGAACATTGACCTCCGAGAGCTCCACACTGGCCTGTAAGGGCCCATATTGGGCTGGCCTCTGATGACCAACTGGCCTTGGAGGGCCAGTACTGGCCGCTCAGGGTCCCAAACCGGCTTTTGAGGGGCATGACCGGCATTTGATGGACCGAACCGGACCCTGGTGGCCCGAAACAGGCCTCAGAGGACCCAACAACAGGCTCTGAGAGTCCCATCTTTAGTCTCTGTGGTCCAAGGAAAAATTTTTGGCGTTTCATGCCGTCCTCCAAGGTTCCCCGTCAGTCTCTGTTGGTCCCCATGTCGGAATTTCGGAACTTGAGGGCCGTTATCTTGTCGCAGCGGGCCCATTATGGACTATTGCCATATCGGGGTCATATCGGTTTCTGAGGGCTCATGTCTGCTGCCATGGGGCCCACACTGGTCTCTGATAGTTCCATTTCGGTCCTTGAGAGCCCGGGCTTCTGAGGCATCATGGGCTTCTGAGGCTTCTGATGGCATCATGGGCGCCTCATGCTATCTTTTTAGTCTCTGCCGGTCTCGGAGGGCCCCTGTAGATCTTTTTGGCCCATGCTGGTCTTTAAGGGCCTCTGCTAGTCTCTGAGACCCCCACGTCGTTATTTGTGTCTATTGTGGGTAGCATTAGCACCACACATATCTCTTAGGGCCCATACCAGTCAAGGAGTCCCACATTGACCTGTCAAGGCCCAACGCTGGTCTCCAAGGGCTCACACCACCTCAGAGGTTCCGAACTGGCCTTTGATGACCCCGCACTGGCCTCTGATAGCTCAGCCAGGTCTTGTAGAACCCACGTTGGAGTTCAAAGGTCAATACTGCTGCGCGAGCTCTCACCCGGTTTAAGAGGGTCAATACTAGCCTTAATGATCTAACGCCGGACTTATATAAGGGCCTCATGCTGGTTTCGGAAGACTCTTGTCTGCTCCTGAGGGGCAAAACTGTCCTTTTATGGCTCCTTCCCGCTCTCTAAGGACCATCCCCATTCCCTCAGATGAGAGCCCCACCCGGCCTCTGATGACCCCACGTCGATCCTTGGAGGGAGATCCCACGTGAGTCGTTAATGCCCCACGCAGGTCTCTCCAAACGCTATATAGGCCTCTGAAGGACCAAAAGTTATACTTTTTGCCCCCCCCCCCCACCCACCCACTTCTTAGGGCTTTATGCTGGCTTCATAGGAATCCATACTAGCCTACAGACATGTGCACGGATCCCAGACTACCAATCACGGAAATCGAGATGGCCATTAGATTGACGGTCTTCAAGCATGAAATTATGGTGGAAAACATGGCTCATAGAAGCCTCTCAATGAACCAACTATTTTGCATTCCTTCAGGGTTAACAGTTCTGAGAAAATCCCTCAAGATCCATCTCGGATCCATGATTCGTGGCCATGGATCCGAGATGGATCTTAAGGGATTTTCTCAAAACTGTGAACTCTGAGGGAATGCAAAATAGTTGGTTCGTTGAGAGGCATCTATTAGCCATGTTTTCCACCATAATTCCATGCTTAAAGTCCACTAATCTAGTGGCCATCTTGATTTTCGCGTTTGGTCGTCTGGGATCCGTGCCCATGTCTGCTAGCCTATATAGGTATGTACCCCTTGCCGTCCTCAACGTGCCCCAAACCATCCTCTGGTGGACTCTTACGGGTCTCAAAGGGCCTCAAGGCGGCTTTCAAGCATCCCAATCGGTTCGGTTCTCTTAGGCCCAACGCAGACAAGTCATGCCGATCCCCGAGGAGCGATGTATGAGACCATCTGCGCGGCATTATCTCGTTCCTGTAAGGAGTTATTTGCAAAAAAAAAAAAAAAACTCTGGTGTCCTTTGATGACTTCACATGACTTTACAGTTGCCCAAGAGCAAAAAAAGGCCTGAAGGTAGTCAAGGTTGATCTTATATGAAGTCATTCATGGTATATTAGGCCATTCCGACGCGTTTTAGAGGGAAAAATAAGGCAATTGATTTTTCCCCTTTGACTTATAATTGGGAGGCCAAGAACTTGACCTGAACTTAGGTCATCGGTATCAAAAAAGAGATAAACAAATTGTAGCTACCAATGACCTCATTACATCCTGCAACTTGCAAAGGACTCCGTCATCTACTATAGCTCTGACACGGTGACAAAGTTGCAAAAAAGTGATTTGAGGTCGAGTCATTCGAAGTGACCTGGTGACTTGACCTTGAAAGATAGGCCGGTTCAAACTTGCACACAGTATGATGGTTTTCCGTTATTTACGAAAAACCTCAGGGGGGGGGCGGATGTCCGCCCCCCGGCGGTACGCGGGTTAAGCTAAAACACCGCCCCCTCCCCCCGAGGGTCGACAGGGGCCCATTTGCCAATTCGCCCCCCCCCCCACGCCAAGTTTACGACCGCCCCTGGTTGCGCCCACTTCCGGACCATTGCGCCCCTCGGAACCGCTTTGGGCGCCCTTTCAGGGCTGTGCAACCCCAATAAAAAACAAAAAAATCCACCCCTGGACATACCTGTCACCACCGCAACCAGTCTTCGTTCTATGTTCTAATGATGTCGTCATCACGATATTTCCCGAGGCGAGAATGGATTTGTTCTGCCACAATTGTTAGTTCGTAGGTTCGTAGAGTAAATTTAAAACCTTGATCCGTCACCGTGCGTCACCGTGGCTGGCACGCATTTGTAGGGCTTTCCAAAGAAGTCAACAAGGGAACCCGGCCGGGTAAGAAGACCAAGCAAAGTCCGCACCGCACCAAGGTCCAAACCAAATCCGCACCGGACCGCACCAGGCCAAATCCGCACAGCACCACTCCAAAATCCGCACCAGCCGAACAAGCCCGCACCGACGAGATCTCGTCGAAATTGCCATACTTTGCAGTCTGGCCACGGCTGTGGGGCGGCTAGGCTGTGGAAAATTGCAGCCGTGCAGAACTCTACTTGATACCTGCCATGCAATGTTTCAATTTCAATATGCAATATGCAATGATGCATGCCATTATGAATGATAAAATACATCATTGACAAATGAGTGAATAATGTCCAGAGTCCATGCGATTATTTCAGGGACTGGGCCCAGTTAACTCTTAGATTATGACAATTTACATTAGATTATGACAATTGACACTAGTTTTTCGAAGCATTGCAAATTCCAGTAAAAAACGGCCATGAACACAAAAAAAACACATGCTTGCTTGTCTGCAAATGGCCTAGCACAAAGAGCTTAAAGGAAGCGCCATATAGACAGTTACAGGTTTGTTGCATAATATCCATGAATAAAAAGATGCTTCGTTGGACTTAAGATGAGAATGAACCTGATTAAAAGGCACAGAGTTGTATTGATCATTTAGTAATATTTTCAAACGTTTCTTCTCTTAACAGAGACATCATCAGTGATTCAGTGATTCGTTACATTTCGATACATGGTAACAAGCAATCAGCGCGGTGAGCGAGTCGGCACAGTATCGCATGTCTAATTCAAAAATTCACAAACACACTAAACAAATCATACGCATCATTTCATAATGCCCCCCTAGGTGACAATATTAAGTTTAACAGCGGAACTCTTATCATTGAGAGTCGGTTTTGTTTTGTGAATATATAAAGATTCCAAAATTCTCAACTGAAAACTAGACCTTTCCATGTCAATAATTTGAAAGTCATCTAATGAGAAAGGAGTGTCACAAGCTAAGGAGTGGTCCCTTACTGAGGATGCGACGGGACAAGTTAAATGGGTTCCAGTTCTGTCGGACTTTCCTTGATGCTGGCATACTCTAGTGCATAATCTTACATATGTAGGTGGATCCTATGTAGGTCCCCTGGTATATGTCAAGTTTAGGTCCTAACTACAATTGTGACGCTGTTGATACGAATACATAACAGCAAAAATTTTAGGTTTTAGGTTAGGTTAGGTTGTAGGTTTGTAGGTTTTAGGTTGTAGGTAGGTAGGTTTGTAGGTTTTAGGTTGTTAGGTTGTAGGTTTGTAGGTTGTAGGTTGGTAGGTTATAGGTAAGTAGGTAAGGTTAGGTCAGGTTTGATTATGTTTTTTCTTTTATTTGCGAGACATATGAGTATCATTTTTGGATTCAGGATGTCAAATAATGTAAAAATGTGAAAAAATTGTCAATGAAATCTGCTTAGGACTTAAACTTGACATTTACCGGTCCCCTCACACGAGGGGCAACTGAATTTATAAATGACACTAGAGCGGCAAGCCTTAGGGACAACGTCTTTGAACCGAAACAGGGAGCCTATGCTTAGTTTGTTGCGTAGCACCAGCCTGAGGTTCATGTAGGGATAGTACTTTTTCAGAAGTGATTCTACTGCTTCTTTTAGTTTGAGCGACTGTTTCCCGAAATAGGGAAGAACAAAATATTTTTCAAGTTTTTCTACGTGGTACGTCGAGACCTTGGGCGTAAACCGTTTGTTCAAAAACTTGGAAATCGCTGAGTCAATAAGAGCCTTTGGGTAGCCATTTTCTGTAAAGAACTTACGGAGGAAGCTGATCTCCATATCAAAAAGTTTGAAAGACGAGCTAATGTTATAGGCGCGATAGATGGCAGTGTTTAGGATGGCTTTCTTAATAGAGAGAGGGATGTAGCTAAAAAAGCTAAGACCGAGGCCAGTGTATGATGGCTTGCGATAAACGGATGTTTCTAGCGAGTTTCCAGATCGTCTTATCCGGACATCTACAGGGTGTCCCATAAGTTCGTTCTCACCTTATATTTGCATGCAAAACAGAGTACATTGCGTTTTAATATATTTATGACCCGTCAATGTGCTCCTCAGTTCATGGGCAAACACATGAATACATGCTGCGGTATGCCAGCCAGCATGTTTGGCAGCATAGCAGGGTCGAAGTTAGCCCAGACTGACTTACCATCCGCCGTGAGCTCCTGGAGGCTGGAACAGCGCTTCGCTTCGACAAGCCACGATTTCAGTATCCCCAACGTATTTTCATGAAATTTGGATCTGATAAGTTGCCTGACATGTGAGCTTGCGACAGATGCCTGTCACACTCTCCTGGCACCGCTTTTGAGCTTTCCTTGACCTGTTCACCGATGCAGAGTCCTGCTTGAAGATGGGTCTACGACCTCCCGGATGCCATTTTCTCCTCCAAAAATATGTTCATATTTGCGGTTTGAGTTAAGCTAGAACGCTGAGATTCCTTCCAGATCTTCTTGGAGAAGCATTCTGCGTCCCAAAACTGTTTTTGGAGTACCAACCGCATCCTGGTCAGCGTCTGGACGCCTATAACCCCACAATACCGTGATCTTGGCCTTTTGCATAGGAAAAAAGCGGGACAAAACGAAGGCCTTCTCTTTCGCCTTTATGGGGCTGTTTTAAGATTTGGACGAGTGTTTCATCTCGAACATGGACTAGATAGTCCAGATGACCACATTGATTTCATCGGCCCTCCAATTTTTTAGCCTCAGGCATAACGAAACACATGTTTAGCCATTTTAAGACATTTTCGACTGTTTTTAGTCCTCCGGTAAGTCTAAAGCTTAAGTCACCTTGAGTTATGTACCCCGAAAAAATTCTTAGACAGCTGATAATCTATCCTGAAAAGTCAGCTTATCAACTTTCAAACGTTTTAACCTTTTTGATGGCCACTTTGACGCCAGACAGTTTTGGCCACATGGCTCACTCCTGAGGCCTGACTGGAAAGAGGATAAACTTGCAGTGATTGACTCCCGACAAATCATCGGCGTCACTTGTTGACTGCGCGTACAGTTAGCGACAGAGATTGGCTACAGACTGCTTGGCTTCAATCACCCTCAATCGTCACGAATGGTCATGTGTTGACTTAATACCGAGACGTACCCGTATCGGAGACCTCTATGTTGCGGCGTTAGCCACCTCTGCAGGAAGTGGACTTTCTAGCAAAAACTATTTTGTCTAGAGAAATTAGTTACTGTGGCGCATATTGTTACCAGCCATGGCAACCACACAAGCTCAGTTACGAACCAATTTCAGCGTGCCTTTAAGCAGGAGAGCCTCTAAACGTAAAATTTAGGTGAGAACGAACTTATGGGACACCCTGTAAAAAAGGAAGTGAGCCGTCTGATTCGACCTCCTTGGTAAACTTCATTTTTGGATGCTGACCATTCAAAAAATCGAGGAACTTATCCACATGTGAAATGTCATTGAAAATAAAAAAGCAATCATCCACATACCTCTTGTAGTATGATGGACGAAATTCTGACGGGCACGTACTTAACCATTTTTTCTCATGGAAACACAGGAAGATGCTAGCAAACGTTGGACCTAAGGGTAGACCCATACCCACACCATCAGTCTGTCTGTACAGTTTACTGTTGAACAGAAAGTAAGAGTTTGACACAGCTAAGTCAAGCATAGCACGGAAAGATGCTAAAAAGATGCTAAATGAGGGCACAAACCCAACAACTCACCGGCAACCTGACTGAGAACGAAAGAAAATTACGATGCGCGACACTTCCCACAAATCTGAGTTGGAAGTTGGATGACATTGATCACACCAGCCTAGATTTGTGTTCTGAATAAAGGCTTGTGGATATTCATAACAAATATGATAAGTGGTTTGCTGCCAACGCAAAACGTATGAGCCGCTGCTTGCGCAAATTAAATGCCACCTCTGCAATTTGCTTTTGACTAAGCTGCGCAGGATACGCCTACAAAATTTTCATCTTTGGACCCGCAGCCAGCTGGTCACACCCTGCGCACACCCTAGGGATGAATTTAAAACTTGGTGGGCTCTAACCTTTTTCATTTACAAAATAGGGGTATGAGACAGATACCAACTTATTCTACATTCATTTCTGATTCTACTGCACCAATTTCAACACAAATTATGTCCGTCAATGGCTTCTAGAGGACTTACACAAGCTCGAGGCGTCGGGCCTGGCAGAGGTCCAAGATGAGAAAAGCCACCCTGCGAACACCCTGGGGATGAATCTAAAACTCCGCGGGGTTTGGCTGGTTTCATACGCAAAATAATGTTTTGAGACCAATACCAAGTTATTCTGCGTTCTTTTCTGATCATCTTATATCAATTTCATCACAAATTATTAACGTTATTAGTTTAAAGAGGCCTTTAAAACTCGAGGCGTCGGGTCGCGCAGAGGTCCAAGATGATTGATACGCCACCCTGGCACACCCTAGGGATGAATCTAGAACTCTGCGGACTTTGGCTGGTTTCATACGCGAAATGAGGTTATAAGGCCAGTAACGATTTATTTTGCATTAATGTCTGATGCTTTTGCAGCAATCTTACCGCCAATTATTCATTTCAATTAGTTTCTAGAGGTCTTTAAAACACGAAGCCTTCGGCCGGAGGAAAGCCAAGATGAGTGAAAGCACACCTTGGCACATCTATAGGGATAAACTAGGGTTACCCGAGTGCTCCGCAACGCGAAGAAGGGTTATTTTTTACCCGTGGGTATTGGGTTAGTCTGTGTTGATTTGGTTGGTATCCATTTCGTTCGATTGCTTTTTGACGGCCAAGCATTTTGTAATCAAACAAAAAAGATGCATCGCATCGAGGTGCCCGTGTCGTATTTTCCCATACGCCGAGATATCCCTTTAGCATTATCCTAGCCGTGCGGGAAACATTTGCACGTGATCTTTCCTGCACTGTTTTCCGGCACGGGTTGATGACCTACAGTTCTGGTGATTTTTTGATAAAAATCTTAAAAAAGGTGATTTCAATAATTAAATTGTGAGTTTCTGAATAGATATTAAACGACGTATGGGAAATATCTTACTGAACTTGCTCTGGGAAGAAAAATGGAAACCTCGGTCTTCAAAAAATCTCCGGCACTCGGCTACGCCTCGTGCCTACAATTTTTTAAAGACCTCGGTTTCCATTTCTCTTTCCCAGAGCCGTTCAGTAATATATAATCATGCGTTCTACTTTAGAATGATTCGAAAACTGGCGTGAAGTCTTTTGAGGGCCATCCATGAATTTCGCTAAAAATGACAATGTAATGGTTTGGAACATGTACATTTTTAAGAATACTGTTGCTCATCCTGCAAAAATGAAGACAGGACCTTGGACAGAATTGAATGCTCTTTCCAACGGTGCCATTTTTGATTGCCACAGATATCAGATTATGGAGCAAAACCATTTTGATAAACAAAGTGGCACAAAATTGACAAACACCATTTTCTTCCGTGATTTGTAGCACCTTGATTTGGATCAATCAGCTTTTCACAATTTTCCATGAGAGATGGTACATTTTTATTGCTAATACGCGTTGTTTAAACTCGCTCCGTCTGACGGTCACCAGAAAATAATCTAAATTCGAAAATCCGTCCAAAACGTCAATTTTCCACATAAAAGTGCCCTCTCCGGTGCACGTGGCGCGTGCCATCCCCTGCACCGCACACGGCACACCATTCGATAGCCCTTTGAGTTATCTACACGATGCCGTTTTCCCGTGCCGATCGGACCCCTGGTCACCAAGATATGGCACCGAGACCGGACCCGTGTCGGCAAAAAATAGCCGTTTTCGCCCAATTTCGCACGCCGATTTATACATGTAAAGTCTATGACGCGAATTTGCACTTTTTGGGCACGCGCCACGCGCTCACTATCGACCCGATCGAGCCCAGACCCCTCAAAGGCACGTCGCGCATCCTTGATCTATGAGTTGTGCAAATTTCACCGGGCTAGGTGCAACGGTCTGGCCTGTAGTCCACGCAAAGCACCGCCAAGTCGGGACCTCGGTAACGGACAGACGCACCCTCCTCAAATAGTAATATCGATTTAAGATACGGGAGTCCCGGATCTGCCCAATACATGCTATGAAGCTGGTAGGTGGGATTAGGAAGGTCCTAGCTTTTTAACCCTCGCCCGCACATGGGGGGGGGGGTTGCCACCACCCCCCCCCCCCCAGGTAGCCTTTCTGCTCTGCCATAGGTGTAGGAACAGGGGGGCCGGGGGGGGGGCATGGCCCCCACTTTCGGAGGTGGGGGGGCAGCAATGTTTTTTTTTTTTGATTTTTTCTCTAACTACACCGCCACCCATTAATAGGTGACCAGGAGTGCCCCCTCCCTCAGCCCAGCGACTCACAGAACCTTACTTTACCACCAGAGAAAACATAAAAATGGCAAAGTCGCGGCACTCCCTGCTAAGAAACGGAAAACAACTCAGAATAAGCAACCAGTCGGTAAGAGGAAGTCTGGTTAGTTAGAAGAAAAAAAAAAACAGGGCAAAAGATGTCCCCGCTGAAAGCAGCGAGAGACTAAATCACTACTTCCATTACTATGTTTTATGATGTAAAAGAACACTCATTCAGGGTTAGTAAAGGGACACATACATACATACAAAGCACAGGTTCTGGTCAGTATTCTGCAAAAGGTCATGTGTGACCGGATGAACCCTTCCAGCTAAGCAGAGCTTGTTGCTGGTCGGGGTCACCGGTCACAACGCCGTAAGGGTGGGTTCGGTGTAAGCCGGTGTAAGCCACAGTGACTATGGCTGACAGGCTACGCTACACGAGTAGGTGTTTGGAGGAATTGAACAAAAAACTACAACGTGATACAACGCATGCATATTATTCTATTTGAACGTACCTTATTTATTTGCATATTTTACTATTGATTATTGATCTTATGTAAACAAAAGCTACACAGGGTGTTCTAGGAAATACTCCTTACTTATTTTCTTTACTTGTAATTTAGACATGTTGATAATGCATTGAGCGTTGAATTGAGTTGCCATAATTTTATTCCAGATGCGAGGCCCAAGCCATGTTACATTACGAGTGCAGTATAATCTTTTTATAAATGGTTCAATGAACTGTTGACGATTTCTGGTCCTTGAATCGCTAGGGTCACTAAGGGTAAATAATCCACCAACAGATGATGGGAGAGAAAAAGAAAGTTTTCTGTGCATTAAGATAATAGCCTGCTGTTTTGCTATATTATGAACTTTGAGAAGCTTAAGGCTTTTGAAAATTTCCTCTGTGTGTGCTAAACGATGCTGATGAGTAATAATACGAATGGCTCGCTTCTGAAGCAACTCAATTTTGTTCAAGTAAGAAGGAAATGTGAATCCCCACACCACACAACAATAATTGATATATGGTAAGACCAGTGAATTGTACAAAAGAGTTAGCAAATGAGTATCAAGGAAAAATTTTGCTCTGCTCATTACCCCAATGTTACGACTGATAACTGTTGTTAAGTGGTCAATATGGAGATTCCATTTAAGGTTCGGATCTATTATCATTCCTAAGTACTTGACTGATTGAACAGCCTCAATAGGATCACCATTTAATGTTACGTTAAGTTCTGCTGGATTGAGTGTATTATTGTAGACTGTTAACTGTTATATATGTTAACTGCCCCCCCCCCCCCACTTTTTGCTGACTTAAGTGTCTGTCTGTACCTACCACCCGGTAACTTGACAATTATTCAGCTTGCCCTTTAATCATAGGAGGCGGAACGGGGAGGGCACCGGGGCACCGTGCCCCCCTTTGATTTTGGCATTTTAACATTAGCCCTATGGGCGTTGCATGGAAAGAATGGGACCAAAAGTCGGTGGTGCCCCCCCCCCCTAATTGAAGGTGTTCCGCCGCTACTGCCTTTAATGAAGATTCCCTTTTGTTTCTACAGCGTTATTGACCGCAATTTTCTTCACTCTGGGAAACCATATCAGAGACAAGACTGTGAGTCCTGGTGACAGCATTTTGTTGAATACGAGGCGCGGGACAGCGAGCACTGAAAAGGTATAAGACAATATTAGCACGGTGCAGGTCGCAGGAGAATGCGTATACAAACGACCAACGCTTGACTGGATCTGCTTGGGGTCGGCATAGTTCGTCAAAGGCGTACTAGCTGGGGGCCAGGGTGACCGTGCCCCCGCCTCGGTTCAAACAGGCTGGGGCCCTGCAATGTCTTTATCTGCCCCTGCCCCTTCCACTTTCAGTGCAGTGGGGGTCGCAGAGGGGGGATCAGGGCCATGCCCTTCCCCTCCAAAGGCTAATCAGGGGGCCATCATATCATTTGCCCCCCCCCCCCAAACAACCAATGGGCCCCCATGGGCGTATGGGGCCCTGACCCTTATTCAATTGTCACGAGGCTCAAGAATCCCACGCTAGCTATTATTAACAGCTCCCAAACCAGTCTTTGAGGGTCCTACACTGATCTCGGAGGGCCCTTCAGTGGCGGTCAAGCGCCCACATTGACCGCTGAGAACCCACATTGACCTCATTTGAGGGCCCCTAAACCGGCCTCAAGGGCCCAGCCGGCGTCTGAGGGCTTCATACCGGCCTCTGGTGACTAACCTTTAGGTTCCTCTGAGGGCCCTGCACTGAATTCTGAAGACCCGATGCCGGCCTCTAAGGGTCCGCATCGGCCTCTGAGGGTCCATCTTGGCCTTAGGGGTCCATCTTGGCCTTAGGGGTCCAACGCCGGCCCATGCCGGTCTTTTAGGGCCCCACACCGACCTGTAAGGGCCCATGCTGGTCTGTAAGGACCCACACTAGCCTATGAGGGCCTTGCACGGGATTCTGAAGACCTGATGCCGGCCTCTGAAGCCCATCTTGGTTTTTGAGGGCCTTCTGCTGGTCTCTGGGGTCCAACACCGGCCCATGCCGGTATTTTAGGGTCCCACATTGACCTCTGAGGGCCCCGCACTGGATTCTGAAGATCCGATGCCGGTCTCTAAGGGTCCGCATCGGCCTCTGAGGGCCCACCTTGGCCTATCAGGGCCCTCCGCTGGTCTCTAGGTTCCAAGTCCCGCCCATGCCGGTCTGTTACGGCCCCACACTGACCTATAAGGGCCCATGCTGGTCTGTAAGGACCCGCATTAGCCTCTCAGGGCCTTGCACTGGATTCTGAAGACCCGATGCTGGCCTCTGAGGCTCATCTTGGTTTTTGAGGGCCTTCTGCTGGCCTCTGGGTCAAACACCGGCCCATGCCGGCATTTTAGGGTCCCACACTGACCTCTGAGGGCCCATGCTGGCCTGTAAGGACCCACATTAGCCTCTGATGGACCAAGTCGACACTCGACATGTAAAGGTCTCATACTGCCCTTTGCAGGCCCTGTACTGGTCTCTGAGGTCCTTTACCCTCGCCGGCCGAGGGGGGGGGGGGGGGGGGCGGGTGCCGCCCCTCCTTGGGTTTTTCGCGATAGCTCCGAACGCGCCGGCGATAGAGAGCTGAAGCTTGGCATATCTGACCTTTGAATCAAGCCAGATCTTTTGATACCAACCGCATTTTCGGGTCAGATCAGGTCACTGACCCATGAGGTCATAAGTGAACCTCTGCACGGTCTTCAGATGTCGCAACTTCGCAACACCCTCGCTGCCAGAGGAGATTTCACAGGGAAATGAACCTTGGAGAACCTAGTATCCATTAGGAGTCTCACAACTTGTACATCTCGGATTTTTCCTAAAGGTCATATGAGGTCAGGTCATTTTCGTGACCTCACCATTAGGTATAAGTCAATGGGGATAAACTGAAAACTTTTTCTGGCGCCGGGAACGATCTCCAACTATCTCAAGCACGCCGAATCGTGATTTCATGCACTCCTTGCAAGGTTCGATGCGTCACTTTTGCAATGTTGACCTTGCGCGACGTCATTTATGAAGTCATAAAGGTCATATTAATTTTTCGTCAAAAACTACCGATCAAATTGAGCTAGCGAGTCGGTAAAGCCACCAATGGACTCAGGAAGACCTGCCGAATCGAATGATATGCGACATGACCCCCTTCGACCATGACCAATTTCGCGACCTGGGGGAGCTGACCTGACCGTGACCCGAGGTCAACACCCTAAGTTTACCTCACCCAAACAAAAAGTATATCATTCGACGCGCCTGAGAGAGGCGAACACGATGCTGGCAAAATCGCGGCTCTGCGGCCGTTTTTGCGAAGTTATTCACCAAAAACGGAACCGTGCCTTGAGGCACTTGACCTGACCTCAGAGGTTACCGGTTGACCTAGGACCTTAAAATCGGGTATCGATCTCTGCGTCTCGTAACGGCGCACACGCTCGTTTTTTCCGCGACGCGCTAACTCCACCTGGGGCGAAACGGCGAGGGGGGTCGTACCCGCCCCCCGCCCCCTCGGCCGGCGCGTATGGAGAAAACTCATAGGTCCGGGCCGTCGAGGGTTAACCCTATTAGTGGCAGGCTCCTGGCTACCCCTATTAGTGGCAGGGGGGCTGTTTACGACCCCCCTTGATATCTCGAGATCCAACGGGCCGATTTTCAAAATTCAAACGGCATTCGATTTCGCTCAACGTGATGTACATTTCTAAAAAATAAAAATTAAAAAATGTCAATAGGGGGTTAGAGGGGGGTAAAAACGGGCAAATTGCAGATACATTTTAGACTGTTTATCACGGCCAGGTTTCTGAACCAATCTTAACGCAACTTTTGCCGATCGATAAAGAATGAACCAGGAATTCACATGGATCCTAAAAATATGCATTTTCAAAAATCATAGGCGGATACAGATCATTGAGATTGGGGGTACACAAAAAGTATAGTAAATAAGGTTTTTATTGGTACTGTTTCTAAAAAGGGTGGTAATGGTCTTGTTATGTTACAATTTTCTTATGAGAGAACGACTACAATTGTATTGGTCATGCATAGGCGGTGTCAGGGCACCTATGCTGGGAGGTAAAACATAACCCCCCTTTTTGGACGCCTGGATCCGCCTATTATAGCAAAAACGTGTCAAAAGAGGATGCACAATAACTGTATATGTTATCACATGATACCTTTCATTCACTGTTCGTAAAACTGGTGCAGCATCGTGATCTTCGCCCAAATGACTCGCTTCACGAATAGGACCCCCCAATTCCCAGTGCTCTGGAGCCGCCCCTGGTAAAGTTATGAACTTGAAATTTTCAGAGAATGTGCCCAATTTAGTTTTAGGAAAAGTCAGAAAATTTCAGCATCGTAGCTTCAGCGGTTTCGGAGATATTCCCGAAAAACCTGAGGGGTGGATGAAAACAACCCCCCCCCCTGCCACTAATATGGTTAAACTGGCCTCTGAGGGCCCAGGCCGGCCTCTAAAAGTTCCACGCCGGCCTCTGATAGTCAGTCAGCCCAGTTGCAGTTGTCGCTGATATAAAACCTCTTAAAAACGTTATAGGCCTGGCTGAGCCTAGCTGGGCCGTTCATGCTGATTTTTATAGGCATATTGAAAAGACTCGCTTTGCACGTTTCACGGTTGCTCGTAATGAAAAAGTTGCTGGATGCCTCTGGAATTTGCATGGGTGACAACGGCTGCGGAGGACAGAGGAACGTGTCCATCAGTTGATAGTTTGAGTTTATGGACGGGAGTCTCCCTGAAATTTTAACCAATTTGTTTTTCGTTTTTGTCTCGATTTTTTTTTTACCTCTGAGCATGTTTGCGAAAACAAAGTGGTCGAAATCCGAGGAGAAATTGGATCTGGGGTAGGTTAGGTTTTGGACCTCTGGGACCCTGCCCCCCCCCCCTACTTTCGAAAACGTTCCTACGCCTGCTCTGCACTCAACATTTTTAGAGCTAGAAGCCTGATTTTTCGTATAGCTGCTCCTCTATCCTTTCTTGATGTGTACTGAAAATTTCAAGTTTCTGTGATTTTTGGTTTCGGATATATGACCTTGTTTTTCAGGTCATGTCATGACCCAAATGACCAATTCTCAACATCTTGCGTTGGCTATGGGCCTTGTGAGCTTTTGACACCTTGCTTTCGGCCTTTTTTGCCAGTCTTACCCCCCCCCCCCTATCATGGAACATGTTGTTCGACGATATACAGATGTCAAGATCAGGGTCAAGGTCAACCTAGGTCATCTAAAAAAATTGCGTTTTAGGCAAGCTGTATTTACTTTTCGTGAAGTTTTCTGACTGCATTTTTCGTAAAAGCTTCTCAGATCATGATTTCATGTAACATGGACACATAAACAATCGGTGCACACATCATTATACACACAGACACACACAGACATACAAACACATATCATTGACCTTGACCTAACTTGACCTGAAATGACCTCAGCAGAAAAAAACCTGGTCGGGTAGTGTGACAAAGAGGTTCTAGCTGGCTTGGCACCAGAAAACGGCATCGTCATCGCTATATGATATGCAGCGCACTTGATATCCAACGGTGACCCAAAACGGCAACATTTTTTAGTTTAACCTGACCTGGAAGGTCAATGACTGACCTGAGAAGGTAAAGCTGGGTGTCATTGGATTCGTCTCTTCCTAAAGAATCTTTTTGGTCTTTACCGCGAAGCTCTATCTCCAACAGGAACGAAATGGCGCGGGGGTGGCAACCCCCCCCCCCCCCCATGTGCGTTCTAGGATGGGAAAATGGCATGTGCGGGCGAGGGTTAATAAATTGTAATGCTATCCAAAGATATCGCATACGATTTTTGCATCGTGAGTCGTAGGCGACAGGACGAAGGTTTTGCATAGGTTTGTTGGAATGGAAAACCTTGATCTTACTAACATCAAGGTCTTATACCCCTCATAGGGCCTTGAGCAGCTAGCATACGGCCTTGGAGCAGAGCGAGTAGGGTTACCTCGCAGGTAGTCTATCCATATTATGGTTAGCAATTGGAATATTGTGCATGCAGGAATTTGGCCTCTGTAGGATATTTATTAGTGGGCATTTGTAGAGCAGACGTCACACAAAACAAAGGTTTTCCAACCAAGAATGAACACTAGGTTTGTAGGTCGTAGGTTTGTAGGGTAGGTTGTAGGTTTGTAGGTTGTAGGTGGGGTTCCTGTTCGGTCAGGTTTGGTTGTGACGACTGCTCTACTAATACCTGTTATTGTCGGTAACGATCTGATTATCATTTTTTATTTCATCCTCCAAATTTGCATTGACTGCCCTACCCGCATCCATCAGGTCAGGAATAGCATGTTCTTTAAGTATCAACCAGCGTAGCGTTACGCCTTTTTTGTGAAAATGTTTTCACTTGTTTTTTCTCATCCTAATTTTTTTTTTTTTTGTCATCATCGTCACACCCAACCAGAATCCAATTTTGGAACACTGGGCTGAATCCGGGCTGCGACGTTTGGAGTGTCGTTTATTTGGACATTTTGCCATACCGAGCTCAAACGGGGTCACATATCGAGAAGCGTTTTTTAAGAAAAGTTACTACGGCCTATGGGATACCCGATGACGTGCTTTGATTTGGAATTCGGTCAATCCCTCTACTCGAGAGCTGCTGTGCAAGTGTATTTTCGACATAGCCCACAAATGACCTTAGGTCATCGCCTGACCTAGAAAGGTCATATGGGCATCGGGAAAGTAAGATTAGATGCTGGCGAGTCGATTGGTGCCATTTTTAGCGCTCTAGCTGTAGCGGGTGGGCCACAATCTGCTGTGCAAATTTGGGTCACGTGACCTTTGCTGACTTCTCTAGGTCAAACGGCTGGGAGTGCCACCGAATGACTCGGACTGTGGATTGGGCATGTCAGGGCCTACATTGTGTGCGAGTTTCAGCTTGATCGAGGTGTCCCGAATCTGGGCTGAATCCGGGCTGCGACGTTTGGAGTGTCGTTTATTTGGACATTTTGCCCTGCCGAGGTCAAGCGGGGTCACATGTCGAGAAGCGGTTTTTACTAGCATTGCAATAACTAGGATTAATGCTCTGATTGTCACACAGCAGAAACTGGCGGAAACCTTCATGGTCGGAGGGGGAGACGTCAGACGACACTGGACACAACACACTCAACACACCCGTCCGCACTCTGCGAGCCGGCACAACGGGACAGGGGACGCGCGGTCCTCTGTCGCGATCTCCCCCTCAATTAGCCGGAGGCGAGGACCGGACCGCCCGCTGCCGGCCGTACAGTCTTTAACCCACGAGCCGCTGGGGGGGGGGCATAAAGTTGCCCCCCCCTTTACGTTTTGTGAAATATCTCCGAAACCTGATGAGCTACGAACGTGAAACTTGGCATAGCTTCAAATGAATACCTAGGCAATGTTTGAGGAAAGTTTGGTGGTTGTAGCACTTAAGATGACGTCACAATGACGTCATAAAGTTTTGTCGTTTTCCGATATGGACCGTTTCTGATGACGCTGAGCATGAAACTCAACTGTAAATGAACTAGACAGCACCTGCTGTCATCCTAAAACATCTAACTACACTTCCATCTAGTTTCTGACCAATAGTCGGCCCTTTATATTCGGTCCCATGTATCTGATGTATCGTGAGGAATATGAGAGTCGCAAATCTATAATTTCACTTATGACGTCACTGTGACGTCATTTCCAATGGGATCAACACCAAATTTGGACACAACCTCGGCTAGGTATTCAGGAAGATGTGTGCAAAGTTTGGCTTCTCTATCTCTTCGCGTTGCGACCATATCGTCGCAGAAGTAAAGGGGGGGGCAACTATATGCCCCCCCAGCGGCCGGCGGGTGGCGCGGAGGCCCAGCGGCCGCCGGGTTAAAACGGTCAGCGGTCGCTAAATGCCAGTCGGTACGGTCTCTGCTGAAAGAGCACAGCGCACGACCGGTGGGACCAAGGCCTTGCATACTTGAGTGGCATCGGTGGCACCCGAGTAAAAAATGCGTACAATAATGCCGCCTAATTCCCATGGGAGTCCACGGGATTCGTAGTTTTCCGAAGATTCTTCGGAAAAGGTATGTTTCCGTGAGAATTATAAGGATGACCGAGAAGTGACCATAAAAGGCATTCCGAAAAATAGGCCATCAAAGCTTTTTTCCGTGAGAATATTCGGAAACAGGTTCCTCGCCCTTTCTGTACCGTTTTCCGACCATTCTTCGGTAAAGGAATGTTTCCGTGAGAATATTCGGAAACAGGCTCCTCGCCCTTTCTGTACCGGTTTCCGATTATTATTCGGTAAAGGCATGTTTTTGCGAGGATTATAAGGGTGACCGAGATGTACCATGAAGGGCATTCCGCTAAATACACCATAGAAGTCAATGTTGTGTGCTACTAGGGAACGATCGTCCGAATTTGTTGCATTCAAATGCTACGGTCTCGGTAAGATTAATAACAAACGTCTCCTAATTATGATAACAACCTCACGAGACAAGCCCGGAATCGTCTATTATTTAAACCCCTTTAAAAGCAAAGCAATTAGGTAAATAATGGAATTCTGGAATACCGCTACCGCCCACCGGCATGTCAGCACGACCGCCTGGCACAACAGCTGACAGCCACGCGACAGCGGCCCCAACCTTATCTTGAAGAATATTGGCAGCGGCTGCCGGCCGTCTAATCGGCCGTATCCGTGTTCGTGCTGCATTCGTGTGACAATATTACCACCGGCCTATTTGAATTACTGTGACTTACTTGTGTTACGTTAATACGTGTCTGTGCCCCATGCCAGCCTTTCCCAGCACCCGTATAGGCACGAGCACGAGCCCGCAGTGACACCTCGTCGCTCAAGTGGCGCATGCTAGTTCTAACCTCGCTCCCCAGATGACACTAGCCGTTCGCGCCAGGGGTGATACTGCACCGCAAGACACATTTAAGAACGGAGAGGCAGCTGCGGCCAGGGCCTCGTTTCATAAAACTCTGCCGTAACTTACACCTTTCCGTAATTCACACCCTTTCAAACTACGGAGCGCAAATGAAGCTGTTTCACAAAGCCACAACTGGAATTGTTTACACCTCCGTAACTAAGCACATTTGCGTAGTTGCCGTAATTTATCAAGCGTCCTACAAATTACAATTTCATGTCAACACTTATTTTTTACGAGAAATTATAAAACAATTATGCTGAATTTAAATCTTAAAAATTATTTATGAAAAAACAATATTGATATTGATGACCATCCTTTATTAAATCAATATATTGAAAACAGCAGAAAGCCAGCTAAGCAGAAGTGCCTAACTACGAAAGTGGCGCGGCGCGGCGAATAAACAAAATTCCGATAGTCGCCACAAAAAGCGACTGGTACAGAAGATTTGCAGTTTCTTTTTCGCATTTTGGCTGTTCTTTCTTCCTCACCGGGCTCAACATTATAAAATATATTAAGAATTAGCTTCGAATCTTCACATTAATTCAAATTCACGCAACATTTTTGTGCGTAGTTTACACCACTGATATCAAGAACTTGATAAAATATTTGGCGTTAAATACGTCGTTTTATGAAACCCAAATGGCATCAATTGGTCCGGAATCGAGCATTTGCCGTAAATGAAGCTCCGTAATTTCGATGGCGTGAATTACTCCGGTCTCCGGCTTTATGAAACCGAATTGGCATCAAATACGCCAAATCTGGCATAATTGACGGAACGCCGTAAGTAATTCCTTTTATGAAACGAGGCCCAGGTGGGTGACAGCACGTGATCGCCTGAGGCGGTCGGGGTAAAAATATTTTACCCTTGAATGCTGGATGCATGCACTGCGACTTTTTATTATAAGAATGAAGAGCGTGCAATCGACGTGTAAAGCGTGTAAAGGCGTGTAATCGACCGTATCCGGGACGAAACAGCGAGGGGGGGTCGTACCCGCCCCCCCCCCCCCTCGGCCGGCGCGTATGTAGAAAACCAATAGGTCCGGCGAGGGTTTTCATTGTTGACTTGCTTAAGCATAAAGGTGTGATGTAAGGCAGTTTTTCCGAAAAGTGGCATGATATTGTACCCAGGGTTACTTTTACAGGAAAAGTCGAGAGGGGGAATAAAGCTCGGGACAAGGGCGGATCCAGTGGCATCTGAAAGGGGGTCCAATGCCATTAGGTTTTTGTTAGGATGGCGCCTGCAGAACCTTACCTACCCCCAAATCCTACTCTCTCCCCGGATTCTGGCCACTTTATATTGTTATGTTGCCAAAAAAATAAATTAGCTAAAAAATATACGTAGGTACCTACCTTGGCGGTAAGGGGCGGGGGAGGACCCAACTTGACTGCGCCCTTGCGAAAGTCAATCAGTAGTATCAACCTATTACTCTGGCTAAACATCAAGTAGCGCCTTTCTAAATAGAGAGAGGTTAGCACGTGACTATTTTTGCTAGGCCAAGACCGATTGAAGGACCCTGGTTCGAAGGAAGACCCTTGGTTCGAAGAGGTCATGACCCCCGTCCCCCGCCGGTTTCTACGCCTGTAGCGATATGTCAGTGATTGCGAAGAGACGGAAGAGACAAAACAAGAGACGGTCCCACCGACCATCCGATCGGTATCGGGTCAAATCTGGAGTTCCCGCTGCACTGAACGTAAAATGGTTGGATGGAACCTCAAATTGAAAATTATCTAAGCGCCAGCAACGTTGATTGATGACAAGAGTCTGATCAACGATGATTATAGAATCTGAGTAGCGAATTGATTGAAAATGGGCTCAAAAATAAGTTTGAAAGGGGGAAATTCCCCCTTCCCTCCCTAGCCGTTCGCGCACAATTTGAAAGGGGGAGCGGAATTTTCGAAGGGGGAAATTCCCCCTTTCCCACCTTTAAAAGTTACCCTGATTGTACCCAGTTTCCGATAACTTTACGGTGGAATATTTTCGTGAGAAAAACCGGAAAACCTTGTCCCAATCTAGAGAGCTCTGACGGCGCACCATATGTCATATTGACACGGGAACGGAGTCAATCGCTTCAGAATGAATGTCCAGAACCATTGTAGTTGCCGGGTATTCAGCGTCAAAGTTGTGCGACCGCCAAGCTTGCCAAAGGTGAACGCAATGTAACGTGAGACTTTGAGGGAAATTGGTATTAGTTCGACGTGTACGCTAGTAGTCTATGGTTAAGCTCGGTTGTAGCTCCGTTTTATTCCGGTGCAATATGCATTTCATTAATCACTTAGGGTTTCTAAGTCAGACGATAGCTCCTGGTGTACGTGTCGGGTTGGAGTCGATGTCAGGTAACCCTGGAGCTGGCTATGTTCTGAGCGCCCCAATGGGGCCGCTTCATCACGTCATTACAGCGCCGTCAGCGACGCACTGCTCCTTGCAATCGTCTCCGGGGGGGGGGGGGGGATCCAACAATAAATATGGCAGTTAGATGCCTGCTAAGGATAAGATGTCGCCGGCTGAAGCGGGATCGGCCGACGCGGGAAACGCGGCAATCACAATTTTGTGTTTACACACTCATAATTCAAATTTTTACCGGCCGATTTTCAAAATTGTTTGACCAGAAGATTGCCTGTACATTTTTTCACAGTCTACAATTCAGGCGGCGCGCAACGGCTGGCGGCGGCCGCCGTGGCGACAGGATGTTTGAATTTGCACCGCTATTATAAGAAAAGTTGTGAACCGATTTTCTTTTTTCTTGCACGAGAGGATCCGCAATTCAATTCTGTGTATGTGTTACAGGGAGTTTGAGAAATCCGTGAGTTTGCAAACTCCCTAGGGAGTTTGCAAACTCCCTGACCCATCAGTGAGTTTGCAAATTCACTAGGGAGTTTGCAAACTCACTGACCGGTCAGGGAGTTTGACAAATTCCAGAGCGATTGGGACGAATAAAAACAAGTGTGCAGCATGTGGGTGTCATACGTGCCGTCCGTGATGTTAAAACAAAGGCGGCTAGTTGTACGGCCTATTTAAGAGTCGCACGCTGACAAAAAGCCTACAGATCATATGCACACCATAAATGCCTACTGAAGATTTTAAACTGTCCAGTGATCTAGCCCAAACATGTACCGCCCGCTTCATTTAGTCATAGGGTAAGGGCGGGTAAGAGTACGCGGGCGATAAGAGTACGCATCAGCTGTTTCGGTTGCCTAGCAACGCGGGTTTGTCGAGTTCATGAAGTGACATGAAGCCGCCAGTGCGTGCTTGTCACCAACGGAACGTGGGCGTTGAGCGGCGACGCTGTTGAGTTTAAGGCGATGAATATCATTTTCGAGCGTTATGATATTATTATGGTATGGTACAATAATTTTGATACTTGGCAGTTGAGATAAGGTACATTTCCGTGATTGTTGTGGGAAACTTGTGAGGTTATCTGGGGAAATACTGTGCAGTGCAATATTCTGTTTGCGAAGTTTTGCACAACGTTTCGGGGTTGTTTTGTGCGCGAATTGCATGTACGGTAAGAGGACGCACTGTTCAGGAGGGTAAGAGTACGCAGAATTATACATTAAATCGAATATACAGAAATATACAGTTATTAATCTATCGCTCAATGACGTTTGTTTTGAAGGTATATCCTCAATGGAGCACTGTGATGCAGATGCGTACCCGAAATTCTTCCAAATACGAGTTATTCTCCCTTTTGATTGTGCATTTTTTAAGAAACACACGACATGATTATTTCCTGATTTATAGATTTGAAAGATTTATTTTATGTTTTTCTTTTTGGATACTAGAATTAACTTAAGTGCCTTCTGAGTTTGAAGTTAAGCATTTGGACAGTACAAGCTGCATAGGTGTGTGTTCATATGCTTGCGTACTCCACCCGCCTGGCGTGCGTACTCTTACACACCCCATATGGTAAGAGTACGCAACTGCAGCGGTTCAGAAAATGTCAGTTTTAGACCACTTCCATTTACGCTGAAGGATCGTTGCCTCATGGGTTGATGGCTAATTCAATGAACTTTAATATTCCCTATTTGCGATTTCTTTCTTTCAAATATTAAACAAATGAGAGCAAGAAATCCACTAAGTGCGTACTCTTATACGACTTCACCCTACAATTATTTAGTTCACGTCCCAATTATAGATCCGTTCCACACAAGTGTTCCACACGTATGCCTTATACAGGGTATATTGAATTAGGGGGTAGGACCAAGTTTAGTAGGCATGATCTCAGCAATTATCTTGTTTTATATGGCGGTTTTCATTATCACAATATTATTTTTGATATCATGAAGTTTGTATATCTCGGTTTTACGAAAAATAGTAGGGCAACAAAGATAAATTTCGCGAAAAAACAATTTTAGTTGGAAACATCCATTCTGGTATGCAAAATTCAGTATGAAGCCCAGTATGGTGACCGTCTAGTGTGCTTCCAAGGCTGAGTACCTGATATCAACAGAAGTTGTTTACTATTTTGCCTTACGTTGCTAGGTGGTTGCTAGGGAGCTAAGGATACTCTCTTGCGCGATCATTTGCACTTATTTTTCCTCATTAGGTATATCGACATGTTGCTGTTTCTGAGACCTAACTCATGCTTAGAAAAGAACAGTTTTCTTAAAATGTGTATTTAACCCGCGCCCTGCTGGGGGGGGGGTGTTTGAACACCCCCCTTGTGGTTTTTCGCGAATATCTCAAAAACGGCGGCGCGGAGCGCCGCCGTTTTTGGTACACCTTATCATACATCCATTCTACACATGTTGTGAAAATTTCAGACCAAGGTCATTCAAGGTCAGGTCACCAGGTCACTTGAAGTGACCTCACCTCATAAAAAGTTTCAATGTCTGTCATAGCTACACCGAGTAACCGATCGCTTTGAAACTTTCAGCAATTGCTAAGAGCAATAGCATGTACAAAATGTATATCTCAGAATTTTGATATCGATGACCTAAGGTCAGGTCAATTTTGCGACCTCCCCATTATAAGTCAATGGGAGAAAATTGAAATGCGCCTCTTTTGGACAAAAGACAATATAAACACTCCCAAACACCGAATTACAAGTGGTTTAGACACACTGAACATGAAAATGGTGTCCGTGACCCTTGTTTATGCCCTGAGGTCATCTTAGGTCACGAATGGTATCTAACAGTTTTTCGCAAATAACTTTTGATAGAGGCATGCTAGAGCGATGAAAACGCCTTAGATGTGTTCAGCTCGACGATACGGATCGACTGATATGCAACATGACCCTTTCCGGTCAGGTCATGACCTTGACCTGAGGTCAAATTTTCAAGTTGACCTTTCAAGGTCAACTTATAGTTCATTCGATGCGTCTTGACGAGAGGAACACGATGCCGGTAAAAGTAAGCTCGTACAAGGCTTGGGTCAAAAGTTATTGCAGAAAAAGTGTTTCCGAAAAAAATCCGCTATTTTTGCAGTTTTTGCCCCCTGCAGGCAAAACCGTTGACGTTAGGTCAAATCTGAGAGAATTACTCAGAAAGGGCTTTAATAGGGCTATCGAATGCGCTTTTCCGCAGCGCTGTAGCTCTATTGGTTCTCGAGTTATGCGTTGGCTTTTTGGAAATTTTCGACATTCGACCTGGAAATCGGCGAAATTTTGCCTTCAATGACCTCTGGTGACCTGACCTTTGACCTGACCAAAAAATTGACCGAAGTGATTTCGTCATTATTTTTGACGCTCTTTCGAACGCCGCCTTCCGCGTATCGCTACGTGGCCCAGGAGCCGAGTTACAAGGGGGAGGTGTTCAAACACCCCCCCCCCCCCCAGCAGGGCGTGGAAATCCAGGACCCCCAGCCGGGCGCGGGCTAATTGCCGTGGTATTAACACAGCTCTGCAATTCTGCTTAAATATCTGCAAAATCCTGACTTCCCGGAAAATTGTTGGTGGTGATGGGGATCGAGCCCGTCGATGAAAAGTAAGTCAATATTCAAAGGCTTCAAAACGTTATTTCTTGTTGTTCTGTGAAATAGCAATGCAAAGACCGATGATAGTGCCAGTGTTGACCTTTCCAATGAAGCATTGCAATTAGTAGTAAGGTTATTATCACTTAAGATATCTTCCATAAAATATTAGAATGCTGCCATTGTCTTGCTGTAGGACAGGGTTACTTTCAGTCTCTTGGGAACACGATTTGCCGGTCTCAGATCGAAAAACACTTCAAAAAGCGGTAATAGACAATGAAATTTCCTACCTGATAGTATCTCGGGTTTTTATATATCCTGTCTAGAATTTTCATAAATCAGACGTAAAAATGGCAAATTTCGTCAGATTCCGAATTTTTGCCATTGGGTCTAATGTAAAGCATGGCTACTTTCAGTCTCTTGGGAACACGATTTCCGTACCTCAGATTGAAAAACACTTCAAAAGTCGCAGATAGTAGATGATTTAATCTACAAGATAGCATCTCGCTTTTTTCTGTATCTGGTCATGTATCTTCATAAAACTCTCTCAAATATAGTCAATTTAGCATTAAAGTCTATGGATTTAGAAGAATTTTCATATCCGACTAGATTTGGGCTACCATGTCTGCTGACCGGGGGCCGTGCCTTATATACCTTAGCATAAATGACCAACTGAGCTGTTTTTTTTTTGTTTTTTTTTATATATTGAGCGCCTGACTCTGGAATAGCCGCACTTGTGTGGAGCGGATACAATTGGGCCGTGAACTAAATAAATGTATGACTGAATAAAGCGGCGCTACATGTTTGGGCTAGATCACTGAGCATTTTAAAATCAAATGTGTGGTGTGCATATGATCTGTAAGCTTTTTGTCAGCGTGCGACTGTTAAATAGGCCGTACAACTAGCCGCCTTTGTTTTAACCCGCGCCCGGCTGGGGGTCCTGGATTTCCACGCCCTGCTGGGGGGGGGTGTTTGAACACCCCCCCTTCTAACTCGGCTCCTGGGCCACGTAGCGATACGCGGAAGGCGGCGTTCGAAAGAGCGTCAAAAATAATGAGGAAATCACTTCGGTCAATTTTTTGGTCAGGTCAAAGGTCAGGTCACCAGAGGTCATTGAAGGCAAAATTTCGCCGATTTCCAGGTAGAATGTCGACAATTTCCAAGAAGCCAACACATAACTCGGGAACCAATAGAGCTACAGCGCCGCGGAAAAGCGCATTCGATAGCCCTATTAACGCCCTTTCTGAGTAATTCTCTCAGATTTGACCTAACGTCAACGGTTTTGCCTGCAGGGGGCAAAAACTGCAAAAATAGCAGATTTTTTCGGAAACAGTTTTTCTGCAATAACTTTTGACTCAAGCCTTGTACGAGCTTACTTTTACCGGCATCGTGTTCCTCTCGTCAAGACGCATCGAATGAACTATAAGTTGACCTTTAAAGGTCAACTTGAAAATTTGACCTCAGGTCAAGGTCATGACCTGACCAGAAAGGGTCATGTTGCATATCAGTCGATCCGTATCGTCGAGCTGAACACACCTAAGGCGTTTTCATCGCTCTAGCATGCCTCTATCAAAACTCAAAAGTTATTTGCAAAAAAACTGTTAGATACCATTCGTGACCTAAGATGACCTCAGGGCATAAACAGGGGTCACGGACACCATTTTTATGTTCAGTGTGTCTAAACCACTTGTAATTCAGTGTTTGGGAGTGTTTATAATGTCTTTCGTTCAAAAGAGGCGCATTTCAATTTTCTCCCATTGACTTATAATGGGGAGGTCGCAAAATTGACCTGACCTTAGGTCATCGATATCAAAATTCTGAGATATACATGTTGTACATGCTATTGCTCTTAGCAATCGCTGAAAGTTTCAAAGCGATCGGTCACTCGGTGTAGCTATGACAGACATTGAAACTTTTTATGAGGTGAGGTCACTTCAAGTGACCTGGTGACCTGATCTTGAATGACCTTGGTCTGAAATTTTCACAACATGTGTAG
The DNA here is from genome assembly GCF_019059575.1 of Amphibalanus amphitrite. Lineage (NCBI taxonomy): Eukaryota > Metazoa > Arthropoda > Thecostraca > Balanomorpha > Balanidae > Amphibalanus > Amphibalanus amphitrite. The sequence continues at coordinate 868,222 of NW_024881605.1, read as the reverse complement.
AATTGATGTATGATAAGGTGTACCAAAAACGGCGGCGCTCCGCGCCGCCGTTTTTGAGATATTCGCGAAAAACCTCAAGGGGGGTGTTCAAACACCCCCCCCCCCAGCAGGGCGCGGGTTAACATCACAGACGGCACGTATGTCACCCACATGCCGCACACTTGTATTTATTTGTCCCAATCGCTCTAGAATTTCTCAAACTCCCTGACCGGTCAGTGAGTTTGCAAACTCCCTGTAACATATGTACTTATTTGCTGATCTGTTTATTTTGATTTTTTTAATCAACTGATAAGTGCCAAAAGATTGGTAGGGCTCAGCGAACATTGATAGGGCCCAAATAAACATTGGTAGGGCTCGGGCCCTACCAGGCGTATACAAAACGACGCCCCTGGCTACAGATGAAGTTGCCGCCATTGAAAGCCCACTGGCGGATCCAGGGGGGGGGGCACGGGGGCCATTGCCCCCCAAAGGCCTAAAGTGGCCTGTTTGCCCCCCCCCCCCTAAACGTCAGAAAAATTGCTAAGAAAATATACCTTGATGGAGGTTTTTAGCCACTTGGTGAAGTAAAGTTTTCCACAGCATAATATGGAAGCAATATGGTAGCAGTGAGGGTCAGTCAAAAGTTGCGCGAGTGGAGTCGACCTTAAAAAAAGACTGTTGTTGGCACGTGTTTATGGCGCGGTAGCTGGGAGTTGGCGGTGTTTCGCGTGGTGTAGCATCACTGGCGGATCCGGGGGGGGGGGGCACGGGAGCCTGAGGTGCCCCTGGCAGGCCCGTGGTGCCCTTGCTAGGTCTGTGGTGCCCCTGGACCCTGGCAGGCCTGTGGTGCCTCTGGCGAGCCTAGGGTGCCCCTGCTAGGCTGCTGATGCCCCTGGGACCTGACAGGACTGTGGTGCCCCTGACAAGCCTAAAGTGCCCCCAACAGGCCCGTGATGCCCCCGACAGGCCCAAGGTGCCCCTGCGTGATGCCGTGATGCCTGCGAGGCCGGTGGGGCCCCTGACAGGCCCATGGTGCCCCTGCGAGGCCGGTGGTGCCCCTGCTAGACCGGTGGTGCCCCTGGCAGGCCTGTGGTGCCCCTGGCAGGCCTGTGGTGCCCCTGCTAGGCCGCTGGTGCCCCTGGGCCCTGACAGGACTGTGGTGCCCCTGACAGGCCCAAGGTGCCCCTGCAAGGCCGGTGGTGCCCCTGTAAGGCCTGTGGTACCTCTGCTAGGCCTCTGGTGCCCCTGACAGGCCCATGGTGCCCCTGCGAGGCCGGCGGCGCCCCTAGCAGGTCTCTGGTGTCCCTGACAGACCTGGGGTGCCCCTGACAAGCCTGTGGGGCCCCTCACAGGCCCGTGGTGCCCTTGCTAGGCCTGTGGTGCCCCTGGCGGGCTGGTGGTGTCCCTGCTAGGCCGGTGGTGCCCCTGACAGGCCTGTGGTGCCCCCGGGCACCAAGGGGGGTCATGACCCATGTGGCCCCCCTTGGATCTGCCACTGATACATATTATATTGATTTGTAATGGCGTTATGGCTTACGCAATATGCAATTGCAGGCACTTGGTATCCCTCACTTATCCCTCATTGAGGGCTCTGGCGGGCTCCTGAGGGCCCACGTCTATCTCCGGGAGCCCTAGACATCCTTTGGGTCCTTTCAGTCCACTATAGCATAAGAGGTCTCCATGCGAGTCCTATACATCTGAGGGCGTACCCTGACGTCTGAGGTACCCAACTGCAGCTCCAATGGTCTCTTACACTGGCGGATCCAGGGAGGGGGCATTTAGGGCCATGCCCCCTTCCCAGAGGCCTTAAGTGGCCCGTTTGCCCCCTCCCCCAAGCGATAATGAAACATAGTTCAATCAGTGCCTGGCCCAGGAGCCGAGTTAGATACCCCGTTTACATGAGTCAGCGAAAATGACGCTTAGAACGGATATTTCCGTTTAGCGAAAAGTGCGCAAGTTTCGACTCATGTAAACTGGTTTGGGCGCGCAAAAATGACGATTACGCGGAACGGAAATATCCGATGAATTAATGGGAAATATCCGTTTAGGACGTCAGGCCTAAACGGATTTTGTGCGCATCTAGCAGAAAATGACATGAATATGCATGTTTTATCGATGAAATTTTTTAGTTTACACATCAAAATACATATTTATCTTGAATGGTAGGTCTAATGACAATGAGATCCACTTTTATTTAGATATTAACCCGCGCCCCACTGGAGGGGGCTATTTATAGCCCCCCCTCTCGTTTTTCTGCAATAACTTCCGAACCGCTTGACGTATCGACGCCAAACTTTCAGTACCTTCGGCTGCATCAATTTGACACCTTGTGTCAAAATTTGAACTTCGTACCTACCATAGGTCGGCCGGAAATGACGTCAGAGTGACGTCATGTTCGGCCGATTTCGACGCAAAACATTGAACCACGGCAATCGCTCCCAAGAGCTCAGTTTTTAAGCTAGATCCATTTTCTTTGCATGAGAGGACTCAGAATAGACTGCGCTATCAAACTGCTATCTCGGATTTTCGAAATTTTGGAAATTTCGAAAATTTCATATAATAAAATTTAAAATTTATATTTTTACATTTTTTTCAGAAAATTTTTGACTTTTCGAAAAAACCGGAATATATGTGATAGAACGCATTATTATGACTAACTCTAGCAAGTTTTAGCTAAATATCTTCAAAAATGGCCAAGTTATACGCATTATTGCAAAAAATTAACAATTATTAATTTTTCAAATCAATTTTTCAGCACGAATTTGACATCGTACGCCAATATAAATAGCACCATCGTGTTCCTGAGCTCAAACTGCATCCAATAGACACCTTCTTTGTTGAAAAATTTTAACTTCAAAATTTGACCTTTTTTGACCTGAAAGTGACCTGACCTAAGCTAAATTTGACTCAAAATGACCTCGAATGACACAGACGACATCAAATTCGAAATTTTTGGCCTAAATGGACCATAAAACATGTGTCACGTGACCGACGGATGATATAATATTTTCGTGACCTGTGATGACCTGACCTTGACCTGAAAATCAAAGTACAAGTTTGGTACCCTCAGAGTATCTAGAGCATCTGTTCACGAGTGTGTGAACCAAAAATGAGCCTGATCTGACTTGTAAGACGGCGGCCAGAGCCCAAAACGTGAAGAAGCCAAAATGCTAATAATTTTTACTTTGACCTGACCTGTGACGTCATCGGTGACCTCGAGGTCAATGAAATTAGGTTTCGCTCGACAGTTTTTCCGGGGCTATCAGACGCCGTTTGAATTTTGACGATCGGCCCAGTAGTTTTGGAGTTAGGAGGGGGGGCTATGAATAGCCCCCCCCAGTAGGGCGTGTTATACGCAGACCCCAGTGGGGCGCGGGTTAATCACGCGGCACAATCCAATGCATTCAATCGCAAAATATGTGAATGGGCACTTTCAATCCCGTGTAAACAATGTAACAAGATAAGGATTGGCGCTTCTAAGCACATACCATCCTGACGCCACCACATTACAAACACTTACGGGTGAGTGCGGCCCCCCTCCCCGCTCCAAAGCCGTTGCTGACATTTCGGCATTGGCCACTTTTCTGTCTGGGGTCGCAACTTTTCAAGTGTGTAGAAAAACATGTAGCCATCTCTCTGCTGGCTTTCACCGAGTGCATCCGATTCGCGGATTCGACTAACTCGGTGGTTCTCGTAGCGGAACCAGCATTCGCGTTCAGCGCTGTAAACGGTGGCCACGAAGTGGCCCGCGTGAGTATCGCCGCCATAGTGGCTTACCACGCCTACTAGCTGGTACGCGTGGTCACCGGCCAGGTTCGCCGGGCACGGCGACAGGTTATCTCCGCGTGGGGCTCTGGCAGCTGTGCCTGTTCAGAGGCCTCTGTCACTTCTGTTTGCCGTATTTTAACCTCCTGCGGTTCACAGTTTTTGTCTTCGTTATTCTGTGGCGGCTTCCACTCGGATTCGGCGAGGTCTAGCTTGGATGGCGGTATTGACATCTCTGCTGCAGCCACCTCTGACGAGGGAGGAACCGATGTCGTGATTCGCACTGGTGCTGTGGCCCCGACTGGATCCAGCGGAGTGGCAGCTCGAACTGGAGGTGACGGTCCAGAGGCGAGCGGTAGTCCTAAGTGGTCCGGCTCAGACTCCTCGGCGTCGCTGAGCGTGCCCATTGTTGGGCGCCGATGTAGGGAATCGGTGACCTCACCTGCGACGTACTTATTTAAGGACAAAATCTTAGGAATACCAACACTGGCACGGATCTTCTTGGGCGTATCTCCAAGAAAGGCGCAGCGATTCAGCTGCAGGATCAGAGTCCTGGGTAGCTGACTGATCTTCAAGGTGACGCAGGATTCATCGTGGCCGCAGTGCTGGCAGAGCATGGTGCGTCGTTCGGGGCACATGCTGAGATGTAGCGCTTCCTGCAGTGTCGGTATGTCGGTGCTCTGGCGGCGTGGCACGTTGACAAACCAGCAGATGTTATTCAGGTGCTTCATCACCGTCTGACCACATTTGATGCACGTCTTACTCTCCAGGATCTGATGTTGAAAATGTTCTCGAACCGGGTTATCCGTCAGGTGGCACGCATCTATCTCGTCGCTCATGGTGCCCAAAAGGCGCAGCAAAAACTCGCCGGCGTCCTGCATTTCTGTGCCACCGTACACCGGGTCCATGTCGGCAAACACTTCGTGCAGCTGTTTGAGGTGGGTAGCGACTGACTCAGTGAGCGCCTTTTGTCGGAGCACCATAAGTTTGGCAACAGCGCTCGTAGTGTCACATTGGCCACTTTCCCACTGACAAGGACCGGAGATCAGCGACATCATCTCACTCAGAAATGGATGCAGGCCCAACAGTGACTGCAGCGCAGCGTTCTGGTAACATGTGTTGCCATGGTTAGGTAGACCGATGTATAACGGGTCACCGCTTTTCCAGTCCGCCTCTTGCTGTCGAGTAGCCGAGAGCGATTGTGCCTCACGGCTGGCGGTCCGTGCCACCCCGTCATAACGCTGCTGTGCCTGCACCTTGCTGCTTTCAACAGACTTGGGATGTGATGGTGGCTGATTCGTTTTCTGGCTATCAGCGCAGCTGGAGTCTCTGGCGTCACTCGACTCCGTTGATGTTTTGCTGGTGACTTGTTTAGTTGGTTTCCGGGGAACCCGGCCCTCTTGAGTTGAGCATGCTGTTGCTAGGATGGCCGCAGCGTTTCCCCGAATGATGGCCAAGGACACGCGCTGCCGCAGCCAAGCGACCTCTCTGCGATCTCCTGTGAGCTCAGAGATCCTCCTGCCCAGCTCTGCCAGGAGGGCTGTGGCCCATAGGCGGCGGAACGGGGGGGCACCGGGGCACCGTGCCCCCCCCCTTGAATTCTGCAAGGAGGGCACCAATAGCAAGGTGACCCCCCTTAAATTTGATGTATTAGTACCAGGGGTGGATTCGGGAAAACTCCCAGGGGAGGGTCGTGAATCGAAGTGGTGCCCCTACCTATACCCACAATTAAAACCTCAACGGATTTCGGCCACTTAATTTTGGTGGTGCCCTATTTTCAGTTTGTTTCTTTATTTTTGGTTAGTCATGTGATGACTGGTGCCCCTGCTAGGCCGCTGGTGCCCCTGGAAAGACTGTGGTACCTACCTACCCTGCCCCTGACAAGCCTACGGTGGGCCCTGACATGACCTAGGTGCCCATGGGCCCTGACAGGCCCGTGGTGCCCCTGACAAGCCTGTGGTGTCCCTGGGCCTTGGCAGGTCTGTGGTGCCCCTGGCGAGTCTGTGGTGCCCATGTTAGAACGCAGGTGCCCTTGACAGGTTTGTGGTGCCCCTGACAATCCTAAAGTGCCAACGACAGGCTTGTGGTGCCCTTGACAGGCCCATGGTGCCCTTGCGAGGCCGGTGATTCCCCTGCGAAGCCGATAGTGCCCCTGGCAGGCCTCTGGTGCCCCTGGCAGGTCTGTGGTGCCCCTGGAAGACCTGTAGTGCTTTTGCTAGGCCGATGGTGCTCCTGACAGGCCTGTGGTGCCACTGACAGGCCCGTGGTGCCACTGACAGGCCCGTGGTGCCACTGACAGGCCCGTGGTGCCACTGACAGGCCCGTGGTGCCCCTGCTAGGCCTGTGGTACCCCTGGCGGGCCTGTGGTGCCCCTGTCGACTGTCAGGCCTGTGGTGCTCCTGGCAGGCATGTGGTGACCCCAGGCCCTAAGTCATGACCCATGTGACCTCCCCCCTGGGATTCGCCATTGATTAGTACTACGATGGCTTCTTGGGAATTTGATACATGTAGGATAAATGGAATTTATCAAACGACAATAAGGAAGAGACAAACACATAGGTACTTGAGGATCAGCTTAAAGTTAACCACACATACGGGAGTGAACTGCTATTTTCGTTTAGTAAAAATAAAAATGAAAAAAAAAATAATCGTGTCAGGGCTGTGACGAAAAATAAGTGGCCTAAATCCGATCAGAAAACAGGATTTGGGGGTACCCTAGGTTTGGCTCCTTGAGCTGGTGCCCCCCCCCCCCCTTGTCTCAAATCGTTCCGCCGCCTATGCTGTGGCCGCTGGTCTCAGCACTCCGGTAGTTTCTACGGCCACTGGGACGAAGATGTGCCTCTCGGCAATATCTGCGTACTTCGTTCTTTTACGAGCTTCCGCGGCTGCCGCTGGTGATCCTGGCTCCAGGGCGGCTTTTGCAACGGCGCTGTCGGCAAATGTGTCTACGCAGGTTGCATCCCACACGAGGCTCTTTCCCTGCCTGTATGGGAAGAGAGTGACGCCGTCCGGTCTCTTGCCGTCCCCTCGGTCGAGTCCCTGTGGCTCAAGGATGGAGGGCATTCCTGCGCTGGTCAGCGCACGCCTTACCACGTCATTGAGGTTTGCGTGACGTGGAAGGCGCCCGGCTGACTTTTTGCAAGAGAGTCCATGGTGACCTTGAGAGTCCACTGGGCGGCTACATTGGCTGCAGTTGTGCGGCTTGCAGATAGGAGCTCTCAGTCGTAGAGCCACAGCGACTCTGACGGTTTCTGCATCGAGATGGAGGCCAAGATTAGCCGCCGGCATCGCCTGCAGCCAGGCTGCCGTGTGAGGTTTGCAGGCGGCGAGGAGGCGGGCCCGGTCCACTTGATTTGCTGAATCGATCAGTCGTTCGCGGACTGTCTTGCATGCCAGGTCATCCCAGGCTCGCTGCAAATGTTTCTCGTGTTTTTCTGGGACGTCATCCAGGCTCAGAAGCTTCTTGAATTCGTTCGTAGCAGGCTCGACGATGCTGAGCGTGGGAATACTGACGTCCATCGGGCTGATAGTCGCCATCAGCGAGGCTGCAGCGTGCAAGGATGCCAAGTAACAAGGAAGGGCGAGGGACTCAACAGAGCGGATGCCGATCCCCCCATGTCTTAAGGGTAGTGACGCTTGGATCCAAGTAGAGTCAGATATATCGACGTTAGTAACGTCGGCTAGGGTTGACCTTACGATTTCATCGATTTTGCCAAGGCCAGCGCTTTCGATGTACAGTGGACTGGAGCGCAGTAGGTAGGTGACACGGGGCGCCGATACATGATGAGCGAGGAAGAAAAGGCCTGTGTGCCTATCCAGGAGGCGGATCCGCTCGCAGAGCTTTGAGATCATGTCGGCGACGTTTTTTGCCGCGTTTGAGAGGCCGTCTTCGTGTAATGGAGAACCCAGAAGCTGAATAGATCTCACTGACGTTTCTGAGATCTCGGGGACGGTGCGTTTCACTTCATAGATCGCCCTTTTTTGCTGGTCCTCTCTCATGTCGTTCAAGATATTCACTTCACATTTGGCGGGATTTAGGTGAAGGCCGACCTCTGGGAGCATCTTGGTGACCGTTTGAAGGTCGGAGATGACGTCAGCAACCGGGCCTCCAATTGTGGCATCGTCCAAATACCATATGTTCAGTGGGGACTTGAGGCTGCGTGCGCACGTGTTGACAGCCAGTGCGAATGCGAGCGGGCCCAGCGGGTCGCCTTGCTGGACACCCGTGGAAGACATGATTGTGTGACCAGCTATGAGAAGTGGGGTTGGCGTGCTGTACGCCTGATAGGCCATCGCGTATACCTCTGGGCAGTTGTCCTTCAGGCACTGAAGCACTACGTCGCGCCTCACGGTATTGAACGCGTTTTTGACGTCTACTTTGATTAACACTCGTGTTGTTTCCGTTTGGCTTGCGGAACGTTTTGCAAAGTTCCTTGCTGCGTGTACCGCAGCCTCACAGCCGAGTGGAGTGCCCACACCCAGCTGCACGGGTCTCAATTCAGGACCCAGGATGTCAGCTGCAAAGCGGGCGGCTATGCGTGCTGGCAGGCGACGGTAGACGCTGCCAACAGCAATCGGGCGCAGCCCACCATCTTTCTTTCGAAAAGCGCACAGAGAAGCACTGTAGAGGGCATCACGGGCACATGATGGCAGCCGACCGGCCAGAACCAGGTTAGTGAGCGCCGTAAGGGAGGTAAGCATGCGCTGACCGGCCTCTCCCGCCTCTGCTGAAATGAGCTGCCGCAGGTGGAGAGGCCTGATGCCATCCAGACCCGCAGAAGATCCCGTGGGCATAGAAAGAACCGACTGCCTGACCTGGCTTTCCGTTACAGTCATCGGAGGTGCGTCTGTTGACGACGGTGGCGGTGGTATGCATTCGTCTTCAGGTGCTGGGGGATGTTTGAGGCGCAGCAAACTGATGACTTCATCCGTGGGCTCAGCTAGAGGCTCGTTAGATGTGAGCGTCCTGAGTGCTGCCCCCACATCACCGTCCGCGCACTTCGCGTACACCCTACGGGCGATGTCCTCATCCTTGGTATGGTGCGCTTGCCTTGTCTGTGCAGTTTTCTCGTTCGAGTTGTGGTAAAGGGTGCTACCATTATCAGCCTCTACTCTCTGTGTAGACGATATTTCTTCAGTGGCCTGTCTTTTGATCAATGTTGTAAGAGAGCAGTTACGCTTGTTAGTGTCTGGAGATCGCAGAGCCGTGAATGCAAAAGAGAATAGACGCCACCAAGTGTCTAGACTTGTGCTGGAGACTGCTGCGTTTATTCTATCTGAGAGGCTATTTGCTACTACCGCGCGGGCGGCTTTTGGAATGAGCCTTACGATTTTTGTGGATTCGCGGAGTTGAGCAAGTTTGGTCGGTATATCGCCAATTTGCTGATTTCGATCTGTTGTTTCCGTTTCTTTGCTGTCTTTCTGTATGTTTCCCTCTGATTGATCTTTAGTGGAGGTGAAGCTGCCACTTTTCAAGCAAACGCGGCAGTGCCAAATGGATAGATCCCTGGCTTGAGCCACTGTCAATCTCGCACATGAGGTGTGCCAGCGCGCTCCGCAGCCACCGCAGATAATCGCGGCTTTGCGAACAGACAGACTGCGACATGCTGCGCAACGAGGAAAATCTTGATCGGACTTCATTAGCTTCATTAACTGGCATTGTCACTGCAAAGGCGCCCCTGCCACTTTGAGATATCAAACGGGCGAATTATCCAGTTCTGGCGACGTAGTGCTCCGTGGCATCTGATTATCTCCGAACAGTTCGGATGGGATGGACCTTAAAAACGGTTGCCTTATTCATTTTTTATTGCTAGTGCTTCGTCTCGGTTCACTTAAAAAGGGAGCCTCGTAAAATACGATTGTACTTTTAACCCGGCACCGCCTGGGCTATTTCCGTACCCACGACAGCCTGGGGGGGGGGGGTCGGATCCGACCCCCCCTGTTATCTCGAGAACCAATGGTCGTATCGAGCCCCGCGAGGCGGCGTTCGAAAGGTCTCTACGAGACCTTCCCAAAGCACTCTTAAGATTTTAAGATTGAGGTCAACTTTCGGGTCAAGGTCAGGTCAAAGGTCAAATTCAGGGGTTTGCATGATTAGGCTTACGGACAGCAGAATCGATAGCTGCTGCTCGAAACTCACCAAAAATGACCTCAAAGGCCTAGTGAAGGTACCATGTGCGTATAGGGGTCATACTAAGTACGGGTCAAGGTCAGGTCAGGTCACGAAAGGTCACGGTTTTCACTATCTGCTACATAGGCGTGCGACACATGTTTTATGGCTTATTTTTCACGCCGAATCCAATGATAATGGTTATATGTGACCCCAAGTCACTGTGCTGGTGATAAGTGTGCATTGAAAGCATAGAAAATCGTTTATACCATACATAACTAAAGGAGGGCTGAGAAAAAATGTCAATTTTTCAACTTTTTATTTTTGACATAAAAATGCACTTTTCTAGACGAGCTTTGTCCCAGGAATCTAGTGGTGCCATTTGTTTTCACATGCGATGTTCAGAAGTGCCTCTAATTCACGAAAATGCTTATGACGTCACCATGCCCTATGCATGTTGGAGCTATTTTTTACAATTTGGGGGTCAAAAATCAAGATAGAAAGTTGAAATTTGGGGCATCTAATGTTCTTATAGAGCTCTACAACATATATTCCGGTTTTTTTGAAATTCCCAAAATTTTGGATTTTATTAGCTGTTTCCCAAAAAATATAGTTTTTTGAATTTTTAGGGGTGAAAAATGCATTTTATGGAAAATCCGAGATAGCCATTTTAAAGAACTCGTTGAGCTGCGTCTTTTCATGTCCTTAATTAGCAATTTGCTTTAAACCCTGATTTTTGGCGATTTTTTAAACATTTACCACTTTTTGACTAAAAACGCCATGTAGTAACATCACTAAAATCGATATATCTCAAAAAATTTTGGAAATTTTTTCTTAAAAATTGCACAGGAGACGTCAAATTGATGGGGGAGAAGGTATGCCAAGTTTCAAGTAGATAGCGAAAGTGGTTCATGAGTTATTCAAGAAAAACCGAGGGGGGTCGGATCCGACCCCCCCCCCCAGGCGGTCGCGGGTTAAGCGCCTTATCTCCGGTGCAAGGCGATCTCGGGGAACAATGTCACGTTTTTCTCCGGAAGAAAAATATGCGATCTCTTGCAATCGCTGACGCTCTAAGAAGTTGTCAAATATAGCCAAATTTCAAAGAATTCTAACATTATAGTTCTGATCTTACGTGAGTTCATGCTGCGGCCCAAGAGAGAAAAAACTTGAAATTTTCATCTTACATATGGCACAGAAAGAATGTTTTCATCTTCAGTCTTCTAAGCCAGCGATGAAAATCCGCGCCAAAAGTCGTCTCAGCAAGTCACATTTGTCGAAGGAAAGGACTTAGAGCTTTTTTTTTTGTTTGTATAAGGGATTCATGTACGCTTCGGCCGGACAGTGGGCTCAAACAACACAATATAACTATAGGATGTACGATCTTTGCAAAAGAGGCTTAAAATGCTGGAGATTGCGGGACCAATTCAAGGGCTGCTTCCGGCAGGAGCTGACTAATTATGATCCACTAATTATGATCCACTTTTTGCCCCTGATTTCGCGCCATTGTGGCAGATTCATAAAGTACCTACATAAGTGTTGAGAGGAACGTCCTATGCTTCAAAAGGGAAGCATTCTAGGTTAGGGGTAATTTCCTTATTTCTTAGATTCAACAATCAGGGCCCTGTTCATGAACCCTGCGGCCGCTGCGGCCGGCCGCAGGCTCTAAGCTCCGCCCATTTTTGAAACGTCATCACCCACTCGACCGCAATCAGCGTTCCATGAACACGTCTGCTGCCGAAACAGTTTCCGATAATTGCGCGCTTGAGACGATTACTAATCAATAGTTTCCACGCGCTTCTTTTATCTGTGTATTCCATTCATGTGATGAAAAGGGCGTTTCTCAAGGCCGTCTGGTGTTTCTGTATTTTTGTAAGTGGGTCACATAAATGATTTGGTATTGTTTTCATTAAATCGTAGCACAAATAACTTAAGTCTAAAATTAAATCTCATATTAAAGCATTAATCTAATTTTTAGGCATCATGGCATGCAACACCGGACGGAATGAATTTGTTTATAACATCGTCTCCATGGCAACACAGCCTACACTTTGACTTCAGTGCGCCAAGTTCAGTGCAATTACTTTCTTGCGGCTCGGCGGTCGCTGGATTGCGGCCGCAGAGATCGCAGCGGCCGCAGCAAGGTGACGTCATACATTCGTCATACTACATGAGCCCCGCCCCTTTTTGTGACGTAACAACCCGGCTGGCCGCAGCGACCGCAGCGGCCGCAGCGACCGCCGGGGTTCATGAACAGGGCCCAGGGTTCAATTCCAGGGCAACCAACATAGCCTTCCCAGCCAGTCGCTCCCTATAGCCACTTGGAACAGCATGCTAGTGCCATCTAGTGCTTGGTACACTGGATATGGTGCTTGATTTATTTTGCTTTAGTACATGCTCCCAAACAATTTTCTCTACCTAGGTACTTCAAACTTCCTAGCAGTGATTCAGATAACTTATGCTTCAGCGAACAGCCACCAGACGGCAGGGCACGCAGGCTGGTTGGGACAGTAACCTGGCTGCATGCCAAAATATACACAAGACACACAGCCAAATTTACTCAGTGATACTGCCATCTGCCCCCCCCCCCCACACCAATATTTAAATGTTCACCTTATTGTTCCAAAGAAGTAGATTCTTCAGTGGTGGGAAGGTCTCTGAAAGTTTGGTTAATCTCGGATGGTGGAAGCAGGCAACTGGCAAGCAGTAGCGGCGGAACACCCTCAATTAATGGGGGGCACTGCCGACTTTTAATCCCATTCTTTCCATGCAACGCCCATAGGGCTCATGTTTAAATGCCAAAATCAAAGGGGGGGCACGGTGCCCCGGTGCCCTCCCCGTTCCGCCGCCTGTGCTGGCAAGTTTTGTGGAATTTGTAGAATAATACCACGGAATATATAGTCTACGACATGGAATGGACAAAACGAATTTTTCCTGTAACTGCTGAGTTTTTGGCTATCTGGCAATTTTAGGTGTGCTGCTGTGGTTTTGGCACTTCCGTGCTGATGAACGAGATGAGTTTTATCAAATTAAATAACTTTTGTTTAATAAAGTTAAGCGTTCTTTTGAGCAACGTTGTAGAAGTGAAAAGAAATAACCTCATGCTCATTAACCCGCGCCCTGCTGGGGGGGGTGTTTGAACACCCCCCCTTGTGGTTTTTCGCGAATATCTCAAAAACGGCGGCGCGGAGCGCCGCCGTTTTTGGTACACCTTATCATACATCAATTCTACACATGTTGTGAAAATTTCAGACCAAGGTCATTCAAGGTCAGGTCACCAGGTCACTTGAAGTGACCTCACCTCATAAAAAGTTTCAATGTCTGTCATAGCTACACCGAGTGACCGATCGCTTTGAAACTTTCAGTGATTGCTAAGAGCAATAGCATGTACAAAATGTATATCTCAGAATTTTGATATCGATGACCTAAGGTCAGGTCAATTTTGCGACCTCCCCATTATAAGTCAATGGGAGAAAATTGAAATGCGCCTCTTTTGGACAAAAGACATTATAAACACTCCCAAACACCGAATTACAAGTGGTTTAGACACTCTGAACATGAAAATGGTGTCCGTGACCCTTGTTTATGCCCTGAGGTCATCTTAGGTCACGAATGGTATCTAACAGTTTTTCGCAAATAACTTTTGATAGAGGCATGCTAGAGCGATGAAAACGCCTTAGATGTGTTCAGCTCGACGATACGGATCGACTGATATGCAACATGACCCTTTCCGGTCAGGTCATGACCTTGACCTGAGGTCAAATTTTCAAGTTGACCTTTCAAGGTCAACTTATAGTTCATTCGATGCGTCTTGACGAGAGGAACACAATGCCGGTAAAAGTAAGCTCGCACAAGGCTTGGGTCAAAAGTTATTGCAGAAAAACTGTTTCCGAAAAAAAATCAGCTATTTTTGCAGTTTTTGCCCCCTGCAGGCAAAACCGTTGACGTTAGGTCAAATCTGAGAGATTACTCAGAAAGGGCTTTAATAGGGCTATCGAATGCGCTTTTCCGCGGCGCTGTAGCTCTATTGGTTCTCGAGTTATGCGTTGGCTTCTTGGAAATTTTCGACATTCGACCTGGAAATCGGCGAAATTTTGCCTTCAATGACCTCTGGTGACCTGACCTTTGACCTGACCAAAAAATTGACCGAAGTGATTTCGTCATTATTTTTGACGCTCTTTCGAACGCCGCCTTCCGCGTATCGCTACGTGGCCCAGGAGCCGAGTTAGAACGGGGGGTGTGTTCAAACACCCCCCCCCCCCCAGCAGGGCGTGGAAATCCAGGACCCCCAGCCGGGCGCGGGTTAATATCGAAATTAAAATTGTTAATCAAAAATATATTTTTTAATGAGGTTAGTGCTTGTGCGAGGAACATGTTCATAAATAGTAGAAAATGTAAAAACATGACCTTATTTCCTCGATAATTGCCAAAACTAATGCTGTACAAATATATACTTTATTTGAAAGAATGTAATATTTCGACCACAGGTCTTTTTCAAACAGTTTCAAATTAGAAAAGATACCATTTCCATTTGCCGCATTTCCAACTGCCTTTCAACAAAAATTTATGGTTGAATCGTGCCCACTAGCTCACTCGCACCACTCATGAAATATTTGGCTAGCAAAAATAGCATCACATAGGGCACCTATTTTTCAAAATACATAGTTTCAGCCGTACGAGATAAGTAAGTATTAACATACCGACTGACCATAACACAAAACATCCTACAGGCCTTCGCCATTATTTCTCACAATTTCGTCCAAAGTCACCCAGCTGTCTACAAGGCATAACAGATGCAGCATGCCAGCAACTATCATATGCTGTCCAGGCTTTTACACATTTACGTGTCTATCCGTCCAGTATTCACATAACACCGTAACACCAGAATGGAATACAAAGAAAGCAAAGATGGGCATAATTGGCATACTCGCATTAACATACCTATAGCGTTCAATGCCATAACATATAGCGTTCGATGCCCATAATCAATAACACACATAGTCCACCCTCCCCCCCCTCCCACACACACACAAACACTATCTAGCTCTGAACGCGTGAACATACGCAGTACCTAGTGCACAGTAAACATATACAGTACACATTTACACATACATCGGCGTTGTTCCTAGCATTGTTTACCTTACAAAATAGGCCAAGACGATACATTACTGTTGAGTTCCGGACGGTTCTTTCTTATCAGCAGCGATTCAGCTATTTTACGGTCTGGATGGTCTTAAGACTTGTACAATATTTTAATTTTGAGCGGAGCAGACGTCCCATCTACGATACTGTCACTGTGTTTCTCCGTAAAGTGATCACCCAACGGAGTGTCAGGGGTCCTGTTGGTCATGTCGCGCACGTGTTCATTGAACCTGAGGCGCAATGGCCGTTTTGTCTCTCCGATATAAACACCTTCCCTGTCATTTCCCCCGCAGATCCCACACCTGATTTCATATACCACATTTTTCTGAGTGCAATCCCCCGTAAACCCCATTCTACATGCGTGGCATCGTTGACCGCCCGGACATTTAGGCTTGCGAAGTGATGTTTTGACTAGCATATTTTTTAGTTTACCTTTGTTCTTCCAAGCTAGCTTGACATTCAAACCTGACCGTTTTACCTTACTTTTGATTTTACACAAGAGCTGCTCATCGACGTACGGTCATCGCTCATCGACGCTCATCGACGAAGTGATCACCCCGTTGGGTGATCACTTTACGGAGAAACACAGTGACAGTATCGTAGATGGGAACACGATTACTCTCAAATCCGACATTTTTGCGCCCCCATGCAACACGATGCGCTCAAATCCGACAGCGCTATGAATCGACTGTCGGGGCGAAATTGCACATGGAGATTGCGCTGTTTCTGGACATTTGATAAAAACGTGATTTTATCGAAAACCAATGCCAAAGTATACGTGAAAATGGCATAAAACGGGTAAATGAGGTAGGCCGATTCATTATGTATGACTTTGATTCGACAATTAAGTAAGCTTTCTGCAAAATGCGCTGTTTTGTAAATGACTGCTGAATTGCTCCACAACTCGACTTTTGGATGTAATTTTGCGCCAAGATCCGACCCTTTCGAATCAGTGCTTAGTGGTCGTGAAAAATTTCATTTGACTTGTATTTCTTTAAAAATGAACGTATAAAGGAATGTTAAAAACAGAAATGTACAGTTTTTTGCGCTCTTTAATGTGATGTGCGTTTATAACCAATTGGTATTATGTAAAATCCATTATTTGCAAAAATAAATTTCGAGGAACGACTTGGCCTTCACGGTCAAGTGAGATCTATAGTAAGTACCTAGGCATTCATCACGAAATCATGACTTTTCAATTTCTTAAAAACTGATCCAAACAAAAATCGAAGTGTTGGAACTTGTTAATTGCAGTGCAAGGATCACGATTATGGTATTTTTATCTTTGGCCGTTCGATATTTTCGCCAATATCTTTGATTTTAAATATTTCACAAGTCAACGACGAGCGCAATATTCAATTTTTGCGCCAGGGCAGAACACCAGCATGTCAATTGCAGGCGCATTGCGCTATTTTTTGACGACTGGCTGGCGGATCTGGGCGCACTGGACATAATGCGCTTCAAATCAACTCCCGATGAAGGGAAAACTTGAATTTGGCAACACCAGCATGTCAATTCCAGGCGCATTGCGCTATTTTTTGACAACTGGCTTGCGGATTTGGGCGCACTGGACATAATGCCAGGGGCGGTCGCAGACTTGGCGTTTGGGGGGGGGGGGCAACTTGGAAAAGGGGCCCCTGCACTGACCTGGGGGACCCGGTGCTAGCTTAAAGGGGCCCACGGGCGTAGTGCATGGGGGCAGAAATCTAGCCATGGGCGGTGAAGGGGGGGGGGGTAGGGAGCGGCATCCGAGCGGAGGCTCATTGCCAGCTTTGAGGGTGTACCATGTCGAAAAGGTAAGTTCATTTTGAAGCATAGGTGTAATGTCAATAATTCACGCAACTGTGAATTGACTACCGGCTACCGCAAAAAGTAAAACCGGCTAACTTAGCCATTTTCGAAGATATCGTGCTAAAACTTTTGACAGTGGGTCATCGGTATGTGTTCAATCACATGAGTTCCGTTTCTTATTTTTTACTTGAGCACAAATGTAAGTTATGAAGACCATCACAGTAGCAAATGCATCGAAAGATGGATAGTAGTGGGCAAAATATCCTTAATTTGTCGTGCTGCATCGAAAGTAGTGTTGATGAGAAAAGGGGTTTTTATTCCAGATTATCGTGGGTGCAGAATACATTGTCTGCACCCACTGGAGAATTATTGTTGGTGCAACTGCACCCACTGCACCCATGGCTCCTACACTTATAGGCCCATGGATAACGCTTCGGCGATACCTATCGCATAGAGGCTGCAATGTGGCCCTTAGAGTACAGTGTCAGACCCCCAGAGGCCGGATTTGGACCCAAGGGTCAGCGAAGGGCCTCAAAGGCCCCAGAGGCTGATGTGGGCCCTCAGAGGCAAGTGCGTGACGCCCAAAGGAAAGTCTTGGACCCCATAGAACATAATAGGGCCATCAGTTGCTGGTGTAGAGACCTCATAGGCCAGTTGGGGGCATATAGATGCCAGTTTTGGGCACCTCAGAGGCTAGTGTGGGGCCTCAGATGTCGGTGTGAGGCCCTTGAAGACCGGTATGGGTCCTCAGAAGCCGGCATCGATCCTTCAGAAGCCAGTACGGGGCCCTCAGAGGCACATAAGGGTCAGTTTGGGTCCCAGAGACAGAAATGGGACCATCAGAGGCCGGTGTGGAGCCTTTAGAGGCCGGTTTGGGCCCTTAGAGGCCAGTTTAGGGCCATCAGACACCAGTACAGGGCCTGCAAAGGGCAGTTTGAGACCATCAGAGAACCGACTTGGGCACTCAGATGCTAAGGTGGGTCCTTACAGGCCAGCATGGGGCCCTCAGAGGTTAGCGTGGGGCCCTAAAAGACCGGTATGGGTCGGCGTTGGACCCCAGAGGCAGCCTCAAAGGCCAAAGATGGGCCCTCAAAGGTGATGCGGGCCCTTAGAGGCCGGCATCGGGTCTTCATAATCCAGTGCAGGGCCCATAGAGGCTAATATGTGTCCTTACAAGCCAGCATAGGACCCTCAGAGGTCAGTGTGGGGCCCTAAAAGACCGGCATGGGCTGGCGTTGGACCCCAGAGGCCAGCGGAGGGCCCTTAACCCATTAATGCCGGAATTTTTATTTTTTGATTCTTAAGTTGCCCTTAACAAATGTTAGCCACACGGGTCCAAGTAAGAAAACTGTGCAAGCTTAAAAAAATTATTCCATCGGTTCTCAAGTTATAAGCATGGGTCATAAATGACCCAACCGGCATTAGTATAGTCACAAATAAGGAGTTATCACGAAAACCGATTTAGCTAGATACCTTATTGTGTATGCTGTATAGCGGTCTCAGCCAAACAATATTAAGAGGCACTGCATTGCAATGCTTTGCAACGTCAAATTGGCGAGGCCGTTGGTGCCGGTGGCAGGCCTGTGGTGCCCCTGTTAGGCCTCTGGTGCTCCTGACACTGTCAGGGGCACCATAGGCCTGAGAGGCCTGTGGTGTCCCTGGGCCCTGACAAGCCTGAGGTACCCCTGACAGGCTTGTGGAGCCCCTGACAGGCCTGCAGTGCCATTGCTAGGCCTGTGGTGCCCCTGGAGGCCTGCGGTGCCCCTGCTAGGCCGCTGGTGCCCCTGGGTCCTGGCAGGACTGTGGTGCCCCTGACAAGCCCGAAGTGCTCCCGACAGGCCCGTGGAGCCCTTACAGGCCCAAGGTGCCCGTGCGAGGCTGATGGTGCCCCTGTGAGGTCGATGGTGCCCCTGGCAGGTTCCTGGTGCCCCTGGCAGGTCTGTGGTGCCCCCTGGCAGACCTGTGGTGCTCTTGCTAAGCCGATGGTGCTCCTGCAGGCCTGTGGTGCCCCTAACAAGCCTGTGGTACCCCTGACAGGCCCGTGGTGCCCCTCGGCCGGCCGAGTCGCCGGCCCGCCCCGCGTCACGGCCCCGCACGACCGGTCCGCTCATGATATCCCAACATCGCAGCACTAGGCCTGTGGTGCCCCTGTCAGGCCTGTGGTGCCCCTGATAGGTCGGTGGTGCCCCCGGGCCCCAAGGGAGGTCATGAGTGACCCATATGACCCCCTCCTTTGGATCCGCCACTGGGATCTGATCACAACCCCCAGAAATAAGTAATCGTATAATCATCAGTTGCTTCCCTTGTATTCAACATACGAGAAAATTGACAACACTATTGCCGGCTGGGTCATTTATGACCCAATGATATTTATCGAGGAAAAAAAGTTATCCGATGGCGACAAGAAGGGCAAAAATATACATCATGCCTTTTTCAGACAAGTTTAAATGCCAGGTGGACGATCATTCAACAGATAGTAAGGTGCAAACATAATATAATATTACTTTTGGGGCGGCGCGCCATTGCCAGTGACCGGCGACTGTGCAGTCCCGTCGTCTTTGGCTCCAGAAACTTCAGTGGACGAGCTCACACAAGTTTTATGGGGCTCCGACGCTCGCCACTGAACCCACAAATCCAACAAAACACACGCACAAGTTCCTCAAAGTGCCACTTGCCTTCATTGAGAAAAATCATTAAGGTTTTGCTTTTGGGTCATATATGACCCAAGCGGCATTAACCCGCGCCCTGCTGGGGGGGGTGTTTGAACACCCCCCCCCTTGTGGTTTTTCGCGAATATCTCAAAAACGGCGGCGCGGAGCGCCGCCGTTTTTGGTACACCTTATCATACATCAATTCTACACATGTTGTGAAAATTTCAGACCAAGGTCTTTCAAGGTCAGGTCACCAGGTCACTTGAAGTGACCTCACCTCATAAAAAGTTTCAATGTCTGTCATAGCTACACCGAGTGATCGATCGCTTTGAAACTTTCAGCGATTGCTAAGAGCAATAGCATGTACAAAATATTCATCTCAGAATTTTGATATCGATGACCTAAGGTCAGGTCAATTTTGCGACCTCCCCATTATAAGTCAATGGGAGAAAATTGAAATGCGCCTCTTTTGGACAAAAGACATTATAAACACTCCCAAACACCGAATTACAAGTGGTTTAGACACACTGAACATGAAAATGGTGTCCGTGACCCTTGTTTATGCCCTGAGGTCATCTTAGGTCACGAATGGTATCTAACAGTTTTTCGCAAATAACTTTTGATAGAGGCGTGCTAGAGCGATGAAAACGCCTTAGATGTGTTCAGCTCGACGATACGGATCGACTGATATGCAACATGACCCTTTCCGGTCAGGTCATGACCTTGACCTGAGGTCAAATTTTCAAGTTGACCTTTCAAGGTCAACTTATAGTTCATTCGATGCGTCTCGACGAGAGGAACACAATGCCGGTAAAAGTAAGCTCGTACAAGGCTTGGGTCAAAAGTTATTGCAGAAAAACTGTTTCCGAAAAAATCAGCTATTTTTGCAGTTTTTGCCCCCTGCAGGCAAAACCGTTGACGTTAGGTCAAATCTGAGAGAATTACTCAGAAAGGGCTTTAATAGGGCTATCGAATGCGCTTTTCCGCGGCGCTGTAGCTCTATTGGTTCTCGAGTTATGCGTTGGCTTCTTGGAAATTTTCGACATTCGACCAGGAAATCGGCGAAATTTTGCCTTCAATGACCTCTGGTGACCTGACCTTTGACCTGACCAAAAAATTGACCGAAGTGATTTCGTCATTATTTTTGACGCTCTTTCGAACGCCGCCTTCCGCGTATCGCTACGTGGCCCAGGAGCCGAGTTACAAGGGGGGTGTTCAAACACCCCCCCCCCCAGCAGGGCGTGGAAATCCAGGACCCCCAGCCGGGCGCGGGTTAATGGGTTAAAGGCCAAGATGGGTCCTCAGAGGCCGATGCGGGCCCTTGGAGGCTGGTATTGGGTCTTCAGAATCCAGTGCGGGGGCCTCAGAGGCTAATGTGGGTCCTTACAGGCTAGCATGGGCCCTTAGAGGTCAGTGTGGGGCCCTAAAAGACCGGCATAGGCCGGCGTTGGACCCCAGAGACCAGCGGAGGGCCCTCAAAGACCAAGAGGAGCCCTCAGAGGTCGATCCGGGCTCTTAGTGGCCGACATCGGGTCTTCAGAATCCAGTGCGGGGCCCTCAGAGGCAATTAAAGGCTAGTCTTGAGACATAAATGAGGCCACCAGAGCCTGTGTAAGGCCCTCAGCCGCCGGTTGGGCCCCTGAGACCGGTTTAAGGGCCCTCAAAGGCCAGTGGAGGGCCCTCAGAGGTCACCGTGGGTCCTCAGAGGTCAATGTGGGCGCTTGACCGCCACTGAAGGGCCCTCAGAGGTCAGTGTAGGAACCTCAAAGACCGGTATGGGATCTGCTAATATGTAGCTGGCGTGGGTTTCTCGAGCCTCGTGACAATCGAATACGGGCCAGGGCCCCATACGCCCATGGGGGCCCATCGGTTGTTTGGGGGGGGGGGGGCAAATGATATGATGGCCCCCTGATTTGCCTTTGGGAGGGCATGGCCCTGATGCCCCCCCCCCCCCCCCCTGCGACCGCCACTGCACCAATCTGAGGCTGTTGACAAAGCTGACATCTGGCGAGCAGGCTGAAAACCAAAACTTTAGTCCAGACAAAGCGCGCCCTTGAAGAAGTGCGCCTAAAGCGGTCAAAAGGTGTCGTCTGCCGGCGCAATCGTTGAATTTAGAGTGCGCTCACGTCACGTATAATGGCTGAATGCCAAATCGTTTCCAGACAAAAATATTCGATCTTTTGAGTTGTTTCTTGTTGGACATGAGATTTAGAATATTTATAGAGGTTGTGTCAAAGCGGTGAATGGCAAAAACGGTTCTAAGCACCTTAAAAGCCTTTGTAGATTCAGTACTTTTTAAGCGCACCATGTTGTGTATCGGCGCAGTGAAAAGTCACGTGACCCGACCTGGTCACGTGACTGCGCTTAAAACCGAAATCGTGATCAGGGCAGGGACGTCTGCTCCGCTCAAAATTAAAATATTGTACAAGTCTAAAGACCATCCAGACCGTAAAATAGCTGAATCGCTGCTGATAAGAAAAAACCGTCCGGAACTCAACAGTAATGTATCGTCTTGGCCTATTTTGTAAGGTAAACAATGCTAGGAACAACGCCGATGTATGTGTAAATGTGTACTGTATATGTTTACTGTGCACTAGGTACTGCGTATGTTCACGCGTTCAGAGCTAGATAGTGTTTGTGTGTGTGTGGGAGGGGGGAAGGGTGGACTATGTGTGTTATTGATTATGGGCATCGAACGCTATATGTTATGGCATTGAACGCTATAGGTATGTTAATGCGAGTATGCTGTGAGACGCGGTAGTAACGTTCCGGCGTGTATTGGTGCTCCGCTCCAACTGACCACCAAGGGACCAGGAACCCAGCCGGCCGGCCGACCGCCGGAGGGCAGGGCACGGCAGTGGCGTCTCCAGGGACTCAGCTTGGGCACACACCGGCACACCACGCACAACGGAGGCGGGAACACCAGCACATCTCCCCTCCCCTCAGGGGTCCCACCTGAGCTCATATTACAGCCATAAGTACCAGCATAACGTAACAACGAAAACAACTTGACAACAAAATAACAACAAAATAACTTGACAAGTGAAAAGAAACATCACGCTGCGCACACGCAAGCCTATCATTACATCTCCTCTATCAGACGCCTCGGCCGTCTCCTCGTCCGCGTCGACCGTCGGAGCGGCGGCTCCTCGGCGAGACGGGACGTCCCCTGAAGCGGCTGTCGGCCTCCGCTGGGCAGCTCGGCGCGACGCTGCCCGGTCGGACCTGAGTTGTCCGATGCACCGCTCCTCTCCGCTAGACACGGTTCAACAACAGCATACCTCCGGCGAAGGTGGCACCGGTTGCGGTCTACACTGCCGCCATCGTCAAACCGCACACGATACCTCCGGAACGGTAGGACGTCAGTCACTGTGCCGCACCTCTCCCACCGGCGGGTGCGGACGTCTTGCACCCGTACATGGGTTCCGACTGGGAACTCGGGGAGATCCCGTGCTCGGCTGTCGTAGCGCTCCTTAGTTTTACGACGGCACTCCTCCCGTCGGTCAGCGAACTCCTCAGGGGGCTGCCGTTTGTAGAGATCAGGGTGTGATGGGAGAGTGTCTCTGATCGGTCGTCCGTACACGAGCTGAGCTGGCGACACTCCGCAGCTACCGGGCGTGTTCCAGTGTTGGAGGATCCCTCTCGTCCAGGCGTCCTCGTCCAGTCTGCACCTGCGAAAGTCCCAGCACCTTCTCAATAGCTTTTTAGCAGCCTTCACTCCAGACTCGGCGAGCCCATTAGATTGTGGATAGTGGGGAGATGATGTGTGATGACTGATGCCCCACTTTCTGAGAAAACTTCGGAACTGATATGATGTGAATTCAGTGCCCCCGTCACTCCACAGTGCCTCAGGAACCCCGATTTGTCGGAAGACATTTAACAATGCAGACATGACTTTGGTTGTGCCCGAGTGTAAGCCGAGGTATGCTACATGACGCCATCCAGAAAACCCATCCACAACAACAAGATATTTACCTCCAGCGTGACTTCCAATGTCGACAGTCAGATGCTGAAAGGGTCGTCCTGGAAGCTCGTGCTGGATCAGCGTCTCCCGCTGTTGGGAGGGGAGCTCACTCTGACAGCGGTCGCACGACTTTGTGACGTGATCGACGTCAGCATTCATTCCTGGCCAATAGACGATCTGTCTTGCTCTGGAAATTGTCCTTTCTCTCCCCAGGTGCCCCGCGTGGAGTGTCACGAGCGTTCCCTTCCGCAGGGATGGGGGTATAACGACCCTGCATCCACAAAGAACGATTCCATCGTCCACTGTCAGGCGATCTCGAACTGGCCAGTACCTTTTGACGGCTTCTGGGACCTCTGATTTACTGTCAGGGAAGCCGTTTCGAATGACTTCTGCCAGTAGCTGGAACTCGTGGTCCGCAGCAGCAGCCTCCCGGACCTCTTTGAGACTGATGTCGACGTCATGGGCCTTGAGTTCACTGATGACGATAGACTGGATGCAGGAAGTCGTTGCATCCTCTCCACACTCGTCGTCATCGTTTGGGTGCTCTATCGGGTTCCTAGACAGGGCGTCTGCAGCGCTGTGCTGGGAGGCCGGTACCCATCTTGCTGAGATTGTCCCAAACTCACTCATCCGTAACTTGAGACGCTGCAGCCTTGGATTTTCAATCTCGTCTAGCGTCTTGCTATTGAGAATTGGTACGAGAGGACGATGGTCCGTGATTACTTCGATGCTCGGAAGCCCTCCGATGAACAGGCGGCACTTCTGTAGGCCCCAGCATACAGCGAGCGCCTCAAGCTCGATGGTCGCGTACCGCGTTTCGGCATCACTGAGGAAGCGTGATCCAGCTTGGATGACGTGCCATCGCCCATCCTTGTCAGCTTGTCGCAGAACAAAGCCCAGACCCTTCTTGCGACTCGCGTCGGTTGCGAGCATCGTCGGCCTGGTGGGGTCGAAGAAGCCGAGAGTCGGCACCGAAGCAAGGTGTTCCTTCGCTCTCTCGAACGCCCGCTGATGGTGCTCTTCCCACAGAAAGGTGGTTCTTGGACTCAGAAGAGAACGAAGCGGCTCCATTAGCTCTGCTACACTGTCGGTGAATGGGGACAGCTGGTTGATGAGTCCGAAGAATCCGCGTAAGTCAGAGATGTTACGCGGAGTCGGGAACGCAGATAGAGCTTGAGTCAGTTGCGGGTTTGGCTTGTACCCCTCTTGTGTCACAATGAAGCCGGCGAACTTTGCGGAGCGTTGAGCCAGTTGGAGCTTTCCCAGGTTGAGGGAAATGCCTCGTTCCTCGCATCGAGACAGAAACTCCCGAACGTGCTGGATGTGTTCTTCCAGTGTGCTGCTGAAGATGATGACGTCATCTACCACTTTCCGGTAGTTATCGGGCATTCCCTGCAGTGCCTCGTCCATCCTCCGGTTGTAATGCTCGGAGATCGACGAGACACCATACGGGGCGCGTTTGAAGGCAAATCTCCCGAACGGTGTGATGAAAGTTGTCAGTAGCCTGCTTTCTTCCGCAAGCGGGCACTGGTGGTATCCCTTGGCAGCATCAACCACTGTGAACCATTTGGCCCTCTTTCCGACAATGGATGCTACTTCTTCTGCTGGAGTCGGTGATTGATAGCGTTCTCGACGGATGTGTTTGTTCAGCATCGAAAGATCCACGCAGAGCCGGATGCCGCCTCCCTTTTTGGCGCTGACAACGATCGGTGCGCACCAGTCAGTCGGAGTCGTCACCGGGAAGATGATGTCTTGGTCCTCAAGACGTTTCAGCTCCTCTTTCAGTGGGTCACGATACGACAGTGGTACCCGTCGTGGCGCGGTGACGCAGAATGGCACCGCATCTTCACGGAGATGGATCTTGTACTCCTCTCCTGGCATGCACCGAATGTTGCCATCAAACACAGTGGGGAATTCCTGCACGAGGTCTGGGATCCTCGTGGCACGTTGCTCCTCTCGGTGCTCGGGAGTGGCTATCTGACCGTTGGTCGTACAATGAGTGCTCGGAGTTAGTGTCTCTTCCCTGACCTGGGATGTAGATGGCAGTGCAGCTTGGCGACAGCGCGGTGCGGATTCCGCCCGCACAGATGTCGCCACAAAGCGGTCGGGTTGCGTTGTAGATGGCGCTGGCGTGGCCGTGCTGCGCGGCCCTCCGGCCGAGCTTGCTTGATCTTCAAAGACCGGGGTAGCAGTCGTACTGCTGTCGTCTGGAGCTGCCGGGTGTCTCGAACCAGCGCTGTTGACGTAGGGCGTCGAGGTCGCGCTCTTCATTTGACGCGGGTAGTCCTTTGGAATAATGTTTAACTGGCGGGTGGTCCTCCATGACATCAGCAGACCCGTGACGCGCGGAAGAATGTGTATGTCGTCATCAACCGTGACGTCACCCAGGGTGATACGAACGGGAAGAACGCCGATAGACTTGACGGTGGCTCCGTCAGCTGCTTTCGGGTGCTCGTTGGGCGGTAGAAGGTTCTCAGGGAACTCATTCATGTCGTCCAGGAACTGGATACCTCCAACACTGATGTCCGCTCCGGTGTCGGGCAGCGCGTCCACATCAGCAGAGTAGTACGCCTCTACGCGTACCCGCACCCTCGGGGCACCCTGTACCGATGCAGACGCGATGATAGCCGATGTGCTGGGGCTCCGGCGGTCCACGTGATTCGCCGTTTCACCATCCCGCCGGAAACGGACTCGGCCGTACCCGTCTGGAGACTGCCGTTGGCGACTACGAGAGGCGCGACGATCCCCTGTCGCTGCACGGTGCCGATCGCGGGGAGATGGTGACCGGTAC
The DNA here is from genome assembly GCF_019059575.1 of Amphibalanus amphitrite. Lineage (NCBI taxonomy): Eukaryota > Metazoa > Arthropoda > Thecostraca > Balanomorpha > Balanidae > Amphibalanus > Amphibalanus amphitrite. The sequence goes on along the minus strand of NW_024881605.1, from coordinate 842,033 downwards.
ACCTCTCGGGGCGGCGACGACATGTGCCGACCTCTCGGAGACTGAGGCCGGTCTCGCGGCGGAGATGACAGGTACCGATCACGGAGCGGTGGGGACCGATACCGGTCCCGGGGTGGCGGGGATCGGTACCGTCCGTACGACCCCTCGCGGCTCCGCCGGCCGTCGGTCCTCGACCGGCACACAGCTGCGAAGTGGTCCGGTCCCCGGCAGGCCCGACACCGCAGCCCGCGGGCGGGGCACTGCTGGCCGGGTCGGTGCGTCCGCCGACCGCAGCCAGTGCAGGCGGCCGGACCGCCACCGGCCCGGGGCGACCACACCTGCAGGGCCGACGGGCCGTCCGCAGTGCCGCCGTGCAGCTCCCGTGCGTCGCGAGATGCCGCCTCCTGCGCCCTGCAAACAGTAACAGTGGCCGACAGAGATAGGTCCGGTGTTGCACACAGACATCGAACGGTCTCTGCAGACCTCAGACCCATTATGATTCTATCCCTTATAAGCGAATCGCGACATTCAGTGCAAAAATTGCAGCTGCGGGCGAGTTCTCTAAGGGACGTTAAAAAGTCATCAAAGGATTCGCCCTGTTCCTGTACCCGTTCGTTGAACTTTTTGCGCTCAACGACCTCATTGATTTGGCCGTTCGCGTATTTCTCTAGAGCCTCGATGGACTTTCTCACGTCAGTACGATCGGGTCCACTTAGCTCCAGGTTCCGAAGCACTCTGATTGTGTCGTCCGTGAGGCAGTCTCGGAGAGCGGCTATCTGGATGCGGGGCTCTGCCCGCTCTAGACCAGACAACAGCACATAATCTTCCCATCGCTCTCGCCAGACGTGAAATAACTCGCCTCGGTCGCTGGCGATGTCCAGCCTGTCCGGTCGCGCGTGCCGGCCGGCCCACGTCGGGCCAGCTCCTGCAGCTGGAGCCACGACACCACTCCGCGAAACGTCCACAGTCTCACCGTTATGAGACATCGCCGTCACTCGTCGGTTCCGCAACACTTATCACTTAACACCGCGGTTCACTACCCTGCCGGCTGCGCCATGTGAGACGCGGTAGTAACGTTCCGGCGTGTATTGGTGCTCCGCTCCAACTGACCACCAAGGGACCAGGAACCCAGCCGGCCGGCCGACCGCCGGAGGGCAGGGCACGGCAGTGGCGTCTCCAGGGACTCAGCTTGGGCACACACCGGCACACCACGCACAACGGAGGCGGGAACACCAGCACATATGCCAATTATGCCCATCTTTGCTTTCTTTGTATTCCATTCTGGTGTTACGGTGTTATGTGAATACTGGACGGATAGACACGTAAATGTGTAAAAGCCTGGACAGCATATGATAGTTGCTGGCATGCTGCATCTGTTATGCCTTGTAGACAGCTGGGTGACTTTGGACGAAATTGTGAGAAATAATGGCGAAGGCCTGTAGGATGTTTTGTGTTATGGTCAGTCGGTATGTTAATACTTACTTATCTCGTACGGCTGAAACTATGTATTTTGAAAAATAGGTGCCCTATGTGATGCTATTTTTGCTAGCCAAATATTTCATGAGTGGTGCGAGTGAGCTAGTGGGCACGATTCAACCATAAATTTTTGTTGAAAGGCAGTTGGAAATGCGGCAAATGGAAATGGTATCTTTTCTAATTTGAAACTGTTTGAAAAAGACCTGTGGTCGAAATATTACATTCTTTCAAATAAAGTATATATTTGTACAGCATTAGTTTTGGCAATTATCGAGGAAATGAGGTCATGTTTTTACATTTTCTACTATTTAAAAATATATTTTCGTGAATGTCACTTCGGTCGGTGACATTCACGACACGGAGGATACGAAACACTGGTTAGCTTTCCATCCCATCAATTCTGCATATTAATCCACCGACGAAGTGACATTGACAAAAATATATTCTGGATTAATATTTTTAATTTCGATATTAATGAGCATGAGGTTATTTCTTTTCACTCTTATAAATTAAATTACTATTATAAAACTCTAAAACTATGCATGGATGTATGTGAGTCTGTCTCTGTTGGCGGGTTATTGCTCCGAAACTGTGCGAACTGCGCCGGTGAAATTTTCAAAGTCAAAAGCCTGCAAAAATTGGTTGTATTAAAATTTGGAGCGCGCACGACGCTCGGTTTCCACACTTGGAGGAGCATCTTTTGCTGCATTCGGCTTGCATTCGGGTAGGTGCTTTCATCGCCAGTGCTTTCATCGCCGGGCTACCAGACGCCGTTAGCAGCACAATTCGAGCCGACACGCGCGCAGAAGGCCTGGATCTGGCCAGCATCCTGGCGCGGGCAGTGTTGAGTGACGAACGTGTTCTCGGCAGCAGTGGGTGCGAGACGCCAAGACACTTTTTTTTTAACTAATCTACGAAATAGTCCGCCGCCCATGAACAGACGACCAGGAGTGTCCACCCACGGTCCCGCACGACCATAGAACCATACGTTAACACCAAAAACAAAAATATGCAAGTCGTGACACTCCCTGCTAAGAAAAGGAAAATAACAAAAAGAAGCGAAAAAACCTGTGCAGCCAAATACAGATGCAAGTAGTGTTATGAGTCATGCATACAAGGGGCGGAAAGAAATCAAAGCTAAAAATAGCTTTGACTAGACACTACGTTTTTTTTTTGTTTTTTTTTTCTTCAGTACCTATACATTCATACCTTGGTTAGTTACACATTAGTTACACCGGCGGGTTTGTCAGACCAGCGGGTCGCCACGGTCCACGGCGGACCGGGCACGGCGTTATTAGACCTGCAGCAAGACCGGTCACCTCGCCAGGAGCTGCATAAACGTCGAGGAAACAGCGTCAGCGCGAGCGCCGTCTCCCAGTCAGTAGCTCGCGCACTTCCGGTCGTGATATTTACACGGAGAGCACTGTTCTTGTGGTGTGGTCGGCCTATCACTTTATCTCCTCCGTGGCCGGATGACTGCGGCCGGCGGCGGCGTGGCTGAAGCGGCGAGTGAATGATCTGAAGAAAGGCTGGGATGACACCACAGATGATGTCGAGCTGCGTGCGCAGGCCAGCTACTTCACCGAGCGTGTGACCCGTGCCGGCCCAGCGCGCGGGCCGTGAAGACTGACGGGCCGTCCTCTGGCGTCCTCCGTGCATGGTGGCGACACTGCGATGCAGTACCTGGAGGGAGAACCGAAACACCAATCAGTCCTCCAGAGTGTGTCGTCGGTTACTGCTTAGAATAAGCGGTTAGAAAAAAAAAACACCGACGAATGTTGTGCGACATGATAGTCAACAGAGAGGAACGGATCATGGCGATTCTACTGCCGCGGCCCGCGACATTTTTCTCCCGCTAGATGGCAGGAAGAGCGAGCGCCTGAAGTTATGCTGTATCGTAAAGCTTTAGAGATCGAGAATCTCCGCCAGCAGTGCGGAAAATGGCTCCAGATATAGAGCTGTTGAAGGAGCTGCCATTCGTGGTTCCGATTCTAACGGCTTTCAAAATGCAGGGCATGCTTCGGCCCTGTCTTTCACCTACCAGTGAAATGTGCGCGCTCTTGCTCGACAGCGTCAGCTGGTACCGCGGTCGCCGCATCGACGGGTCTGGCTGGCCCCTCGCCGGCATCAGGGGTGACGGGAAAACCACCGTCACTCGTCAGTGTCGGGGCAAGCTGGTGTGCCTGCACCGAACCTGACAAAGGCAAAGCACGTGTCTGCATGAGGGGTAACGAGTAGCGAGTGCCATGTACCAATTTCCACCTGGGCTGAGCTCCACTATTCAACCCGCTATTAAGTTCAGAAACAATAAATAGCACTTCGACAACGCTGTCCGTTTTTCTTCACCTCTTGTAACAAAATTGATTCCAGCTAAACGAAAAAAAAAACGTTTTCCGGAGCAGCGATTCCCGTACAACGCAATTTAGCGTGAGCATCTATCTGCCAAACTGCACGATCATTTCAATGAACAACTTACCGGCCCCTGTCGGTGTCGTGGTCACTTCCATGTAGGCGACAGCAGCCAGCGGCTGGTCCAGGGTGCTGGCGTCTCTCGCTATAACTGGGGCAGCAGAAGCAGCAGCTCCAGAAGCAGCAGCTCCAGAAGCAGCAGCTCCACTGGCGAAGGATACCATCAGCCGGTTGTCCTTCGCTTTTGCGGTGCCGGCCGGGCCGGGTCGTAGGCAGCCACGGATGCAGCCTTCTCGGTAAAGTAATCTTGGCCTTCTCCGGTGTCTAGACAGTTACGATTTTGATATCGCCTTTTGGCAGTAGCCGCAGCGAATCGCGCTGGGCCATATCACTTTTTAAGCTCACAAATTCGCGATAAAAAAACGCCAATCCGCAAACTCATTCATAATCCTAATCAAGTTGAAGTTGAAGTTGAAGTTGAAGCTGTCCATGGAAAGAGGCCCCTTGCAAAGGGCCTGCGACTTCCTCGCTTTCACTTTTACTTTCTCTCCGCGATATTCCTTCGTTTGGATGTTTTTCAACTTTGTGGCTGATTTTGACGATGCATCAGGCAAGCTAATTCATTGCTTGAACGAGACGTTGCCCAAAGCTGGTCGATTTCTTTCTTAAATTCGCTAAGGGTTGGGGCAGTAACCACTCTTTCTGGAAGAGCATTCCAGTCAATTAAAGCCCTCATCGTCACAAAGTTGCGTCTTTCTCTGGTTACAGCTTTTTCCTTGTATATTCGAAGACTGTGAATCACAATAAAAAAGTACAAAAAAATCAAATGAATGAAAAGATTAACGGTAAATCGCCGTTACCAGTACTAAATAAACCGTCGATTCTACCCTTGAATCACTACTGCACAAGAATGTCGAATTTTGTTTAGGTTGTCGAGTTGTTTTCGTGGTTTTGCGAAAAATATTTGATTTTCTAGCGCGAGAACACTGTGTGCGTTTATAATACGGGCGCCTCCTTGCTTACTTTCGAGTTACACGTTTAACGTGGTTAAATCGCGATCTGTCCATTCCATGTCGTAGACTATATATTCCGTGATAATACCTAACCTTACCTACCGACCTAACTTTCAACCTACCATCCTGCAAACACACCTACATGCCTACAACCTATTATACCAAACTACTTCCTACCAATCTACAAGGTCAACCAACCTACCAAACCACATAGGTACCACCCGGACTTCATCTTCACATCTTACCTGGTGTGATTGAGAGTGGATTATTCTATGCATTTTGAAAATTGCACTGATAGTGTCTTAAAGTTTGGTGGTGAGTAGATGTAATTTCTGTTATGACTAAAACACATGGAAGTGATGGATACTGTGTTGCACCCGACAGTCAAGCAATGCACCCACAGGTCACATCTACTACACAATTCACCTAGTACTGATCTGACCCCTGTCTTTGAAGAACTGAGCAGCTAAAAGCAAAAAATGAAAATAAAATGCTGGAATATTTAAGTGCTTCAAATGTGTCAACCAAAAATGTATACACACTCCCGCACCACCCACTTTCATACCAATGTTTTCTGAAGTGTGGCACCATCCTGCACATCCTTTCATGCATTTTCATTTTGTCAACTTACTGGAGTTCCATCATGATGAGCTATGACTATTATGAGCTGTCTTAGCCTTTTTCTGAAACCAAAAAGACTTTCAATATAGATGTGCTCTTCAATGTTGTCCAAGACCTCAATTGTTTACTTGCTTTCTGACAGTTAATCACACTTCTTTTACAGCACACAAGTAAAATAATGGCTTGTGCCATGATTATTTCCAATTCTACATACAAAACTTTTAAGAATCAAGTAAATTAAGCCTAAAACAAGGACAAATAATGCTTGATAGGAGCTTCGCCAGACATGTAAAAATGCGCAAAATATCCGTATTTTTCGGGCTGCCGGCGTAACGGGAATTATCCGTTCCGGAACGGTTTTTTCCGATAATGCTCATGTAAACGGGACCACCGAAACGCATTTTTCCGTTCCCTGGCTAATCGGATATTTCCGTTTAGGCTGAATGACTCATGTAAACGGGGTAAGACAGGGGGTGTTTTACCACCTCCCGGCCCGCAAAGGGATCCAAGCACTGACTCGAAGCGGGTTAACTGGTCGACAAAAGCAATGGTAAGTGTTTACAAAGTAATATAAAGGCATGGGTCGGGTGGGCTACCATTTATATATTTTTATTTTTAGTTAAAAAAAATATTCATAGTGTCAGGGCTGTGACGAAAAATAAGTGGCCTACACTGTAAAAAATGCTAACAAACCAGTAAGTTAATTCTTCAAGCAAAATCTAGTATTAAAACACACGTTGTTGCAAAAAACGGGTCAGATAACACAAATGTTTGCAACCTAACACCACATCCATTTCATCGAAGCAGAAAAGCTAACATCATTGTGAGCCGACAAATATTATCCGTGCAAACCATGCCGTGTTATTTGACAAACATGTTTGTTTATGCTTTCTTTGCCTTTTTTCTGGGTAACGTGTTAATTAACAAATCAAACGCATGTTGTAACTTACAATCTTAGTTTTCTTACTACCCTTTTTGTTGTAGCATTACAAAGACCTTAGTTAATTGAAAAAGTTCGCCATTTTGTGCGCCCCTCTGCGCCCGCCATGTTCAGTCTGTGCCCAGTCAGAAAAGGGAGAGGACGTGTGCGTTGTGAAGGAGCTTAGCTGTGGCGTAAAAGTGTTGCGTGTGCAGTATATAAGGAGCTGCTGTGGTGTTAAGAATAAGAATAATAAGAAGTCAAACAGTGAAATGATATGGATTGTTGGACATGGCTTTCATCCTTACTGGTATGGTGAGTGATTATGGGAAAGATCAGTGCAGATATTGCTGGCGTTTTAGTGTGTTTTATGTACCTATGTCACTCATTTTCATTTCAATTGAACCTCCAACCAGGCTTTAGAGCAGTGGTCGGCAGGTCATTCGGGGTTGTGCCCCCTTTTTAGGCGCCAGGCAGGGCCATTACCCCCACCTACCAGACCCCATTGCTGTCACAACCAAGTTTACTGAAATTCCATACCTTTCTGGAACTCTTTGGGCATTTCTGCATTTCCAATGCATCAAATTTATAACATGACACTTCCTTCTTTGGGCATTTCTGCATTTCCAATGCATCAAATTTATAACATGACACTTCCTCCACAAAGCATTTAATATATCCCATTTTAACCCTCGTACATATAGGGGCGGCGGGTGATTTTTCGTTAAAAGCTCACGTAAAAGCCGTTGGATCACGACCAAATTGTACCCTCGAGCCAATCTTTTTTTTTTTCTTAACCTTCCCGGGAATTTCTGAGGCCAGTCTTACCAACAGAAAAACAGCCACCTGCCGGAGTTTTTGCCTAAAAACCGCTTCAATACTGAGCGCAAGGCCCTATATACCAGGTAGGTTCATTAGGGAATTTTTTACGTTCCCCCTACCGGCCCCGGATGACGTCACTGGGATGCTCCCGCCGCGGCCGGCCTATGTATAGAGCATTACTACGGGCTTTCCGGTGGCATTTTTTCGTGTTATAACGCCCAAAAAGCTTTCGCGAGCACTTTTCGCACGAGAAATGGAAAATATGTCGCATTTTAAAGTGAGTAATAGTGATATAAGGTCACGTCCAGGAAGAGTGGGCCGAAACCAGCGAGGCTTGTATGGGACCCAGGGCGCAGGGTTATGGAGTCGGACCGGACTTTTGAATCGGATTGTCGGAGTCGAACTGGAGCCGTAAGCGGAGTCGGAGTCGATTTTGGAAGTCGGAGCAGGAGTCAGAGTCGAAGTCACCAAAAATTCATCGGTTCCGCAGACTGCGGAGCTGCAGGGCTGCGAAGTCTGAGCCGGAATCGGTCAGAATAGACAATTCTCCCGGACCGGAGTAGGAGTCGGAATTAGTTTTTGGAACTAGGAGTCGGGAGTCACCGAAATTACATCGACTCCGCTGCCCTGCTAGTGCGCTCAGGACGGATGCACTGAAATTGCATTGCTGAAAAAAATCGAATAAACATTGATACTAAATATTATAAGTTTCACTTACGGGTGGCCGTTATTCACAGCTGGTGGTACAATATTGAAACGCACAGCCGTTACCCAATGCCGAGTCGCACAGTGAGTCGCACAGCCGTTACACACAGCCGGAGGCACAATGCCGAGTCACACAGCACCAACAGATCTGGGCGTACCACACCGAGTGGCACAGCCGTTACACACAGCCGGAGGCACCATGCCGAGTCACACAGCACCAACAGATCTGGCCGTACCACACCGAGTCGCACAGCCGTTACACACAGCCGGAGGCACCATGCCGAGTCGCACAGCACCCACACAGAGCCGGCCGTACCACACCGAGTGGCACAGCCGTTACACACAGCCGGAGGCACCATGCCGAGTTGCACAGCACCAACAGAGCCGGCCGTACCACATCGAGTCGCAAAGCCGTTACACACAGCCGGAGGCACCATGCCGAGTCGCACAGCACCCATACAGAGCCGGCCGCACCACACCGAGTCACACAGCACCACGCTGAGTCGTAGTCGCTACACGAGCCGGTTCACCAGCTCACCTAGAGCTCCTTGCATGATGGCCAACTTTTCTATCGGCTCTTTTCAGCTGCCGGACCTCGTCCAGAGTCAGGCTAAGGCACCGAAGGGGGAGGTGGAGACGGGTGCTCGCCAACTTCCTGGACAGGCGGGTGCCGAGTTGAGGCTGCTTGACGGCGATGAACAGCTTGAGACGCTGTATGACTCGCGGCTCCTGATCTGCAGTTGCCCCCATCAGCAGGCAGAAGTTCCGCTCGAACTCCTCCACAGCGGCCATCCAGGCTTGTGACAGAACAAACAGCTGGCCTCGGCTGATCGTCACAATTCAGCTGTTCGGCAGGGTGTTCAGCAGGCATGTGCATGGATCCGAGTGATGGATCTATGATCTCAGTGAATCTCGAAGCAAAGTAAAGATTGGGATCTTGATCCCACCGGATCCGGCGTGAAAAATACATCTTGGATCTATGATCTCATATGATCTGACGATAAATTAAGAACATGGATCTATGTTCTGAGTGGATCCCACCATGCACCACATTTGATACCATGTTTTAAAGGGTTTCTATGCCAATAAGTGACACAAACTATGGATTATGACGTGCGATCACATAAAATCACTCAAACAGAACGTTAGTGAGTTGAAACAAGTGCTTTTTTGGGATATGTGTTGACAAAAAATAAGTGAGGATCTACGATCTCACTGGATCTCAGGCAAAAATGAGAATCGGATCTGTGATCCCTACGGATCTCTCGATAAATTACAGAGCTGGATCTATGATCCCGTCTGATCCGAGATCAGGATCCGTGGGATCAGATCCCAGATCCATTTTCCCGGATCCATGCACATGTCCGGTGTTCAGTGTCTCCGGCGGCGCCCGAGAAGTCAGGAGACCGACTACCGAGGGTGGCGTCGATGTGGTGACACTTGTATGCCACGAAGCCGGCAACAAATGCCAGCCCCTCGCGCTGAGCTTCCAGGTTGGAACTCGTCAGCTCGGCGCCGGCCATGGCTGCCAGCGTCGACACCGGCAGCGGCACTGTGAAAGCAGCATTACGCTACATCACTTGAAAGACATTGGCAATTTAATATTGTGCAACAACAACAACAAAAAAAAACGATAACACTTAAATGAGCCTAGTCTACGCATTGAAAGTGACAGATTTCGCGGACAACGAAAAATTCATGCCCTTTGACTTTACATTAATCCATTTTCCTGTTACTGTTGATTATTGAAGTCTCGTTTGGCGACTGCCCCTCAAATTCGCTCGTGATTAGCATGACACTTTTTCAGAAGAAAAAACACTGCGTATAAAAATGTTCAAACACAAACCAAGACTGAAACACAACTCAGCTTTTTTCTAAGCACTAGTTAGGACCAGCATAGGTCATTATCAGAACATTTAGTGGATGTGACTTGAGACATCACCTTATTGGATTGAGTGGCCTTATCCCGACAAAAAAGTTACCATTACTCATGGCAAAAAGAATGCTTTGATGCATTTTAACAATGGGAATAAAAATGATGTTGTCGCTCAAGACGGGCCAGAACTTTAAACACTGATGGATATTAGTGAACACTTTTAATGTGAGTGAAAACATAAACCATTAGACTTACTTGTCAGAGGTGCCTGCTGGCTGATCTAGAGGTTGCTCGCAGGTTGCTGAATCTCCTTGACCTCCTTTCTTTGCAGTGGTCCTCCTCAGGGACCTACTCGCCCTCGCCTCAGCTTTCCTGTAAACAGAAAACTCTCAGCACAAACAAATTTGGCTAACATCATGCTGACAGTACAAGCAACTAATAAATAAATGTTGAATAAGATTAAGCACCTACCCATGAAATAACTTCAGTGACCAATTTGAAAATAAACAATAATACCATGCAAAAACATTTTGATTTGTTTTCAATTTTACAGCTCTGATAACATTGCAACGAGATTGAGATGAACCCAGCCCGCAGTATGTGACCATACTATATACAATTTAAATTTTAATGCAAAAAAGTAAAGAGCTCATTTATATTTCAATTTGCCACTGTAGCACTAGTTTGTTTACATTGTGTGTTTGCTCTAACCATTTTATTTGTTGAGTGTATCATGTTAGGTCAAGGTACTTATGCGCACTGCGAGCACAGCACTGAAAAATTATTACCAGCTTAATTGCAAAAATGGAAACTTTAAAAAACGCAAGATTATGTTTAGATCCATTGCAAAATGAATACCTTGGTTGAGGTACCTCAGCAATCAGCATGATCCCAGCTTGAAATACTTGGTTGTTCTTCATGATATATGAGACGAAACGTAATACAAAGTGTGGTTGCCACTTATGTTTAGCTTTTGCGACCTTCAAACACATGAAAACGTGTTTATATTATTAAACAAACATATTAAAACTTTGCGTAACAACCAAAGTAATAACACGCAACGGTCGGAAAACACTGCGCCGGTGCGCCAGAATTGACTACATTACTCGAATCTCAGCGACCAATCAGCTTTCGAGCATCCCAGTTACGTCACATTGGCAGCATTTGGTAGCAATTTCCTTGTACGTGTGTCCCTATGGCGATGAACCCCCCCTGACTGAGCGTAAGCGCGATGAGCATGTAAGTGGATAGGGCTTTACCGTTTGCGCTCCGTATGTGAAGCGGTCTTTAGGCGAAAAATTCCGGCAGGCGGCTATTTTTTTGTCGGTAAAACCAGGGTTACTTTTACAGGAAAAGTCGAGAGGGGGAAAAAGTTCGGGGCAAGGGCGGATCCAGGGGCATCTGAAAGGGGGGCCCAATGCCATTAGGTTTTTGTTAGGATGGCGCCTGCAGAACCTTGCCTACTCCCAAATCCTACTCTCTCCCCGGATTCTGGCCACTTTATATTGTTAGGTTGCCAAAAAATAAATTAGCTAAAAATATACGTAGGTACCTACCTTGGCAGTAAGGGGCTGGGGAGGTCCCAACTTGACTGCGCCCTTGCAAATGTCAATCAGTAGTATCAACCAATTACCCTGGCCAAACATCAAGTAGCGCCTTTCTAAATAGAGAGAGGTTAACACGTGACTATTTTTGCTCGGCCAAGACCAATTGAAGGACCCTGGTTCGAAGGAAGACCCTCGGTTCGGAGAGGTCATGACCCCCGTCCCCCGCCGGTTTCTACGCCGACGCCTGTAGCGATATGTCGGTGATTGCGAAGAGACGGAAGAGACAAGACAAAAGACTGTCCCACCGACCATCCGGGTCATCCGGGTCAAATCTGGAGCTCCCGCTGCACTGAACGTAAAATGGTTGGATGGAACCTCAAATTGAAAATTATCCAATCGCCAGCAACGTTGATTGATGATTAGAGTCTGATCAACGATGTTAAAGAATCTGAGTAGCGAATTGATTGAAAATGGGCTCAAAAATAAATTTGAAAGGGGAAATTCCCCCTTCCCTCCCAAGCCGTTCACGCACAATTTGAAAGGGGGAGCAGAATTTTCGAAGGGGGGAACTTCCCCCTTTCCCCCCTTTAAAAGTTACCCTGGGTAAAACTGGCCTCTGAAGTCATGGACCCATAATGATCATTGGCTTATGAGCTTTTTCTGGAGGTCATCTTGAGCCATAAAATCTCACTTCAAGAAGTTATAGCGGGTCCCGATTCTCTCGACACTTGTCTTTGACCTCCTGAATGAGACGAAATGACCAAGGACCTTAAAAATGGGCAGCAGCGGCTTCCTATAGTCACGGGTAATACGCTCGTTTTTTTATGCACAGCTCCATCTCAGAGTCCGAGAGGCCGCGGGGGTCCGATCGACTCATCCCCCTTACGTTAGCGGCTGTCCAACAGGCGGGCGACGGTTAAAAACTGCAGCTGCTTTTGTACGACTGTACGGAGCCGCGGTGAGATGGTGAGGCGAGCAGCAACGTGAAAATTGGTATCTTATCAATGTGTGCTGTGCTTTGACCTGGGCTTATCTTTGAACCCTGGAATGCAACAGTCACGATGGTCCAATGGAGCCACTAACTCTAAAAAGATAGGTTTTCTCAGAATCCCTCATTACCCCCACCGAAAGGGCTCCATTACCCCCAAAGGGGGCATGCCCCACCATTTGCCGACCCCTGCTTTAGAGGGTCTCAGGTTGGAGACACTGTTCATTTGTTGACTGTCAATTGACATCTGTAAGTACATATGACGGACTGAACAATGAGCATGTTGCACACTAAAACCGCATTAAGCTTTGAACAAGAAATTAAATGTACAGTAGGTCTACTAAAAAATTCCCCGCTCCAGAGGCGGCCGGCCGGCCGAACCCCCGGATTCCAGCCCCGACTCTATTGCGCAGGCCGCGGCAGTGACACGGGTCAGGTCGCGGCGCCCGGCGAGTGGGTCAGTTGGCGGCGGCCGGCCGTGGAGTGAGGACGCCGTGTGTGAGGCGCAGAGATGCCGCAGTGCAGAGGAGGGGAAGATAGTGACTCTGCACGATGCCGGAAACGATGCCTTTGTGATCTAAATTAAACACCTGCACTGCAGTGCATATCCTCCCTTGCCCCATTCCTATTATATCATGATCCTTCAATAATCCGTAATGACGATTCAACGCAAGCAAGCAAACAATACAACCCGTTTAGTGGCGACATCATCTCGGATAAAAAAAGCGACAGTGATGATTAGAATTGACTTTGCGCGAGGGCTAATCGAGGGGTATATATGTATCATATGCCGAGTATTTTATTCCCATCTAGCAAATTAAGATTGGGGATCTTGTCCAACAAGTCAGCGGCCGTTCTAGACACAGATAAATGCTTTGTTTTCGGTCGCATCATTATCTGCAATAATTCGAAGCGAGGTTTAACCCTCGCCGGCCGAGAAGAAGGGGTGGATGCCGCCACCATGTATTTTTTTTTGCGGTAGCTCAAAGCACACTGATGATAGAAGGCTGACATTTCATATGCCTTACATTTGATTCAAGCCGGATCATTTGAAATCAACCACGTTTTCATGTCAGGTCACTTAACTATGACGTCTTAAGTAAACCTCTGCAGACTGCACGGTTGTCTGTTATAAAATGATGCAAATCCATAATGCACTTAGTGTCATGATATAAGCATAATGGGAAAATATGGAAACTGTTAATTTGGCGTCGGAAATGAGCTAAAACTATACCTCACGCACATGAAATCGTGACTTCATACATTCTTGGCAAGGTTTAATTCTTCACTTTTGCATTGTTCACCTTGCGTGTCGGAGTGCTCGTCAATAGGAGTGCTTCGTCAATAACTCCCGATCAAAATGAGCTAGCCAGTCGGGACAGCCATCAATGGACTCTGCAAGACTTACCGAATCAAATGTTATGCAGCATGTCCTCCTTTCAACAGCTTCGTGACCTGTGTTGCCCTAACATGACATTGACCTAAACATCCTAAATTGCTTCACCTAAGCAAAAAAGCACATAAATCGACGCGTCTGAGAACACTGAACAGAAAACACGATTGTATCGAAATGACGATAATGCGACCTTTTTTGCGAAGTTATTCACCAAAAACCGATCCAGTGCCTTGGGGCCCTTGACCTGCCCTAAGAGGTCACTGATATTTTAAAATGGGGTGACAGTCGCTGCGTCACGTAACGACGCAAGCGCTCGTTTTTTCCGCGAGGCTCTAGCAATTAGCTCAATTATAGGAGCTAAACATGGGGATGGGGAATCGCTCCCTTCTCACTCACTATTTGGCCGGGATAGTGTTTGCAATTATTGTTAAAATCTAAAATTTTAAGATTTCAATGATCCATTTTTTCCCGCCCAAGTCTTTCAATTTAAGGTCATAACACCAGGTCACGTCAAGTGACCTTACCTCAAGGAAAGTTCCTGTGCTCATCATATCTAAATACATCGACCAACCGATCGCTTTAGAACCTTCAGTGATTTCAATGGGCAACAGTATATGTATTTGAAACGTTTACTTTGCAAGTTTGACATTGCTGACAGAAAGGTCGGGTCAATTTTGAGATCGCTAAAGTCAATGGGAGAAAGTTGAACTGCGCTTTTTTTTGGACGGAACGCATAATAAACACTCTGAAAACATGTGGTGCCTGATGAGATACAATACTGAATGAGAAAATTGTTTGTTTTGTTGGGAGCCATCTTTTTCGGTCTGAGAAGGCCCTTGCAGAGCTATGACATAACTATGCTCTGGTGTAGTAATTTGGTTGTGCGAGCCAGCGACAGTGATCTGCGGACTCCGGAAGCGTGACTGTTCCCGTGGGACGATTGCCCTGTCGGGCGGTCCAGCCGTCTCCCCAACGGTCACCCGAAGAGGGTTATGTGTCTTGGAATGGAACCGACATCAACTACAGGTTGGCTGGTGGGGTGACCTCCAGTCCAGAGAGGGAAGCATGAAGACTAGGGGCGATGCGGATTGGTTTTTCCTGAGGATAGCGAGGACGGAAGGAATCTAGCACCCTTGACCCTTCCTTATGCTGAATGTATCTCAGGCTGTTAAATCCTCTAAGCGTTTTTTTTTTCTCGACATCGTCAAGGTGCCATTAATAAAAATATGAAATCCGGGAGGATAAATTAAATATAGAAATTGTGGCCAACAGAACATTATCAGTTGCGTTCAACATACCCGTAAGCATGATCACACACCCAGCTTACACATGAGCCATGTAATAAATATTTTTGATAGACATGCTTAAGTTATGAAATCATCTAAAGTGTTTGTAAAGTTTCACGATACGGATCTAATATCCTGCTATCCATCATGACCATTTCTGGTCAGGTCATGTCTTTGAACATAGGCCAAATTCTTCAAATGACCTCCCTCGCCGGCACAGGGAGGGAGGGTTGATGCGACCCCCCCCCCCCCTCCAAGGTTTTTCGCGAATAACTCACGTAAAAAGCGGCCGATCGCGACGAAACTTTCAGTACCCTCGCATTGATCAATCTTACACCTACCCTGAAAATTTCATGACCCTGACCCAAATGACCTTTGACCTGTGACCTCTTTTCCGAGACCATGTTTGGCCGGAATCGCGATTCGGCGTATGTCGGCTCGCATTAGCCGCGCGTTTGCAAGCTTTTCGTGGTTTCAAGCGTTCAAACATGTGATTTGATGTTGCTCCGATGCATTAGGGTGGGTGTCAAGATCACCTGAAGGTCAGGTCAGGTCATTGACCTTTGGTGACCTCGGTTCACTTTTTCGAGTTTTACATGTTTCTACGCCAGTTTTTGGGGCTAAATTCGAATTTAGCAACCATTTGAACATTTACGAAGTAGTTTTGGTGCCTTCGTAACATGTTACGAAGCTGTCAGAGGCGGATGACAGGTATTACGAATACCCGTCGTGACCCCTACCGGTTGACCTGACCTGACCTGACCCGACCTGGTCTAAATGCTTTAAGACATCATCTCTGATCAAAACTAGCACGATATTCGTGATCAGCACCCCGGAAAACCCCATAGCAGCCACACTTTACGACTTTCTAACAGGTCCCCATTTTCCCGATTTTCGGGTCATTGACCTGACCTGGAAGGTCACCCGATGACCTAGGACCTTAAAATTGGGTATCATCGGCTTACTCTCGTGACGGGCAGCACGCTCGTTTTTTTCCGCGAAGCTCTAGCTCAATCAGGGGCCAAGCGCGAGGGGGGGTCGTGCCACCCCCCCCCCCCTTGTGCCGTCGAAGGATGCAAAATGGCCTGTGCCGGTGAGGCTTAAAGATCAACTTTTGACTCATTCGAAGCGTTTTGATAGGAGGAACACGAGGCTGGTAAGATTAATTTCATGCAGGTTTAGCTTAAAACTTTTAGTGTTTGTGGAAAAGCAATTGGTTTTCTCATAATACCGATGGTGGCAGTTGCTGTTATTTACGTGCTAAGCCGTTGACCTTAATTAAATCTGACAATATTATTCGGACATAGCGGTAAACGAGCTGCTTGTTGTGTTAGGTTAGGCTCTTTCGGTCGATTTCAGAGTGGGAAGGATGACAGGAATTAGGGGGAGACAGGGGGCCTGGGCGGGAGTCCTGAGCCTCATGCTCCGCTGGGGCCGAGCCCATCACGTGGGTTGGATTGCCCTGATACATTGATAGCCCTGGGCGGTGTTTCACGGCCCCGCGCTGCAGCACGCTGCGCTGCGCTGCCATGCATTGTAGCGGCGGTTGATATGAATTCGGCTCCACGCTAGCGTTACGAGCTTCCGAGTCTGTTGATGTTTCCATGGAAATTGGAAACCCAGTGCACCGGTGTGCACAACGCATCCTGTCCAAGCAAAATTTTACCATCGATGACCTCTGGTGACATGACCTTTTGCTCTGAACCGATCTAAAATTGGCTGAAGTATTTTTCTTCTTTTTGCTACTTTCGACGCTACTTCGAATACCACTTAAATGCCCAAAGCTGAGTTATAAGAATGATGCTCAATCCCCATTTCCCCTCCAACAGGGCGTGAGAGTCTAGGCATTCCTGTGGGGCACGGGCTTACAATGACTATCTCATAATCATTGTGGCCATGAACATCTACTGCCATTCTTTAACACCGGTTTCGCTGCGCTGAGCGGTGGCCGTCTCGTTTGTTGGATTCTACAGCTGGCTGGCGGAAAGCGTTACCGGCCGCCCGTCCACCGCCCGCGGGCCGGACCGAGCGGTCCCGCTGACCCTACCTGACCTGATACCGGCGCGATACGGGACAGGCATACGGGGGTTCGGCTCAGCGAAGGCAGCGCCCACTGGTGCTGGGGACTTTTTTAATAGACCTACTGTACCTAATTTTTGGTTGGGCTTTCAACCAGTGAACGCGGTGAGGTGCTGTTTTATGCTATTCCTGTCACTGCACCCATGTTGTCAAATAAAATTTTTGAAGACACATGAGCCACCATTGTTCGGTCAGGGAATTTTTGCCCTTTTGTTGCAATTTAATTTACCCATATCGACAGAAATGAAGCATTCTCAATGTTTTCGAAATAGGTATTTGGAGCCTGTATGGTGTCATGGCTGGTGCGGATTCCTGCAGGCTATATATAGTTGCAGGTGTGAATCAGTGCAGATTTGTCACCACGACCGGTGCAGATTACCGACTGATTTATGACGTTGGTTGGCATGAGGTTGGTTGCGTTGCTG
The DNA here is from genome assembly GCF_019059575.1 of Amphibalanus amphitrite. Taxonomy (NCBI): domain Eukaryota; kingdom Metazoa; phylum Arthropoda; class Thecostraca; order Balanomorpha; family Balanidae; genus Amphibalanus; species Amphibalanus amphitrite. The sequence goes on along the minus strand of NW_024881605.1, from coordinate 824,492 downwards.
TATTCGTTGGTTTGAATAAACATCTTTGTGTTTAAATACTCGTCTGTATGCTACTTTTTTAAAATAAAAATTTCGACGCGTGTCGCAACACGGTGTGTGAAAACGCACAACATGTATATATACTGTAAAACATATTTGCACGTTTCGAGTCATCCTGGCAAATCTCACTAACCAAATGCGTGTTAACTTTGTATTTACACACCGCATCCCGAAGTTTATAACGCATTTGGCTAATGATATTTGCCTGGATAACATGTGCACGTTGTGCAAATCTCGGCAGAAGCTTGTGAAGCTTACTCACATTTTGCGTGTAAGCGTGTTTTCTTCTGTGTGTGTTATGTAACACCGAAGTTAGTTATCCTGCAACTAGGCGATGCCTAGTTGCATGATAACTAGCTTCGGTGTTACATAACACGCACAAAAGGAAACACGCTTACACGCAAAATGCTAGTAAGCTTCACACGCTTTTGCCTAGTGAGATTTGCCAGGATAACTAACTTTTTAGTTACTTAACACGCATAATATTAGTACATTGACAGGTAGATATTAGTTAAGTAACACGGTCACACGCAAAAGGCGTGTAGGTCAACATCACGTCGAAAACTAATGTCTTAGTTTCATAACACGTTTTTTCTTAAAAGCGTGTTATATAAAACACGTTTGGCCAGTAGATGCGTGTGAACTTTACACGCTTTAGGTTAGTGAGATTTGCCATGATAACACGGAGGTTAGTTAACATTTTTTACAGTGTAAATCCGATGAGAAAACAGGATTTGGGGTACCCTACACTGTAAAAAAATCTTACAAGCCCCTTGTAGGAAAACCGCTGGCGCAAAAATGAGCATGCAGCGACGTGTAAAAATCGCCTCATATTTAGCTAGTAAGAGGGTACAAGCTTGTTTCGTTAGTAAATGACAAGCCCACGCCTCATAAACCGAGCACCCCCGTGTCAGCCCCTCGTTTCGTTATTCGGTACCTCGTTTGAAAACGAGGGCAAAACCAGCAGATCGGTACGCCGATTAGGCTCCTTAGCAGGACTCGCCTGGTAACCCAACCAGCTAGCGCCTGCTATTGCTGCCCAGTAGTAATACTAGCTCAATTGCGTCACCCCCCCCCCCCCCCTCCTTCTCCCCAGCCGCCCCTCCGACTGGTGGACGACCCGGCCAACGACAGCCACGCCACGTTACAAAAAAACATACACAAAAATAACGTTTATTACTTATTAGCATACGATACAAAATATCTAAATATATACATATTACAATATCATAGCGGAGTGGTGCAAAAGCTGATTCGAGTCACCACCAATAACATTCACAAAATAATACGGTTGCATGAGACACGATCGGGCACTTCCACGGGCTTTGACGCAACGGCACTTACAACAGGCGAGTGAGCAAGTTGATCCTGCCATGTCAGGTACATTGTGCACTGTGCAGTCCATCAAATATTTGCCATACTTTGCAGATTCAAGCAAGTTTTTTTTCTGGGCGAGGCTTACCAACAGAAATATCGCTGGCTTCCGGTATACCTTCGTGCCTCAGTCTTCCACAACTTTAAGCAACTCTGCAAACAGAAAAGAAAATTAACTGCTGATTTTAAAATATCAGTGAGGATGGCTTTATTATCTACATCAACTGACTTTTGTATAAGATAAATCAATGTGAGGCAATATGTGTAGCTTACACATTTGGAAAAAAGGCTAGACAGCAACTGAAAGAAAGTCCGTCTTCCAACAGTCGGAATTCAAACGAAACAGTGGCTCACAACGGTCAAGGGGTGAATTCTATGACGCAACATGTGTTCAGAATATTACAAAATGAATAAAATGTCCCCCATTGCTACGTAAATATCATACAATATAACGTACCTTCGGAATATCCCCGCCCGAGAACTTCACAACGCACCGTGCCACAACACAACCGCACCAACCGCCGGCAGCCGCAGAACTGAACAATGGCGGCCGGAAATGACGGCCCCGCGCCGGAAGTTAAGGACGCGTTTTAGAAGCAGTCTCAGACTCGTCGCTGCTCACCGTAGCAGGGATTTATGAGGCACTACCGAATCAAAGTCGTTTCGCCTCATTCGGCAACACGAAAACCCTACCAGCACTAGTCCGATGATGAGTTTCCGACTAGGTGGCGTGTGCGCAGGATTATATTTAAAGCACGTGCAGGGCGGTGCCTCATTAGCCGACATAATAATTATATGACACGATAATGAAACACGCATGTAACTAGCATGCAACAAGCTTCTGGCGGATTTAATTATGAGACTATGCGTAGTTTTCCGACACAGCGCGAAATCTGTTGATAAGCAGGAAGGGGTGTTAGGGAAGCATTTAAGTTATTAGGTTACCGTTTGTAACCAATTGTTTCACGAGGCCACTCTTTAACTAACAACCCTCAGGCTGATAATGTCCCTATATATAACAGCAAGGTACACTGGACTACCGTGTAACCCACTCCTTGTCATAGAATTGGCTCGTGACATTTTTTTACAGTGTAGGTTTGGCTCCTGCATGAGTTGTACCCCCCCCCCCAAAAAAAAAAAAACGCCAGCCTGGATCCGCCAGTGTGAAAGCCCCTGCTGACATTGCAGCTGCAGAAGAAAATCTCCGATCCTTGCCCTGCAGTCCTTACCAGATTCAGATTCTTTGTCAAGACAGCCTTCCAACATTCCATCTGGATAGTTGGAGGCGAGGCCGATATGTTCCTGAACTTCATCATGCTTGTCATTGAGCGCTTCACATTTTGACTGCTTGTGCTTAGCATGAACTGTAGTATAATGCTTCAGCCAATATCTACCTCTCGTAAAGCACCTTGTGCAGTCTGGACAATATACCAATTCACAGCCATCTGATGCATCATTCAGATACCGCTGTAAATGCTTTGCAAACTTTTCAGGAGCTTCTGTGATCTGTCCTATATTTACAGGATGGAACTGTGCAGTTCAGAAAAGAAGAGCTTTGAGCCTGCAAAGAGAGGATGTTAACCCGCGCCCCACTGGGGTCTTTGTAATAACACTCCCCCACTTCGGGGAGGCTATTCATAGCCCCCCCCCCCTCCTAACTCCGAAAATACTGGGCCGATCGTCAAAATTCAAACGGCCCCGGAAAAAAAACTGTCGAGCGAAACCTAATTTCATTGACCTCGAGGTCACCAATGACGTCACGGGTCAGGTCAAAGTAAAAATTATCGATATTTGGCTTGTTCTCTTTTTGGGCTCTGGGTGCCGTCTTACAAGTCAGCTCAGGCTGATTTTGGGTTTACACACTCGTGAATAGATGCTTTAGATACCCTGAGGGTACGAAACTTGTACTTTGATTTTCAGGCCAGGGTCAGGTCATCATAGGTCACGGAAATCTTATGTCATAAGTCGGTCACGTGATACATGTTTTATAGTCCATTTAGGCCATAGATTTCGAATTCGGTGTCGCCTGTGTCATTTGAGGCCATTTTCATCTAAATGTAGCTGAGGTCAGGTCACTTTCAGGTCAAAAAAATTCAAATTTCAAAGTTGGAATTTTTCAACAAAAAACATGTCTATCAGATGCAGTTTGACCTCAGGAACACGATTGTGCTATTTATATTGGTGTACGATGTCAAATTCGTACAGAAAAATTGATTTGAAAAATTAAAGATTGTGAAATTTTTGCTATAATGCGTATAACTTGCCCATTTTGAAGATATCTGGCTAAAACTTGCTAGAGTAAGTCATAAGCATGTGCTCTATCATATATATTCCAGTTTTTCGAAAAGCCAAAATTTGTTGAAAAAAGATAAAAATAAAAATTTTGAATCTTGATATATATACTTTTCAAAATTTTCAAAATTTTGAAAGTTCGAGATAGCAGTTTAATAGCGCAATCCATTCTGAGTCCTCTCATGCAAAGAAATTGGATCTAGCCCAAAAACTGAGCTCTTTGGAGCGATTCCCGTGGTTCAATGTTTTGCGTCGAAATCGGCCGAACATGACGTCACTCCGACGTCATTTCCGGCCGATCCATGATAGATACGAAGTTCAAATTTTGACACAAGGTGTCAAATTGATGGAGCCGAAGGTACTGAAAGTTTGGAGGCGATCCGTCAAGCGGTTTAGAAGTTGTATATTGTTCATTTTGACAAATGTTTACTTTAATGAAAAACAATATCAAATTCGTGTCTGTATTCAATGTAAACGCGTTTCGATTATTTCTTTATCAATACTTCATAATCATTATATCTGTATTGTATCAATGTATTGATAAAGAAGTAATCGAAACGCGTTTACATTGAATACAGATACGAATTTGATATTGTTTTTCATTAAAGTAAAGGTTTAGAAGTTATTGCAGGAAAACGGGAGGGGGCTATGAATAGCCCCCCCCCCCCCGTTGGGCGCGGGTTAATACATACTTTACGGTGCGTTCACTGGAGATTAGCCGTGCATTAATTCGAAGGTAGCCGTGCACCAATTTAAATTGGTGCACGCGCGTGCAGTGATGAATTTCTCGACTATATATTTGTAAATGGCCCGGAGTGTATAAAGCAGGGTTTTGGAGTCGTGGTAGTGCTCTTCCGACTCCGACTCCGACTCCGACCCCGACTCCGGGTCTGATACAAAGGGCAATGGTGGCTGCCAAAATTCTGCGTGATATGACGCGCCATGTTAGATCTTCAGGGTGTCCGGATAGTCCTGGCGCTTTTCAACATTTTTAAAATTGGTCCATAGATACTCAACAATAGAACAAAACAATGACCAAGAACACCAAGCCACATGCTTCTGCTAAGTGCCCATTCATTGTAACCACCGTCTGTGCCGACGACGGCCTCGACGCAAGGGCGGAAACGCCTGCGGATTTTGACGATGCAGGACATCTCCTGTCCTCCCATGCTGTCATGATGCGAGTCTTCAGCGACTCCAGGCTGGGATGAGAGGTGGCCTAGAGCTTATTCTGCAAAATGCGTAGCATGCCTTAGTCGAGCGGGTTAAGGCTGGGATAATAACCCGCGCCCCACTGGGGTCTGCGTATAACACGCCCTACGGGGGGGGGGCTCTCCATAGCCCCCCCCCCCTCCTAACTCCGAAACTACTGGACCGATCGTAAAAATTCAAACGGCGTCTGATAGCCCCGGAAAAACTGTCGAGCGAAACCTAATTTCATTGACCTCGAGGTCACCGATGACGTCACAGGTCAGGTCAAAGTAAAAATTATTAGCATTTCGGCTTGTTCACATTTTGGGCTCTGGCCGCCGTCTTACGAGTCAGATCAGGCTCATTTTTGGTTTACACACTCGTGAATAAATGCTCTAGATACCTTGAGGGTACCAAATTTCTACTTTGATTTTCAGATCAGGGTCAGGTCATCACAGGTCACGGAAATATTATGTCATGCGTCGGTCACGTGACACATGTTTTATGGTCCATTTAGGCCATAGATTTCGAATTTGATGTCGTCTGTGTCATTCGAGGTCATTTTGAGTCGAATTTAGCTTAGGTCAGGTCACTTCAGGTCAAAAAAGGTCAAAGTTTGAAGTTAAAATTTTTCAACAAAAAAAGGTGTCTATTAGATGCAGTTTGAGCTCAGGAACACGATGGTGCTATTTATATTGGTGTACGATGTCAAATACGTACTGAAAAATTGATTTGAAAAATTAATATTTGTGAATTTTTTGCAATAATGCGTATAACTTGGCCATTTTTGAAGATATTTAGCTAAAACTTAATAGAGTTAGTCATTAGCATGTGTTCTGTCACATATATTCCGTTTTTTCGAAAAGTCAAAAACTTTGTGAAAAAATATAAAAATATAAATTTGAATATTATTATATAAAATTTTCGAAATTTTCAAAATTTTGAAAATCCAAGATAGCAGTTTGATAGCGCAGTCAATTCTGAGTCCTTTCATGCAAAGAAATTGGATCTAGCTTAACCCATTAACGCCCAGCGGTACCAAAAGGTACCAGCGCACATTTTGGTTTGCTGCGTTGAGACCATACGTTCTTTCGCCAGATAGATTCTGTCATCGGATAATGGCCTCCTTTCCGGATGTGCTGTTGGTTATAATTAACGTGCTGATACGAAGAACTTCGTGTGAGGTGCAGAAAAGCTCGGAGTGTCTCGAGGCGCCGCAGTCATGGGCTGACGTTGGCAGATAAAAACGTTTGTAGTTGCTTGTCTGTAAATATTTGTTTAGCCAAAGTGTGTTTACATTAAAGATGAAGAACTCACAGCTGCAGTTAAGCAGAAAATCAGATGTTTTGTCATGAATCCTGGCGTCCCTAGGGGCAGAATTTTTGTTGGTACCTTTTGGTACCACTGGGCGGTAGGCTAAGCGTTTTTTCGCAATTTCATGCGTGTGCGGTCTTAGCAGAGGCGAAACAACGCTCAACGGAGTGATGCGGATAAATTGTTATTTGGGGCGCCATCCCTCAAGGGGACGCCATCGCCCAAGGGAATTGGGTGCGTAAGAGGGGCGCATCTGAGGTCATAAGGGCGCCTATATGCGAAAGAGGGGCACCTATTAAGTTTTTAGGGGCGCCTCAATGCAAATGAGGATGCCCATAGGGGCGATTGTGACGCCCATAGGGGCAACTGCATGCGAAAGAGGGGCACCTGTGATGCCTCTGAGGCCTATGGCGCCCATAGTATATGTAGGGGCGCCCACATGCAAAAGGGGCGCCCACGAACGTCATAGTGGAGCTTCCATACAAAAGATCGGTCCCTGCATCCCAAAGATAGACGCCTCTGAGGCCTATAGAAAGAGGAGCGCCTGTGAAGCCCATAGGGGCGCCTTACTGGGAACGAGGAGGGGCGCCTGTAAGGTCTACAGAGGCGCCTTTGATGCCCATAGGGGTGCCTACATGCGAAAGAGGGGCGCATATTAAAGTTATAGGGGCGTCTCCATGCGAAAAAAGGGGTACCCACATAGGTTGAGAGTCTTTTGTGTAGCGTTTCTCAGGAGTGGGGCGCCGTTTGCGGCAAATAGAATCTAAAAAGAGGTCGGGGAAGGGAGCGCCTTCGTCGCCACCAAAAAAGCTGGAGCATTCTTTGCTGATTGGTCATTCACTGTTAACGTGACGCATGGATGTTGGATAGGATGCTTTGCCCTATAATCGCTGGTATTATTGCGGGCACTCCTGTGGAGCAGCCATGTGGTTAGGGCCCCAAATGAATTCTGCTTGGGGAAGGGGAAGGGGCACGGTTTTGAGATCGTCCTGTTTTTTTTTTAGGAAGGCTGTTGCTGTTGTTCAGGAAGAAATGGGTAACACTAACGACGTCATATGCCAGTGCAGTTTGTGCGGTAATATACGGAGGAAATATTGATGCGGACGGTACTGACAGACGAGTTCCTGCAGACCTGCTGCTTGGTCAGTGGTACGTACACCTGAGAATGGAATGCATACCTACGCCGCGACAGATTCGACACTGGATTAGAGCAGGCCCCACCATGAAGGCAAAGCGTCTTCAAAGTACGTGGTTGCCACTAAAGTCATCTGTGGCAAGAGGCGCGTGGCGCTCTGCTCGGAGGCGTACTTAGATGAAGAGAAGCATCACGGCTAAAAGTAAGACGTATTGACCAGGATATGCGTGTTGACTGCTGCAGCGTGTGCCTCAGCGCAAGAAGCACTGCACGATCCGGTTAAAGTCCATTTAGGAGATTTTTCTCGTTTGGTTGCTGGATTGGATGTGATATAGCGCGTGTCTTGCTGTGCATGAACCGTAACCACAAACTGTGCTGGCTCTTGAACTGCGGGCTTCAAGTTTGTTTTCATAATTTTGAAAGACATTATAGAACAGATTGCAGAGTGGTTGCTAGTAATGACATTCAGAAAACTGTTAGTTTTGCCATTTGTATAGAAAGATTTGTGCATTTTAGAAAAATAGTCGACCCTGCAAGCCTTGAAACCTGGGCTGCGGAGTCGGAGTCGGAGTCAGTCGGAGTCGATATCTCTAGCCGAGGTCGGAGTCAAAGTCGGAGTCGATTGTGGAAGCCGGAGCCGGAGCTCGAGTCACCGAAAATCCCGAGACTACGCGCACATGCCAGGGCTGCGGACATGGAGTCGGAGTAAGAGTCGGTCAGAGTCGACAGTCATACCTGGAGTCGGAGTCGGAGTCTGAGATGATATGTGAAAGTCTGAATTGGAGTCAGAGTCAGTCACCGAAAATCCATCGACTCCGCAGCCTTGCTTGAAACAGTACAGTTCAGTAGACCGACCCACCACTATGAATAATAGCATTGATCTTTATGGCAGTTAGGCATAGCATGACAGTAATGACGTCATAATCTGACAACTTGGAAAACATCAAAGGCGAGTGTTTGCCATAATGTTGCCGATGAGTAGGTCGTCTAATATTCTAATTTTCACGAATGAGTTGCAAAGTCTTCTTGGCAAACATATCTTGTATGCTGCTAAAATGCATGTTTTTGCGAAAAAAATGATGTCACCAACGCCCAGTGGTACCAAAAGGTACCACTTCAAAAAAGGATATTTCTAGATTTCGCACATTTACCAAACTCACATGGTACTCTTGGGGGACCATTTACTCCAATTCAGCAAATGGGCATCCGTGTGCGTTTGCTGGGGAATTACGGGCGTTAATGGGTTAAAAACTGAGCTCTTGGGAGCGATTGCCGTGGTTCAATGTTTTGCGTCGAAATCGGCCGAACATGACGTCACTCTGACGTCATTTCCGACCGACATATGGTAGCTACTCAGTTTAAATTTTGACACAAGGTGTCAAATTGATGCAGCCGAAGGTACTGAAAGTTTGGCGTCGCTACGTCAAGTGGTTTGGAAGTTATTGCAGAAAAACGGGAGGGGGGCTATGAATAGCCCCCCCCCCCCCCAGTGGGGCGCGGGATAAGGTGGCCTAATCTCATTTCACCTCGGTGATCTGGTCCGCCGAGCTCCTCTGTTAGCTTGGTTTGGACGGCAGCGGCGTTGTTGGAGGGCGCTCCGTGCTGTTGAAGTGCAAAATGACCCTTAGGGCAAGTCGCCTTGATTGTCGTGTCCAGGAACCCCTCGTGGACCAGCCTGTCAGTCATTTATTTGACCTTGACGAAGATGATGGAACATTTGTGTCCATCAGACCCCAGATTTTCTTCGATTGCCGCTGAAATGCTGCTTCAGTCTCAGCAGCTTTGGCATACCGTGGTTGTAACTGAGTGATAATATTTTCTAGAAATATTCGATCCGGAATGCACCTTTGCCTGCTCAACCGTTCGCCGGGAAACGCCGCATCGCGCTGCAACTCGCGCCTCGTTCAAGCCGCACCGGGCCCCCGAGCAGTGAAAATGGTTTCAAGGTCATATTTACGCGACCCCTAGCTGAGCGGTGAACGAGGGGTCATACCTGAGGTGATTGGTTGAAAGTCCAATGATCACAGCGCGCGTTAGACGACGTCCAAAAGAGGCGCCAGAACTTTTCGGGCACCCTGTTCACGCACCGGGAGATCGCTCCGGTTTCGTTCATGCGGTCACCATTTCTCCCACGTGGACGCAGCTGAATCCTTAGAGACCAGCGGCCGGCGGCCAGCTTGAAAACCCGCCGAGAAGCACGAGTGTGACCGTATCATGGCCACGGGCATCGCCATCATGTCGGTCTGTGTTTGTGTTAGGCACTTTTCAGAGCGATAAAAGAAGAAAGTAAATATAGAATTGTCATTAAGTCTTTGACACTGGATAGTACAAGTTATAACGCGAATACAAAATGCTTGCCTACTAAATTATGAAATAACTTGAAATTTGTAAGATGCAATGTTAGCTTTTTCAGAACAAAAACAAGATGCGTGAGTGAAAAAAATACCTTATTTGTGATCAACGGAAGCGAATTTTGCCGTGGGGACACTGGTTAAAACAACTGAAAAGTGATAGCACGGATTGACTTCAGTTAACTTTCCGGAGTCGGAGTCGAGGCAGTTGGACCGACTCCGACTCCGACTCCGACTCCTGGCTGCTTGCCACGACTCCGAGTGACTCCGACTCCGACTCCGACTCCGACTCCGAAACCCTGGTATAAAGCATATTGATACACGAGTCAGGCTAATTTCAGCACGAGTGCACAAATAGACGAGCGCAGCGTGTCTATTTGTGCACGAGTGCTTAAATTAGCCGACGAGTGCATCAATGTGCTTTATACACTCTGGGCCATTTAGGGGAAGCCGGGGGAAGCCCGGGCGCGGGGGAAGCCCGGCCACCCCGTTTCCGGCTAAATTATTCACAATAAAATGCTCAACTGTTTGTCCTTTCAGCGTGGCAGCTAAGGTAACGCCAGCAAAAAAGTTAACGCTAACAAAAATTGTATATTGTTAACCCGGCAGGCGGTGGGCCTCCCGGCCACCTTCCGCGCGGTGGGGGCGGGGCATTTTTTTGCCCCCCCCCCGTATCTCCGAAACTACGAGACGGATCCGGAAAATTCAAACGGCGTTCGGTAGCCCTGTCAAATTTGTGGAGGGAAACCAAATTTCATTGACCTCGGGGTCACCAATGACGTCACAGGTCAGGTCAAAGATAAAATGTTTCACCGTTCACAGGGCTTCTTGTGAAAGCGCTATAACACCGAGTAAAGCGCATTTTGTCGAAAATCAGCGATAGGGCGTCAGTTGTCTAGTACATATGTTGCTATTAGAGGTCACTGGTCATACCAGGTCAGGTCACATGTCAGGTCACCAAAGGTCACCAAGGGTCACCACTTGAACCCAACTTTACTAAGGTTGTGCGATGCATGTTTTATGGCCAATTTTTCATTTCCAACTCAATGGTGTTGGTTATAAGACCATCAGGTACGGTTTAGGTCACTTTCTGGTGGAGGTCAGGTCAGAGTCAGGTCAAAAAAGGTCAAATTTCAAGGTTGTTAGTTTTGCATTAACCGGGTATTGATTCGATGCAGCTCGTCATGGGGAGTCTAATAGTGGTCTTTGTTTGCGCTACGAGGTCTAGAATTGCTAAAAGTTGAGTTTGAAAATTTGACGTCATCAATTTTGAACAGTTTTTTCGCTATAACTTGGCCAAAAAAAGAGGTAACGATCTCAAATTTGGTATGTAGATAGAATGCGGTAGGGACTATCACATATATTCTGGGTTTTTTCGAAATTAAAAAAACCTTTTTGGATTTTTCGGCTATTATATTCAAAAAATCTATTTTTTTATTTTTGGGGGTCAAAATCCAAAAATTTCAAAAATCCGAGATAGCAGTTTTGTAGCCCTCCTAATTCTACACCTCTTATGTCGAAACATTTTTCTGTATCTCTAAAGCTGTAGGCCTGACAGCTCTTCCCGCGAAGCCTTTTTTTTGGGTCGAAAATGACAAAAATGACGTCACTCTGACGTCATTAGCGGCCAACCTATCATAGCCTTTGGAAAAATTCTTGGTCACAATGTGCAATAGCTATTCACGGGAGGGTACTGAAAGTTTGGTGACGATCGGCGCAGTGGTTCTGGAGATATATCGAAAAAACTAAAGAGGGGGCAACAAAATGCCCCCCCCTCCCCCCACCGCCTGCAAGGTTAAAGTTATAGAGCAAAAATGATATTTTAAAGGTTTTTAGCTAAAAAGTGAGATATGTTGCACTGTTAATGTTATACCTTACAGTCCTAATATTTATACGAATGTTATGTAAGGACCGTTTAAGTGTTTGTAGTGAGGGGTGACGAGGCAGGCTGGCTTAAGTAGGGGAGAGTGGGGCAAAGCGGCCACCCGGGGCAAAGCGGCCACCCATCGTTTTAGCCCTTCATAGCTGGCGTCAGTTCCAATTTATGGTTTCCAATTATACTTCTCTTCACGGTCGTTCGAGTGAGCCAGACCGGGGTTTCAGGCCCATCACCATTGTTCTGTGAAACACGGAAAAGCATTTCTTGCCAGGTTACCAACTATGTTTACAATTTTTAAAGGTTATGTTATTCCATAACCGTTTGGAATTTTTATAAGCGTTCTTGTCCATGCATTGCATGGTTATCGTACATGTATTCTACCAATTTTGATGTTTTTTACCCCACTAATAGCTAAGCTGGAATATTTTTGTCTCGGACGGTATGCGCGGGGCAAAGTGGCCGGGGCAAAGTGGCCACCCCCAAATTGGCCATAAGTGGCTTCCATCTGGATAAAAAACATTATTTATATTCAAATGTGTCGTCATGCATTCATCTTGGCCACTTTTCAGTTGCGTGAGTTACCAAATAATGCAATTAAATATTTTTTTCATGAAAATCCTTTCTTTGTTTACCTACAGGTGGAAGATGATAAAGAAAACATCCATCCTCGCTTAACCTTGTCACCATCAAATACCCTAGTCGTACACGAGGCAACTATTTTGTTTCTCATATCGGGACTTGAGAAGACGCCGGTGGCCGCTTTGCCCCAGGGTATGGGGCAAAGTGGCCAATATGCATAGGTTTAAAGTTTTGTCAATATCTTTCATATGTGAACGCCTTTGGAAATAAAACGCAGTTGAAATAAAAGGCAACTTAATAGGGATCACATTGGTATAGAAAGAATCTTTCCAAGTTTAAAAATCAAGCGTTGGCATCGTGAGAAGCGTTAGGGTGGCCGCTTTGCCCCACTCTCCCCTATGACATTTTTTCGAACATCGCTGTTCTAAAATAAAAATTAGCACATTGGGGTAACCCCGGGCGAGTGGCCAAACTTACCCCTAACCGAGAGCAATGCCACTAAACCACTGTTTTCCATGAGATAATAGGTACTGAGTAGGTTTGGTTTACACCTAGATCAAAGATGAATTTCGAAAATAAACATGTTATCACAGACAAAGCCTCTTCGGCCTGTCGCCCTATTGCAGTGCCTACAAGGCCCTATATACCCTATAAGTGCCTATAAACAGTGGCGTATTCAGGGGGGCATGGGGGCCATGGCCCCCCCTTTCCGCCCAGCCGCCCAGATGGCGCCCCAATTAGCGCCGACTAGGCTGATGCTGTTTTACAGAGGGAGCATAAATTAAAAAGTGATGTGCAGGCAGGGATCGAACTCAATATCTCTTTGGGGGTGCCTGGGCACCCCTATGTCCTCCAGGGCACCCCCAAATAGGACCTGAGCCCCCCAATGTTGAAGGGCGCCCCTCCGGAAACCAGAATATTCCGAACCCCCAGGCTCGATGGCGCCCCTGAAGAGCCGCTGGCGCCCACCTGAACGGAACAGTCGCCCCATTAAAGGTTGATGGCGCCCCTCTGAAGTTCACAGTTGCCCCATTCGGCCCCATCCAAGATCGATGGCGCCCCCTGAAACCACTGGCGCCCCTCTAAAGCACCTGCATTCTTCTCAAGATCACAGTCGCCCTATCCAAGATCAATAGCGCCCTCAAGAGAGCCACTAGCGCCCCCCCCCTTGAGACTGAAGTCGCCCCATTCAAGCCCAATGACGCCCCTCAAGAGCGTCCGGTGCGCTTCTGAAGATCACAGTCGTCCTCATCCGAGGTCGCTGGCGCCCCTCAAAAGTCACTGGCGCCCATCTAAACGGAGATCACAGCTGCCCCATCTTAAGATCGATGGCAACCCTCTGAAACCAATGGCGCCCTTCGTACCCGACAACCCTCTAAAAATCATATTCGCCCCATCCGAGACAACGCCCCTTGAGACTACAGTCGCCCCACCCAAGCTCAAGGCGCCCCTCTAGAGCGTCCGGCGTCCTGCTGAAGGCAACAGCGGCCCCATCCATGCCCAATGGCGCCCCTCAACGCTCTTCTAAAGATCACATGGTCGCCCCATCAATCCAAGGTAGCTGGCGCCCCTCAAGAGCCACTGGCGCCCACCGGAACCGGGACTTCATTCGCCCCATCCTAGATCAATGGCGCCCCTCTGAAACCACTGGTGTCCCTCTGAAAATAACAGTCGGACCATCCGAGATCAATGGCGCCCCTTCAGAGCGTCCGACGCCCTACTGAAGGCAGCAGTGACCCCATCCAAGCATTACACCCCTCTAGATCACCCGGTGGCCTTCTGAAGATCACATTCGCCCTATCCGAGTTCGTTGACGCCCTCCAGTAGTCACTGACGCCCATCTGAATGGAGACTTCAGTCGCCCCGCCCCATCCAAGATCTTAGCGCTCCCCCCCCCCTCAGAAACCACTGACGCTAGGTAATTATTTGACAGTGGGGCTCTCTCAACGACACCAAGGGCCCTTTTGAAGATGCAGCAGCCAGGCGGCGCCGAGCTGGGCTAGGATGTGTCAAGCGTTTCTTATAAGGCAGCCTCGTTAGTGCCACCCCTCGTTGCGATACCGCCCCTCAATGCGACGCCGCCCCTTCACCGTACAATGCCACCCCTCAATGCAAGTGGTGCGTCTCAGCACAGTGCCGCCCATTATTGCGATACCACTCCCACCTAGCAGTGCGGTGCCACCTCCAGCGTATGCGTTTTTTTTTATTGAACCAGCTGGGGGTGTTTGAACACCCACTTCTAACTCAGCTTGTGGGCCACGTTGAGACCCGCAAAAGGCGGCGTTCGAAAGAGCGTCAAAAACTTTTGCAAAACTACTTTAACCATTTTTAAGATTAGGTCGAACTGGTCGAAGGTCAGGTCACCAGAGACAACCGAAAATCAAATTTCGCCGATTTTGACATTTTTCGACAAAGCGGCTCGTAAGTCAGGATTCAGAAAGAGATTGAGCTGCGCCCCGCAGCAAAGCGCATTCGATAGCTCTTTCTTATTAATTATCTCAGATTTGACCTAAGATAAACGTTTTAGCCTCAAAATATACGTTTTCGCGGAGGACGTCTATCTGTAATACCTTTTGACTCAGACCTACACCAGATTAGTTTAACCGGCATCGTGTTCCATTTTTCGACACGAATCAAATGAATTAGTATTTGACATTAACCCGCGCCCGGCTGGGGGTCCTGGATTTCCACGCCCTGCTGGGGGGGGGGTGTTTGAACACCCCCCCCCTTGTAACTCGGCTCCTGGGTCACGTAGCGATACGCGGAAGGCGGCATTCGAAAGAGCGTAAAAAATAATGACGAAATCACTTGAGTCAATTTTTTGGTCAGGTCAAAGGTGAGGTCACCAGAGGTCATTGAAGGCAAAATTTCGCCGATTTCCAGGTCGAATGTCGAAATTTTCCAAGAAGCCAACGCATAACTCGGGAACCAATAGAGCTACAGCGCAGCGGAGAAGTGCATTCGATAGCCCTATTACCGCCCTTTCTGGATAATTCTCTCAGATTTGACCTAACGTCAACGGTTTTGCCTGCAGGGGGCAAAAACTGCAATAATAGCCGATTTTTTTCGGAAACGGTTTTTCTGCAATAACGTTTGACCCAAGCCTTGTACGAGCTTACTTTTACCGACATCGTGTTCCTCTCGTCAAGACGCATCGAATGAACTATAACTTGACCTTGAAAGGTCAACTTGAAAATTTGACCTCAGGTCAAGGTCATGACCTGACCGGAAAGGGTCATGTTGCATATCAGTCGATCCGTATCGTCGAGCTGAACACATATAAGGCGTTTTCATCGCTCTAGCATGCCTCTATCAAAAGTTATTTGCGAAAAACTGTTAGATACCATTCGTGACCTAAGATGACCTCAGGGCACAAACAAGGGTCACGGACACCATTTTCATGTTCAGTGTGTCTAAACCACTTGTAATTCGGTGTTTGGGAGTGTTTATAATGTCTTTCGTCCAAAAGAGGCGCATTTCAATTTTCTCATATTGACTTATAATGGGGAGGTCGCAAAATTGACCTGACCTTAGGTCATCGATATCAAAATTCTGAGATATACATTTTGTACATGCTATTGCTCTTAGCAATCGCTGAAAGTTTCAAGGCGATCGGTCACTCGGTGTAGCTATGACAGACATTGAAACTTTTTATGAGGTGAGGTCACTTCAAGTGACCTGGTGACCTGACCTTGAATGACCTTGGTCTGAAATTTTCACAACATGTGTAGAATTGATGTATGATAAGGTGTACCAAAAACGGCGGCGTGGACCGGGAATGGTCATATTGCATATTCAGTGGCGTAGCCAGAGATCAGCGAAAGGGGGGGCCATGGTGCTCGAGGGGTCGACTTTTTCCCTTGAAAGGGGCGCCATTGTCAGCCAGTGACAGGGGCGTCCAGTGGCGGATCCAGGGGGGGAGCAAAATGGGCATTTGCCCCCCCAAACGGCATAATTTTAACATTACGCCTATGGACAATGCATGGAAAGAATAGATAAATTGTTATGGTTTGCCCCGCCCCCCCCAAAAAAAACCCTGAGCTGGATCCGCCTCTGGTGGCGTCAGTCTAAAATGTAACGTCATGTTCATGCATGATTTATTAGGTGTTGCAAAATACGAGTATAAGAACCAGCTTTCGCCGATTTTTCATAAAATCCAATTAATGCAATTTGCAGCCCGGTGTTTTTTTTATCAAAAAACCTTGATCTTGATAAATTTTAAGCATGATATAGGAAGCGAGCTCAGGCTACAGACATTTTATTCTCAAAATACGCATCCATGCGAATTCGAAGAGTTAATATACGTTGATCGATAGGCACAACCTATATTCTTTGCAAAAAATACAGGCTTACTCACTGATCCAAAGTGACCTGTGGGCTGCAGCCTGTGGTCGACCGGGGTGGCCGTGCTTATATCCAAAGAACTGCTGGTGACTGTTCATGACCTGAGATGACCTCAGAGGCACACAGAAGGGTCACAGGTGCATTTTTACGATTCAGTGTGTTGTGTTTACCTATGAACCGATGTTTGAGAGGGTTTTGAACCACATTCGTTCAAAAGAGGCGCATTTCAATTTTCTCCAATTGACTTATGATGGAGAGGTTGCAAAATTGACCTGACCTTAGGTCATAGATATCAAAAGTCCGAGATAAACATTTTATACATATTTTTGTTCTTATCAATCTCTGAAAGTTTGAAAGTGATCGTTCAGTCGGTGTAGCTATAGCGAGCCTTTAAAGTTTTTCTGAGGTAAGGTCACTTGACGTGACCTGACCTTGAACGACCCGGGTCTGAAATTTTCACAAGATGTGTGGAAAAGATGTATGAACAGGTGTACCAAAAACGGCGGCGCTGCGCGACGCCGTTTTGGAGATATTCGCAAAAAAACTAAGGGGGGGCGTAAAAACGTCCCCTTCCCCCAGCATGGCGCGGGTTTATGGGATAAAATTGAAATGCTCTTCTTTTGAACGAAAACACCCTCAAACATCTGGGTACAGGTAAATATGACACATGTAATCGGAAAAATTTCACTCGTGATGTGACCCCTTTTATGTTACTGAGGCCATATCAGGCCATGAAAGGTCTTCAGCAGTTTTTGGACAATAACTTTTGATAGAGATATGGTAGAGCAATGAAACACCTTCTATGATTATTTTCCTTCTCAACAATACGGATCGACTAATATGCAATATGACCATTCCCGGTCCGCGCCGCCGTTTTTGGTACACCTTATCATACATCAATTCTACACATGTTGTGAAAATTTCAGACCAAGGTCATTCAAGGTCAGGTCACCAGGTCACTTGAAGTGACCTCACCTCATAAAAAGTTTCAATGTCTGTCATAGCTACACCGAGTGACCGATCGCCTTGAAACTTTCAGCGATTGCTAAGAGCAATAGCATGTACAAAATGTTTATCTCAGAATTTTGATATCGATGACCTAAGGTCAGGTCAATTTTGCGACCTCCCCATTATAAGTCAATATGAGAAAATTGAAATGCGCCTCTTTTGGACGAAAGACATTATAAACACTCCTAAACACCGAATTACAAGTGGTTTAGACACACTGAACATGAAAATGGTGTCCGTGACCCTTGTTTGTGCCCTGAGGTCATCTTAGGTCACGAATGGTATCTAACAGTTTTTCGCAAATAACTTTTGATAGAGGCATGCTAGAGCGATGAAAACGCCTTATGTGTGTTCAGCTCGACGATACGGATCGACTGATATGCAACATGACCCTTTCCGGTCAGGTCATGACCTTGACCTGAGGTCAAATTTTCAAGTTGACCTTTCAAGGTCAAGTTATAGTTCATTCGATGCATCTTGACGAGAGGAACACGATGTCGGTAAAAGTAAGCTCGTACAAGGCTTGGGTCAAAAGTTATTGCAGAAAAACCGTTTCCGAAAAAAAATTCGGCTATTATTGCAGTTTTTGCCCCCTGCAGGCAAAACCGTTGACGTTAGGTCAAATCTGAGAGAATTATCCAGAAAGGGCGGTAATAGGGCTATCGAATGCACTTCTCCGCTGCGCTGTAGCTCTATTGGTTCCCGAGTTATGCGTTGGCTTCTTGGAAAATTTCGACATTCGACCTGGAAATCGGCGAAATTTTGCCTTCAATGACCTCTGGTGACCTCACCTTTGACCTGACCAAAAAATTGACTTAAGTGATTTCGTCATTATTTTTTACGCTCTTTCGAATGCCGCCTTCCGCGTATCGCTACGTGACCCAGGAGCCGAGTTACAAGGGGGGGGGGGGTGTTCAAACACCCCCCCCCCCCCAGCAGGGCGTGGAAATCCAGGACCCCCAGCCGGGCGCGGGTTAATGTCAAATACTAATTCATTTGATTTGTGTCGAAAAATGGAACACGATGCCGGTTAAACTAATCTGGTGTAGGTCTGATCAAAAGGTATTACAGATAGACGTCCTCCGCGAAAACGTATATTTTGAGGCTAAAACGTTTATCTTAGGTCAAATCTGAGATAATTAATAAGAAAGAGCTATCGAATGCGCTTTGCTGCGGGGCGCAGCTCAATCTCTTTCTGAATCCTGACTTACGAGCCGCTTTGTCGAAAAATGTCAAAATCGGCGAAATTTGATTTTCGGTTGTCTCTGGTGACCTGACCTTCGACCAGTTCGACCTAATCTTAAAAATGGTTTAAGTAGTTTTGCAAAAGTTTTTGACGCTCTTTCGAACGCCGCCTTTTGCGGGTCTCAACGTGGCCCACAAGCTGAGTTAGAAGTGGGTGTTCAAACACCCCCAGCTGGTTCAATAAAAAAAAAAAACGCATACGCTGGAGGTGGCACCGCACTGCTAGGTGGGAGTGGTATCGCAATAATGGGCGGCACTGTGCTGAGACGCACCACTTGCATTGAGGGGTGGCATTGTACGGTGAAGGGGCGGCGTCGCATTGAGGGGCGGTATCGCAACGAGGGGTGGCACTAACGAGGCTGTCTTATAAGAAACGCTTGACACATCCTAGCCCAGCTCGGCGCCGCCTGGCTGCTGCATCTTCAAAAGGGCCCTTGGTGTCGATGAGAGAGCCCCACTGTCAAATAATTACCTAGCGTCAGTGGTTTCTGAGGGGGGGGGGAGCGCTAAGATCTTGGATGGGGCGGGGCGACTGAAGTCTCCATTCAGATGGGCGTCAGTGACTACTGGAGGGCGTCAACGAACTCGGATAGGGCGAATGTGATCTTCAGAAGGCCACCGGGTGATCTAGAGGGGTGTAATGCTTGGATGGGGTCACTGCTGCCTTCAGTAGGGCGTCGGACGCTCTGAAGGGGCGCCATTGATCTCGGATGGTCCGACTGTTATTTTCAGAGGGACACCAGTGGTTTCAGAGGGGCGCCATTGATCTAGGATGGGGCGAATGAAGTCCCGGTTCCGGTGGGCGCCAGTGGCTCTTGAGGGGCGCCAGCTACCTTGGATTGATGGGGCGACCATGTGATCTTTAGAAGAGCGTTGAGGGGCGCCATTGGGCATGGATGGGGCGAATATGATTTTTAGAGGGTTGTCGGGTACGAAGGGCGCCATTGGTTTCAGAGGGTTGCCATCGATCTTAAGATGGGGCAGCTGTGATCTCCGTTTAGATGGGCGCCAGTGACTTTTGAGGGGCGCCAGCGACCTCGGATGAGGACGACTGTGATCTTCAGAAGCGCACCGGACGCTCTTGAGGGGCGTCATTGGGCTTGAATGGGGCGACTTCAGTCTCAAGGGGGGGGGGCGCTAGTGGCTCTCTTGAGGGCGCTATTGATCTTGGATAGGGCGACTGTGATCTTGAGAAGAATGCAGGTGCTTTAGAGGGGCGCCAGTGGTTTCAGGGGGCGCCATCGATCTTGGATGGGGCCGAATGGGGCAACTGTGAACTTCAGAGGGGCGCCATCAACCTTTAATGGGGCGACTGTTCCGTTCAGGTGGGCGCCAGCGGCTCTTCAGGGGCGCCATCGAGCCTGGGGGTTCGGAATATTCTGGTTTCCGGAGGGGCGCCCTTCAACATTGGGGGGCTCAGGTCCTATTTGGGGGTGCCCTGGAGGACATAGGGGTGCCCAGGCACCCCCAAAGAGATATTGAGTTCGATCCCTGCCTGCACATCACTTTTTAATTTATGCTCCCTCTGTAAAACAGCATCAGCCTAGTCGGCGCTAATTGGGGCGCCATCTGGGCGGCTGGGCGGAAAGGGGGGGCCATGGCCCCCATGCCCCCCCCCCCCTGAATACGCCACTGTGCATATTAGTCGATCCGTATTGTTGAGAAGGAAAATAATCATAGAAGGTGTTTCATTGCTCTACCATATCTCTATCAAAAGTTATTGTCCAAAAACTGCTGAAGACCTTTCATGGCCTGATATGGCCCCAGCAACATAAAAGGGGTCACATCACGAGTGAAATTTTTCCGATTACATGTGTTATATTTACCTGTACCCAGATGTTTGAGGGTGTTTTCGTTCAAAAGAAGAGCATTTCAATTTTATCCCATAAACCCGCGCCATGCTGGGGGAAGGGGACGTTTTTACGCCCCCCCCCCTTAGTTTTTTTGCGAATATCTCCAAAACGGCGTCGCGCAGCGCCGCCGTTTTTGGTACACCTGTTCATACATCTTTTCCACACATCTTGTGAAAATTTCAGACCCGGGTCGTTCAAGGTCAGGTCACGTCAAGTGACCTTACCTCAGAAAAACTTTAAAGGCTCGCTATAGCTACACCGACTGAACGATCACTTTCAAACTTTCAGAGATTGATAAGAACAAAAATACGTATAAAATGTTTATCTCGGACTTTTGATATCTATGACCTAAGGTCAGGTCAATTTTGCAACCTCTCCATCATAAGTCAATTGGAGAAAATTGAAATGCGCCTCTTTTGAACGAATGTGGTTCAAAACCCTCTCAAACATCGGTTCATAGGTAAACACAACACACTGAATCGTAAAAATGCACCTGTGACCCTTCTGTGTGCCTCTGAGGTCATCTCAGGTCATGAACGGTCACCAGCAGTTCTTTGGATATAAGCACGGCCACCCCGGTCGACCACAGGCTGCAGCCCACAGGTCACTTTGGATCAGTGAGTAAGCCTGTATTTTTTGCAAAGAATATAGGTTGTGCCTATCGATCAACGTATATTAACTCTTCGAATTCGCATGGATGCGTATTTTGAGAATAAAATGTCTGTAGCCTGAGCTCGCTTCCTATATCATGCTTAAAATTTATCAAGATCAAGGTTTTTTGATTAAAAAAAAAAACACCGGGCTGCAAATTGCATTAAAGGGACAGTATCATCGAAAAAAAATCCATGTATGGAGCTGATTTCTTTTTTACTAGCATTTCTTATTTTTTCTGAATCAGAAAAACATAGTTTGAGGACCGAACTCGGTTAAAAATATTGCAACCACATTTCATTTTCATGATTCATTTTCATGAGCGAACCACCACTATACAAGCATGGCCGCCAGTTTGGAAGCATGCAAAATTATTACAGAACTGGCGCAGATAATACATTATTGACGCTACGCTTACGCGGTCGTTCTTCTGATTGAGTTGTCCTTAGGGAGAGGTAGCCTTAGGTATTGCCTATAAAAATATCACGTGACAATTGGAGGGAGTGACAATTGGACGTGACAATTGACAATGGGAGAAAATATCACGTGACAATCACGTGATAAACGTCATACATTGGAGGGAGATTGTGATTCAAGCTGGAGGAATTCCTTTGTTGAGCCGCTAGAATCCGAAGGAAACAGCGGAAATTGCCTACGACTATTTAATGAATTTAACGGTGATGTATAAGTGCGAAAAACGTTTTGGCTTTATAAAATTTGATGAAATGACCAGGGTAAAAGTTTTATTACTGGCGGTCAATTCAAAACGGCGCAAACATTTAAACAGTGAAGATAGTGAAGCACGATTCAAAGTGTGGTACACCTTTCGTACTTTGAGCGGCGATAGCGGGATAACGGTGTGGAGCTTCGAGGATCGGTCTTCAGTTCCCGGACCAGAAAGGTGGGGCCTATGCAATGTCAAATTTCATCAAAATGGTGATACTGTCCCTTTAATTGGATTTTATGAAAAATCGGCGAAAGCTGGTTCTTATACTCGTATTTTGCAACACCTAATAAATCATGCATGAACATGACGTTACATTTTAGACTGACGCCACCAGAGGCGGATCCAGCTCAGAGTTTCTTTGGGGGGGCAAACCATAACAATTTATCTATTCTTTCCATGCGTTGTCCATAGGCGTAATGTTAAAATTATGCCGTTTGGGGGGGCAAATGCCCATTTTGCTCCCCCCCCCCCCTGGATCCGCCACTGGACGCCCCTGTCACTGGCTGACAATGGCGCCCCTCTCAAGGGAAAAAGTCGCCCCCTCGAGCACCATGGCCCCCCCTTTCGCTGATCTCTGGCTACGCCACTGCCTATAAATATCAGGTATGGATGAAGGGCGATTGCTTGCCTGGTTTTTACTGTAAAATATGGGAGACATCCGCTCCATTTTAACGGTTTTTAGTTACCCTCTATCAGTTTATATCAATAAGTGACTAAGTTTATGTTTGTATGTTACAGGAACAGTCATGTCACTTGAGGTCAACTAGGGTCAAACTGCGTTTTTGCAGATAACGCGACAGACAATGAAGCTAGAGCTTCAAAAATGTGTCTTTGTGTTCTTCTTCATCAGCCGAGTCGAATGATATGCAATATGATGCATTTAGGTAAATAAAAAAATAGATTTTAATGAATTTTGAAATACACATTTTTGTCAATTTTGCATCACGATTTTCATCGACCTGTACTGTATATGTGGTAGACGCTAGCTAAAATACCAGTAGTGACATCAACTCTAAGCTGTCCAGAGCTAATCAGTACCTTAATATTTCACTTTCCGTCAATATTTGGAAGACACATAATGATTTCATCAACTCGTTGTAAAGCGCTGGGGAGGTGGCCGGAGTTACCTCTATGCCGGGCTTACCCCAGAAAAATCAATACTTTTTTTAAAACTCGATTTTCTCAACCTTATAATATGTCCACGAAACCGAATTTCTGGAAAAACACGGCCAATTAACTTATCTAGCTAACAGGATATCAACATTTTGTACAGCACGTATGGTATGAAATAAAAATGAAAAATCTATATTGCTATTTGAGGAGGGTGCGTCTGTCCGTTACCGAGGTCCCGACTTGGTGGTGCTTTGCGTGGACTACAGGCCAGACCGTTGCACCTAGCCCGGTGAAATTTGCACAACTTATAGATCAAGGATGCGCGACGTGCCTTTGAGGGGTCTTAGCTCGATCGGATTGGTAATGAGCTCGTGGCGCGTGCTCAAAAAGTGCAAATTCGCGTCATAGACTTTACATGTATAAATCGCCTTGCAAAATCGGGCGAAAATGGCCGAATTTGCCCGACACGGGTCCGATCCCCTTGCAATATCTCGGTAACCGTGGACCCGATCGGCACGGGGAAAACAGCATCGTGTAGATAATTGAGCGGGCTGTCGAATGATGTACGATGCAGAGGAAGGCACGTGCCACGTGCACCCGTGAGGGCACTTTTGTTGAAAAAAATGCGGTTTTTGACGGATTTTGGAATTGATTTTATTTTTAGGTGACCGTTAAACAGAGCGAGTTGAAACAACGCCTGTGGGCAAGAGAAATGTACCGCCTCTCATGGGAAAATTGTGAATAGCTAATTGATCGACACCAAGGTGGTACAAATCACGGGAGAAAATGGTGTTTGTCGATGATGGGCCACTTTATTATTCACACGGGTTTTGCTGTATAACCAAATACGTTTGGCAGTTGAAAATGGTACCGTTGGAAAGAGCATTCACTTCTGTCCAAGGCTCAATCTTCATTTTTACATTATAAGCAACAGTATTCTTAAAAATGTAAATGTTCCAAACCATTACATTGTCATTTTTTAGCGAAATTCATCGATGGCTCTCAAAAGACTTCACGCCAGTTTTCGAATCATTCTTAAGTAGAACGCATGATAATACGACACGGGCACCTCGATGCGATGTATCTTTTTTGTTTTGGCCATCAAAAAGCATTCGAACGAAATGGATACCAACCAAATCGACACAGACCAACCCAATACCCACGGGTCACAAATAACCCTTCTTCGCGTTGCGGAGCACGCGGGTAACCCTAGTAGCTTACTATGCCGGGCTTCCCCCGGCTTCCCCTACAAAAACTATTAGTATATACCATCCGGTGCATTCTATCGTGCTTTACCATGTGTTTAGAAGGGCTCATTTTTGGTAGTGGGAAGAAAAAAGGGGCATGGAGCTTTTGGGGGGACTGTAAAATATACAGCAGGTATACCCGCGAGCATATCACTTGTTGTCGAACTTGTTCCAATACCCACGCTGTCGCCTGATTAATCCGCCCTTGTTCTGCCTCATTCTCTATTTCGCTTAGCATACTGTGGTC
Source organism: Amphibalanus amphitrite (assembly GCF_019059575.1). NCBI lineage: Eukaryota > Metazoa > Arthropoda > Thecostraca > Balanomorpha > Balanidae > Amphibalanus > Amphibalanus amphitrite. Next base: position 799,903 of record NW_024881605.1, on the reverse strand, counting down.
AAGTTGGAAGCTAAATAACATCATTCTCTGGCTTCAGACAGAGACATTATGGACGCTAACGAATAAATATGTTGATATTGCACTATGTACTAAATACCCCAGATTAATTATATATCTAATAAAATATATGGTAATATTATAATAGATATAACTATCTATTGGGCGGCCGCCGCCACTACCCGCCGTCTCCGCCGGCCGTCCCAGCTGCGTCTGCAGCCGCCGCCTCTGCGGCGGAGCACCGGTAGCGTCGGCTGGCGGCACCAACCAATCAGCGGCCGAGTTATGCCCCCGCCTCAGCCAATCAGCGACCGAGTCGCCTCGATGTGTCGATTGTCCCGAAGAGTCCCGAAGTGTCCCGAATTAGTCCCGAATCGTCCCGAATGCGGCTATACCTTCAACACTATTCGGGACTCATTCGGGACACTTCGGGACACAATTCGGAATTTTACAGAGAAGGTATGCCCCCAGGTGACTCGGAGGCGCAACGGACAAAAACTTAACCCTCGCCCGACGAGGGCCTTTTCCATAACACGGACGGCGAGGGGGGGGGGTTGGTACGACCCCCCCCCCCTGGCGATTGGCTCCTATGGCACTTAGAAACACCAAATTTACAAGGTAGATGGATCTATGGGAGGTCTCGCCCCTGTGCAAATTTGGTTGCTCTAGGTCAATATTTAGGGGGGTTTTGGGGGTATAAGTGTAAAATTTTTGCTAAAACAGGCCAAAAGTTTTTTGCTTATAACTTTTGATCTAATTAAGATAGAGCAAAAAGAAAAGCACCAGTGAACTCAGCACGTCAAGGCGCGTCGAATGATATACTTGTTTGCTTGCTTAAGTGTACTTAAAAAGTTAAGCACATCTTAAATACATCTTAAGTCTTAAGAATGGTCGAAATGCTTAATGTTGCATATCATTCGACTCGGCTGTTCAAGAGGAACAGAATGATGCCATTTTGAAAGCTGTATCTTTATTGTGTGACAAGTTATTGGCACAAACGTCATTTGACCTCAGTTGACCTCATTTGACCTGACCCATGGATAAGTACACCAAACAAAGAAGCACCAAGTGACATAATGTTAAGTACTGTTGTTTCAAAGCACTAAAGTGATAGAACGAAGCGGATATCGCCAGTATTTTCCGAATTGAATATTTTCCCATAGGCTTAACATTACGACGTAATGACCTCTAACTGACCTCAGGTCAGTGACATGAAAAAAACCGGAATATATGTTATACAACTCGGTGAACTTAGGACATCCTGAAGGTGTCAAGGAAATCAGTCAAAAACTGTGAGTTGGACAGGTGCATAAAGAAAATTGAAATTTGACCATGACCTTGTACTGGTTTTTCTGACCTGGTGACCTGACCTGAAACGGCAGAGACCTGACATTTTCAGGGAAGGTGCCAAAAGGTTGCCCCAGAGGGTATGCCAAATTTGGCGGCGCTACGCGCCGCCGTTTTTACGTTATTTGCGAAAAACCTTGGGGGGGTTGCATCAACCCCCCCTCGTCGGGCGAGGGTTAAGTAGCGCCGGTCAGCCCGGTGCTAGCGCCTTCATTCTTTCACAGTGCGGCTTAGAAATGATTTGGGAATGCTCTGGTATCAGTGGGGGAAACTGTGGTCAAATCTTCCATTTTTGGAAGCCTTTCATTTTTGGAAGGACCTTCCATAAATGGGTATGCATTTTCCAAAAATGGAAGGCTTCCAAAATTGGAAGGCCTAATCTCAGTGTTCCCAACTGTGATTCCCATCCTTTGATTTAAGTTCCAGCCTCTTCAAATGTATGACATTAATGGTTGATTTTGCCATTTATGATCATTGATATAAGGAGAAGCAGCAGTGCTAGTGTTGGTAATACAGGCATGCTATGTCAATGTACATAGTGATATAATAGCATGGTGTCCTGGTGCACTGCTCTCTTTTTCTACTTCTAGAGGATACATGGAAATTCAGAAGAGAAAACAGGTGGTCAATAACCAACCAGGAGGAACACAGCTATAGTCTTGACAAGAAATGGTTTCAATTAAACTTACTATCCCTCATATAAATTGAAGATTCATGCTCCTTCCATAGAAAGTAACAAGAAAAACGGCGCACCAACGCCTATTTAAAGGAACTATCCCACCTTCTAAAATGTTGTTAAAACCAGTTAAATTGTGCCCGACTTTATAGATTGGATGACCAGGAACACGGTTCTGGCATTTATTTTTCATTAAACATCTTAGGCTTCCCATATTCCAAACACAAACTTTCAAATGTGTGACGTCACAGCCCAAAATTACCTCCTTCCCCAGGCCACATTACTGTCATAAAGCTGATTCTTTTTACTCTGTAGGCACCACAACAAAGTTCAGGCCAAGTTTTAAGCGATTTTTCAACGAACAAACCCATTTAAATCAGAATGACTAAACGAGGTGACGTCACACTAACGGTCGCTCCATGTTGAAGATAGGGCCTTGCGCAAGGCCCATTTTCAAATGAAGGGAACGAATTTCTTCAACACCAAGAGGCCGCGGGGGTTGCAACCTAGATAGATAGTGGTTTCTGAACCTCGCCGCAAACTTGGCTATCTCAATTCAAACCCCATGTTAAAGGTGGGATAGTCCCTTTAATTCGTCCCATATTCCGGGAAAACATTGAAAAATGACGAGACCTCCACCCAAATGCTTGGCAAAAGTCTTAAAAATTTGAAATCAACCACGCAATATGCTAATAAATGCAGAGAACAGCAATAAATACATGTTTTACTCGCCACTACCCTCCCGGGGCCCCCGCACTCCGTCCCGACAATTCCGCACTGTAAACAAAGTCGGTGGTATCAAACAAGCATGGCCTATCACTAAAGTACTTTTAAGGATATTGACTTTTCGTTTTTGATGCTTTTTGCTTACAAAATGTTTGATAAAGTTTGAATAAAGCCATCGTTTGTCGGTAAATCTTTGTCAATTTTCCACGACTCATTACTTTGAAAAATTACATAAATTACATCCACGCTAAGATTTAGATATCCACGCTAGATTATGTACACTTCACTATGGCGAATTGAAAGCGACCAGGGGCGATAGTCGCATTTGCCTCATGTTCGGCGGAAATCAGGAAGTTCCGACATATGCGCAACATTTTCTATATTTGGGTACGATGACGTCATCAGCGTACCCATTTTTGGAAGATGCGTACCCAAGTATGGAAAACCCTTCCGAAAATGGAAGGCTTCCAAAAATGGAAGATTTGACCACAGTTTCCCCGACTGGTATGGTGCACTAACGGGCACACACTGTGTAAGCTGCTGTAGGTGAAACGAAAGCAAATATTTTTAAATAAAAAACTGCGATTGCAACATGATGACAAATAGTTAGATCAACGCCAAACCAAAAGAGATACGACTTTTGTGACCCTGCATTAGAAGCAGGAGACACTGGGGATCATGGTCATGTATATTTTTTGCCATTTGTATGAAATGAACGCACGCTAGCGGCGTTTGAAGTTGCGAGTATCTGACAGTCATTTTACGACATAAAAAATGTCACGACTTCTGACAATCATACACGAGGCCGGTTTTGACAAAAACATGAAAATCATGTTTTTTCAGACACCCCAAACTTTTGCCTGACTGGCCATATTACGATTTATTCGATTAGGTGAACTTGAAATTTGGGCCTTTTCGGTATTTATGGCCACTCGTGAACCCCATTTGCATCACTGTGGGCGGGTAGGGGCGGCGCGGCCGGCCCGTCGGAGCCGCTGCCGCCGTCAACTGATTGGAAGGACCGCCGGGCCGCCGGGCCGTCAGCTGATTAGCCGGCTGAATGAACCGCCGCCCGGGGCGACCGGGTCAGCGGGCGCTGACCTCGCCCGTGCCAGACGGCCAGTCTGGAATCGGTCGCGGGCGTGGCGGACGGTGGTACTGAGTGCTCCAAAAACTGGACGACGGTGAAAACAGGGCGCCTGGGGCGATTTGATCAAGGTTCGTGAAATTTACATGTGACGTTTAGTACGTAGAAGGCCCACAAAGGGGGAGAAGCTCTAAATGTCACGTGACTAATATGCCCTCCGGCGCCCTGTTTTCACCGGCGTCCCAAAAACTGTCGTCGTTCGCAACTTTAACTACGTCTACATTCATGCTACTACTAGTGACGTCTTGTCTCCTCAGAGATCGGATGCCGCAGTGAATAAAGTATAACAGAGGGCGAACGGACGTAGAGCTACACAGGTAAGCCCGGCATCACATTGACATCACCAATTTTCTTTTTCTATACCCTTAAAGGGCTCATCAGGGTTTCAAAAATTTAAAGGGATCGGGCTTGGTTTTGCTATTGCTGGATTTCTCTGGCTGTACTGATTCTAATGATGTGCATATGCGCTCTTGCGTACCAGTCACAACCATTTCATCAACACTTTTGTCATAGTGTCCGTTTCGTGTATCTTTTCAATTTAGCCTTACCTAGTACGGTCTCGCTGAATAACGAAGAAGCGGCGCCCAGGTCGTTGTGATTTGTGCTTCTTAAATGAGACCTGTGAACTGTGAACGTCATTCGATTCATCTCCCCACACCCAGTTGGGGAAACTACGAGGCGCAAATCCAAATGCTGATCGACCAATGACTGCTTGGAGTGGGCATGATAAAGTTTTGCAACCACACAAGACCTATACTCACTCAGTGCACGCTAAACCGGTGGTTCCAAATCACTTAGCTAGGTGGGATAATTTGAAAACTTGGGGTAATTTGAACATTGTATGAATAACACAATTACGGGAAGTCCATAAGTGGCACGACAATAAGACCAATGAAAGAAATTATCGTAACTAAAGGGGCTATCATTCGAACGGGGTTTAAAGCTTCAGGAAATTAAGATGTTGACGCACACTGTAAAAAAATTAATTTCGCGAGTAAAAGGCCCCACAACACGTCATTGCAACTTCATTGCAGCGGAAAATTTTACTAAAAATTGCTAGCGCGTAGTACGCAACGGCTTTTGTTGTACAGTCTGTCTTAAAAGTACCGTGCAAAGTAACGGTGGATGGGCCCTGGTATTAACTGGATTATTTGCCAGCTGGCGCCGTATGGTGGCGCTAGCAGAGCTTCTTACATATCAATGCTAGATATTAAAGAATAAATATTTACCTATCAATTTTACATTTAACCCTAGAACGCCTAGGGGGGGGGTTGTATCAACCCCCCCCCCCTGAGGTTTTTTCGAAGTGCACGCTAAACGGCTTGTCGTAGCGGGCTGAAATTTTCAATACCCTCTGGGGCAACCTTTGCGCATCTTTTGCCGAAAAAAAAATTGATCGGGTCATGTCAGGTCACGGAGTTATGACGTCATAAGAGGTACAGCCTCCGGCCGACAGTTACCAAACGTGTGCGCCGAATCCCTAGGTTTTCTGCCGGTGACACCCACATTGTTTGATGGATCATGATGAAACTTCCCATGCATGTTGGAGCAAGCATTGGCTATCGTGTGGTGCAAGAAAATTGACCGGGTCAGGTCAGGTCACGGAGTTATGACGTCATAAGAGGAACAGCGTCCGGTACTATTTTTGAAAAGCGCCCGAACCACTATTTTGCTAATTCTTGTCACCTCAATGGGAATATGCAGCAATATTAGCTTCTCTAGGGAGCAAATGGACCTCCCAAATCCGAAAATACAATCAGATTTCAAAAATTTAAATTTTGATTTTTCGAATTTCTGCCGCCGACTGTGACCTTGCCGACTTCCGGCGCTCCCAACGCGCCATTTTTAGAGCTAGGGAAACGAAATACATACCAAACGATAGAGAATTGATCAAGGAACACGATAGTGAAGGTTTCAAGTCGATATCTCTCACCGTTTTGCCGCAATCGCCGCGGAAAGTTGAAAAAAGTCTATTTTTCCGAAAATTTGACCTTTGACCGGTCAAAAGTAGGTCAAATGTTGACCTAGGACCAAAAAATATACCACCAATCGCGAGAGCTCGTTGAGAGCAATCCGTTGGTTTTTTCCGCTAAGCTCTACGACCTTCCGTTTCGAAACGCCAGGGGGGGTCGTAACAACCCCCCCCCCCCTGGTCGTTCGTGTTATGAGAAATGGCCTGGTCGTGCGAGGGTTAAAGCCATTTGAAATATTTATATCCATCCTACTGCCTCGCTTATACCTATATTTAAATACCTATCGTGCGTCGCCAGCTGGCCAGCCAGCTGACGCAATCCAGTTTTTACCGAAGCCCCGGTGGATCCATCAAACCTGACCGAGGAAGGGCCTGCTAAATGTGAGCCACCGAAGCAATTGACATCCTCGTCCATTACCCAGGTCAATTGGTTCGGTGACTTTCAAATTATAGCAGGCCCTTGCACGGTCAGGCTTGATGGATCCACCGTCACTTTGCGCGGTACTTTTAAGACAGACTGTACAATAACCTAATTGCCTTCAACCCAAGAAATTTGCTTTTGAAACCTGGGCCCAATCTTACCAATGCCGTAAATAGGATTTGGCAGTACTGGCCGGAGTTAACGGCACTAATATCAAACAAACTTTTTATTTACATTTAGCTAACATTGTCCAATGATTTTGATAACGTGAATGATTAATTAGAACGTTGCGTGAACGAATGAATAAGTGAATGTGGAAACCTACAAACCTACCAACCTACAACCTAAAAACTATAAACGTTCAACCTAACCGAACCTACTACCTAAAATTTCCGCTGTTTCATATTCGTATCAACAGCGCCACAATTGTAGATCGGACCTTATCTTGACAAATACCAATGTTTGTAAATAAACTTGTAAACAGTAAAATTGTTCTTAATTGTTCTGAATCAATAACTATAGGATGTTACCGATAAAGCATTTTTATCAAATTATGTTTACTTTTAACCCACGTCTGCAAATGGGGGAGGGGTTCCCCCCCCCCCCCCCCAGGTAGTTTTTTCTGCACTGCACTCAACATTTTTAAAGCTAGAAGCCTGATTTTCGTATAGCGGTTTCTCTATCCTTTCTTAGCGTGTACTGAAAGTTTCAAGCTTCTGTGGTTTTTGGTTTCTTAGATATGACCTTGTTCTTCAGGTCATGTCATGACCCAAATGACAACTATACCTAATATCTTGCGTTTGCTATGAGTCTTGGGAGCTTTTGCCACCTTGATTTTGGCCTCTTTTGCTCTTTTGCTTGCAAGGCTCTATAGAACAAACACATATCATTGACCTTGACCCAACTTGACCTGAAATGACCTCAGCTGCTAGTAAAAACTTAGTTGGATAGTGTGACAGAGGCTCTGGCTGGCTTGGTACCACAATACGGCAGCGTCATCGGTATATGATGAGCAGCGCACTTGATATGCCAACGGTGACCCCAAACAGCAGCATTTTTAGTCTGACCTGACCTGGAAGGTCAATGACGGACCTGATGAGGTAAAATTGGGTATCATTGGACTTGTCTCTTTCAAAAAATATGTTGCTCTTTACCGCGAAGCTCCATCTCCAGCAGGAACGAAATGGTGCACAATGTTTTCAAGTTTCTGGTCTTTGTGAAACAGAAAGTTTGCGATTCCAATGTTTTCTAGCAAACTTTTTCTAACAAGAGATATATACCTTACTCTTACAAAAAATATGAAAATTCAAAAAGACAAAATACGGGCCCTGTTCATGAAGTCTGCGGTCGCTGCGGCCGGCCGCAGGTTTTAAGCCCCGCCCATTTTTGAAACGTCATCACTCACTCGGCCGCAGCAGCGCTCCATGAACAGCGTCTGCTGCCGAAATAGTTTCCGACAATTGTTTACAAGTGACGCACACCGCTAGATAATTTGTTTACAAAATCGTCTCCATGACAACACGGCTTGCGCCTATTTGACTTCAGTGCGCCAAGTTCAGTGCAATTAGTTTTGTTGCGGCTCGGCGGTCGCTGGATTGCGGCCGCAGAGATCGCAGCGGCCGCAGCAAGGTGACGTCATACATTCGTCATACTACATGAGCCCCGCCCCTTTTCGTGACGTAACAGCCCGGCTGACCGCAGCGACCGCAGCGGCCGCAGCGATCGCCGGGGTTCATGAACAGGGCCACGGTTTCGGGAGCTTTCGGCTTTGCGCCTTTATCAACCGTTATGTATTATCATAACGGTTATGTATTATCATATTATCAATTATGCATGGACGCGGGAACCGTGGGGGCAATGGGGGCATGCTGCCCCCACAACTTGAAGGCTATGGGGGCGAAACCCCCCACAACTTGAAGGCGTGGGGGCGACGCCGCCCCCACAACTTAACTGAATATTTTCGCGAAATATTTTGTTTTTGTTTAAGCTTTAAAATGCATAATTCTAGTAATTTTCACAATAAAGTGGCCCAAATGCGAAAAAATTGGGTTGTTTTGTTTTTGGGACCAAAGTTGCCCTCCCCTCCACGGCTGGATAAAATGAAATGAAGGCAAAAATAGGTGAGCCGACGAAATTTACTTAGCGTAAAAAATTCACATTTGGTAGCTCTGGTATGGTGGCGTTCCTCTCATTTCCATTAAAGTGACCATCCCACCTAACATTAGTTTTGAGTTGAGATAGCCACATTGGGGTCCCTATCTTGCAATTGCCGATTTTTTTTTCTAAGATAGTCCGTTACCCATGATCAGGTAACCAGGAGTGCCCCCTCCCACAGTCCCGGCGACGCACAGAGACCTTACTTTAACACCAGGTAACATAATAAATTGATCAAGTCGCGGCACTCCCTGCTAAGAAGTGGAAAATATAAATAAAATATAACGCATGCAATACTACTAAAAAATGTTAGTAAGTACGCCAAAAAGGAGGAAAGTAGTCATTGCCGAGTGAAGCAAAATGACTGCCCACTATACCAACACCAGCAACTATCATTTATACCAGTGTTAGTAATTAACGCAATACGCATTCATACTCAGGTGGGGAAAAGCATGCTTGGTCATGTTCTTGCAAGGTCATTTTTATTGCCGAAACCCTTGGCTCCGTCCGGCTAAGCTAGGCTTGTTGCCGGACAGAACCTCAGGAAACAGCACGGACTAGAGTATTCTGAGAATTGGTACAATAAGTTGTATAAATGTCAATGTAGGTAATGCATGTAGATACCATAAGATAAATATGCAAATTGAAATAGACAATGATTGAGAAGCGTGGCACACAAGGATGTATTGTAGTTGGTATTTAAAATAGGTATACACGAATCGTTATGTTGTGTACATGTATAACAACCACATGCGTACATATATGCATATGCATTATGTATGCAAAACATACACACATACATACACATACGACACATATGCATCCCACAAACCAAAGTGGGTAATATGTGCTATTTCCAACGCACAGTACAACGTGGAAATAGCACATATTTACACAAACCCCTAACGATATACGAACAGTATAGCTATACACAATATATAGGTAGGTATAATGTTTGTCGCTATGAGGTTGATTATTCTTATTATTGTTTTGATTGTTCATTAATTGTTCATATTTATCTTAAGTGTTGTATGAATCAGCAAAGTGTCTGCGTATCACCTTCTTTATTATTTGTTTTGAAGATGGAATATGATTAATAGTTGTGAAAAGAGGTGCAACAATGCTATTCCACAATCTAGGACCTAGAAATCTGATAGTAAATAGTCTGTAGTTGCGATTAGAGAAGGGCTGGTTGAAGTAAGTGGTACGCCTCGTGCCGGCATGGTTTTCGGGACTCAAATCAAACAGGTTGTTAATTGTTTCTGGAAGTTGTTCTTTAATGAATTTGTGCATAACAAGAAGCATATGAGATCTCGCTATATCAGTTGTCCTTAATAAGTTATATTTTTTGAAAATAGGCACAGAGCTCTGAGGTGGGTAAACTCGTTCAATTAGTCTGACAGCTCTCTTTTGTAATATGATGAGTTTTTCTAACTGAGCATGGTAATTATTTCCCCATACGATACAGCAATAGTTAAGATATGGAAGAATTAGGGCATTATACAAAAGGAGGGTCGTTCTCTTATCAATATAGAAGCGTACTCTTGCCATTATTCCGATGTTCCTGCTAACGATATTTGATGTATAGTCTATATGTTTTGTGAACTTCAATGACTTATCGATGAAGACTCCTAAATATTTGATAAACTCTTTCTCTTTAATTTCAGTTGAATCAAGTACTACATTTACTTTTAACCCTGAAGACTGAGTTGCATAATGCTGTGTGAAAGTTTTTGTGCCGTTTAGAGAAAGAAAGTTTGCATGAAACCAGTTACTGACTTTTTCAGTAACTTCATTTACAGTTCTTTGTAGGCTATGTATGCATTTATCTTTAAATATGATTGCAGTGTCATCTGCATAGGAGAGGCAAGTTACGTCAGGACTGATGTTTGGTAAATCATTTATATATAATATAAATAACAGAGGACCCAAGATCGATCCCTGCGGAACTCCCATAGTAACATTTTTGACAGATGAGTATGCTTTTCTTATTTTCACACATTGCTTCCTTTCTTGCAAGTATGAAGATAATATTTGTTGTGAGTGCCGATGTCGGCACTCAAAACGAAAAATGTTGTGATTCGGAAATATTTAATTTCAAAGTCTGCAGCAGGGTTTCGGAGTCGCGGTAGCGCTGTTCCGACTCCGACTCCGGGCTCCTGACCGACTCCGACTCCGACTCCGACTCCGACTCTGATACGAATGGCAATGGCGGCCGCCAAAATTTTGCGTGATATGACGCCACGTGCTAGGTCTACGTGCACGGGGAGAACGCTCATACTCTCCGGTTTCCTTCATGCAGTCACCATTTCTCCCACGTGGACGCAGCTGAATCCACAAGAGGTCAGCGGTCATCATCATCATCATCATCAGTTTATTGAGGTCTTCCAGTAAATGGCTTTTCAGGCCTCTCGTCATACATAATACAAACACAGTAAAATACACTATCGGTAAGAACAACACAATGAAAATATAAATGTTAAAAACGTGAATACGGTTAAGATTGTTAAAAGTATGGACAGTCAGGTTCAGCTATGTCCGACGATGCACTTGGAGGTCATCTCTCGATTCCATGTGCACACACTTCTATGGGGGAAGCTGCGCCTGGCGCGCTCAGTGGAGATACGAGGGACTTCGAGCTGGCCTCCACATGCGCTCCGAATGCGCCGGTCTGTTACGTCCGAGCGGCGCTGCACAATGTGAGCTAGAGCCGGCGGCACGTCAGATGAGATCAGCCTATCGATGAGGGCCACATCTCGCTTCGCCAACATGCCCTCGAAGCGCGCCCATCCCAGAGCTCGCAGAGCTGGGGATGGTCAGCGTGGAAACCCGCCGAGAAGCGCGAGAGGCGGCCGTATCACGAACACGAGCATTGCCATCATGTCTGTCATTCCTATGTGTTGATACTTTTCGGATCATAAACGAAGAAAATAAAAATACAGTTGCCATTTAGTCTTTGACTCGTCAAATACTTCAGATATTGGAAGTTATAACACGCATGCAAAATACTTGGCTACTAAATTATGATATAACTTGAAACTTATCTGATCCAATGTTTGTCATTTAGAACAAAAACAAGATGAGTGTATTTTTTATCGCAGGAAGCGAATTCTACCGCGGGCAACTGGTAAAAACCAGTAAAACGCCTTTTGGGGCGACTAACGGAGCGAGCGAGAGGGTGAGCCTTGCACGTGCGAAATTTCGAGCGGGTACCCCCAACTAACTTGTGCACGGCACCCTACTGACCGGTCTCTAGCGATGTGCCAAATTTGAGCACAATCGGCCCAGCCGTTCTCGAGATCTGGGAGCGGCACCCTGCACGTGCGCACGTACAAAATGGGCTCCAACTGACTTGTGCACGGCACCCTACTAACTGGTCCCTAACCATGTACCGAATTTGAGCGCCATCGGTCCAGCCGTTCTCGAGATCTGGAAACGACCCCTGCACGTGCGCACGTGCAGCAGCACCCCAACTCTGGCACATGGATATGCAGTGCCTAGTGGGTGCCTACCTACATGCCAACTTTCAGCGCAATCGGCCAAGTAGTTACCGAGATATTGCAACAATTACAAAACTGACACCTCTTCGTTTTGCACGTGCCACGTGCATAAGGGGTCACCCACATGCATCGGGAATAGTCCAATAGTTGGTAGAAGGAATGAATATACCCTAGAAAAATTACCGCATGTAAATCGGTCAAGTGGTTGCTGAGATATAAGCCTCGCAAAAGCGTCCGCACGGCCGGCCGGCCGCTCATACTCAGAAATTTCCGTTAATATAAAGCCGCGTTCCCACTACGACCGTTCAACATCGTAAAGTGAAATAACGGGAGAAAACCGGCAAGATCGGCAAAATCACAGCATGCATTTTTACGATCTCTGCCGGTGGTGGTGGGAACCGGGTATGTGGCGCGTGTTTTGGGATGGAAGCATTTTTACGGTTTTAAACCATCTTGGTTGGTTGGTGAGTTCATTGAAAAGTTGAACATTGCTCAACTTTCTAACGTTTTTGCAAGTTTCTGTCGTGAGCTCCTTGCAATATTTAATAGTGAATGCAAGACTTTCATTGATTTTTGGAAGCATATATGGTGAGTAGATACTTGTTTTTCATTTACTTAAGCTTATATATTTATTGTGCTAGGCTTTTACATGTGCTAAGCTTGCATAACGTTGTAGGTGTATTTTAAGGTTGATGCCAAGCTTCATTTTGAAAGCATAGTTTTAACTAATGTTGTATAGCTTTCACATTGTTGTAGCTTATGGCAAAACTTCAGCCATATTAAGGTAATCTTAATACTTTTCCTTGCGTATCATGCAAATATTTGTAAGCATAATTTCTAATTACAATGCTATATGCGCTAATATGCTACACTGTGCAATAGGTAGGTACCTACTTAATGTATTTTTCATGTTTTCAGATGCGGTGGACAGAAGAAGCAGAAGAGCTGTTGATTGAAACGGTAAAAAAAATATGAATGGTTATACAACCAACAGCACGCTTCGTACAAGGATATTAAGAAAAAAGAAAATTCATGGAGAGAGATCGCAGCCTTCATCGCTCCAGACATCCCTGATAATGGTATAGAATTATAAGATGAAATGATAATAACGTAGCTAATGTAAGTCATAAGTACCTACTTAATAGCTCGATGCCCAGCTATATCTTCTGGAACTTGACCAGTTTAGATTAGACTTGACTTGGTTTTAAGGTTAGCACTAAACACCCACAGATATTATGCCATTTTATTTGATAACATAACCTAATAATGTCGACTTATAACCTATGTTGGTGTCATTCGAAGCTGCAACAACAGTTTTGATCCTCTGACCGTACAATAAATTGTCATTCACTCGTATATTCTATCTTTCACCTTATAGGTTTGTGTTATTCCACAGCGAAGGTAGTGAGCCATCGCTGGTCGCAACTACGAGACAAGTACCGCCGGTACCGGCCTACTCGAGTGCCAAGTGGTGGAAGCCGCGATGACGCCGACAAGGCGTCGAAGAAGGCTAGAAATTGGGCGCTATTTCCTCTCATGCATCAGCTTCTGGACAAGCACACTGGACAATATAGACGGTGAGCATAGGACGGGAACGGGGGGGGCAGTGGGGGCAGCTTGCCGCCACAACTGTGGGGCCGTGGGGGCGGTGCCCCCACAACTTTGTGACAGAATATCGTATTTTTTATGCAAATGTTATCTTTTTTGTTGAAAAAGTCAAGGGATGAAAAATAAGTGGCCTAAAACCGGCGAGAAAACTAGATTTGGGGGTACCTTAGGTTGACCTCTATTATGGTTTGCCCCCTTCCAGTTTGAAAGTAGTTCCCGCGCCCCTGACGGCGCGTTTTATAAGCATGACGAAGCTTGAGATATTGCGATTAGAAACATATTTCAGATTTAGCTTCGCCCGTATTTGGTGTTTTGCCAGCCGCTAACGTAAATGGGGAGGGGGTGGGGGGGGGTGGATTGGACCTTCCAGGCTCCAGCCGTTTTGCTGCGTATATATATATATATATATATATATATATATATATATATATATATATATATATATATATATATATGTGTGTGTGTGTGTCATGTGTGTGTGTGTGTGTGTGTGTACTTGTCCACTGCCGACCATTTCACTATAATAATCTAATGCTTCTAATTGCAGTGCTGGAGACAGCTTCAACGCTCAGAACTCTTCGCAGCAGAGCCAAGCAGCCTCCCAGCTGAGTCAGGTGCCGTCCTCAGTGCCTATAGGAGACGTTGCGTCTTTATCAGAGGCATCGGTAAACACGATAATGTGGGCGGTCGAGAACACGGCAATCACCAATGTCTTCCAATCTGCACCCCCTGGCCATGCTTCCTCGCCCGTAGCCGGCCCGTCGGCTCCTGGTGAGAAAAGCTGCACCCAGTCACCCCCTGGCCATGCTTCCTCGCCCGTAGCCGGCCCGTCGGCTCCTGGTGAGAAAAGCTGCGCCCAGTCACCCCCTAGGCATGCTTCCTCGCCCGTAGCCGGCCCGTCGGCTCCTGGTGAGGAAAGCTGCACCCAGTCACCCCCTAGGCATGCTTCCTCGCCCGTGGCCGGCCCAAACCGAGGATCGAAGAGATCAGCGCAGTCGCCCAGGGCCGCCAGATGTAGCAGTGGCAACAGCCGTTTCAAGCACCGTCCGACTAATGAAACTGACTGGCAAAATCGCCTCGTGAACCACTTGTCCAACCAAAAAGAGGAAGACGAGTTTGATATGTTTTGCCGGCATCTGGCGATAGTTATGCGTCGGATTCGGAGACAAGATGCATACTACTTCATGACAGTCAACCTTCAAATGATGAAGGAGTTTGACTGCCGTGAGTAAACAACGGGAATGGGACACGTAGTGTATAATTGTGTGGGTAATTATCATTTGCGTGTTAAGTTCCATTCACCTTGTTTGAGCAACTGGCAGTGCCAGATGTTCGAGGCAGATAGCTATGCGATTCATTCAAGAACCGATCATTTCAAGCGAAACGATCAAGTTAAATACGTGTTATAGTGTTCTTATTTCTATGTGTTGTTAAATACATGTTTAACAGTTCAATTCACTATATATTCTACGCTGTTGCCAATATAACGTTATGGTACTACAAACACATCCATTTTTACAAAGGCAAAAACCGAGGGTAATCAGTAGGTACGCAAGACGCATGCTAGCAGATATAGCCACCGTTCACTCGCACGTCATGCACAAGCTATTCTTTCCATGTACCTACTCCTGTCCACAAACTACCCAAGCAATGAGTGCATAACCAATAGCCATGCCATATCATCAACGGCTTCAATAAGTCTTATATCAGCCATTAGGGCACTATGCAATTACACATAACATAACTAATGCCTGATAGTTGAGTATAACCAACCCCGCTGTTTGTCTATGAGTCCTACGAATGATGCATTCCTTTAGGGCCAGAGTGACGACCTAGGTGTGCTCGCTCAGCTCACCACGGCGAACCACACGATCCTGCCAAGGCACTGCTCCTTCAGCTGACACGAAGTAGCTTGCGAACTGATCTCTCAGCTCCATGGCATCCCTCGAAGCGTTGTTTGTGCCAAACTGCCCAGCGTGCCCGAACGCGCCAGCTGCTTCGTGCTGAGCCCGCCATGCGCCTCTTCGCAGATGACCGCCATCCTCTACGTCCACGTCGCCCGGGTTGATGTAGTGCAGCTCGTTGGAGACGCCGTCTCGTCGTCTGAGGAAGTTGTGGAGCACAGTGGCCGCCTTGACGATGACGTCTACTGTTCCCACGTCGGCGATGATCGGCTGGCGGAAAATTCGCCACTTGACCACGAGGATGCCGAATGCATTCTCCACGACCCTCCTGCCACGGCTGAGGCGATAGTTAAATACTTGCCTCGTGTGACGATTGGCATCCGCCATGTTTCTTCCTGGGTACGGCCGCATGAGGCAGGTCTTCAACGGAAATGCTTCATCTCCCACCAGCACATAGTTTAGGCCGTCATTTGGTGAAGGCGGGAAGTTGAGACTGCTGTCCTGCAGACCTCTTCCCAAGGCTGACTTGGTCAGCACTGAACCGTCGTTGCAGCTTCCATACTCGCCGACATCAACGTATATGAAGCAGTAGTTGGCATCAGCTACGGCGAGGAGGATGGTTGAAAATGTCCCTTTGTAGTTGTAGAAGAGCGATCCACTTTTCTTCGGTGCCTGCACAAGGATATGTTTTCCATCGACGGCTCCTGAAAACGAAGAGGGTTCACTTTTTATATTGCGCGAGGTCCGGGTGTTGGTGGTTAACTAAACATACTAGGTTTTTCATAATTATTTATTGTCAGTTGAAACTATAGTTATAAATAAAAGAATGGAAGGCAGACGACTTTACCTACCCAAGTAGTGTGGAAAGTTCCACCTCCTTTCGAACTCTTCGGCGATCGCCTTCCAGTCTTCTTGTGCTGGCTTTTTCATTTCGGTCGGGCTCAGCTCCTCCCACAAAGCAGTACATACCTCCTTTATTATTTTGCTGGTGGTGGCACGTCCAACGCGGAATGACCTTCCGATGTCTCGCTGGCTCTGACCACTAGCCAGATATCTGGATCAAAGAAATATGCAGCATGTCAGCGGTTTTTTTTTTGCAAAATTCAATTAATGCGATACGTGTTAAGTAGTGTATGTTAAATCTAGTGTTTTACTTTTTTATTGGGAGAGGTCAACCTAAGGTGTTAACCTCGGGTCAAGGCTAGGTCAGATCCAATCAGATCACTAAGCTATTAGGAGGTAATCTTGCATGCCATGAATATCATGCGTGCATATTAAATTACAATGACCTGACCTGGCCTGAAACTCCATCCAAAGATGGATATGTCAAAGTACAATTCCAAAAACGTACGCCGTGTGTCTCACCTGATAGTTAGAGCCAGTCTCTCTGCGGGAGAAATGGGCTCCCTGAATGATGTTGTCTGCTTCTGTAGCCTGTGGCCGACTACCGCCAGGATTTCCTCGAATCGTCCAGGGGTCATCCTATTAGCATCATGGAAGAGTCCTTCGTTTAATTTCTCTTCTGCAAAGTTGGTTGAAAACTCCCAACTCTGCCCTTTTCTTTAGCTCTTCTCGAACCCAGACTTTCCTTGTCGCGCACGGCTGATGTTCTTCACCTTCTTCCTCTCGATCCTCTCCCTCAGACCCATCTTCGCCGCACTCAAGAAGAAGTAACATGCACAGAGTCTCATCTTTTCTGTTCATGTTGGTAAATAACGGCTCTCAAGTCTCAACTATAGAAAAATGATGGAAAGAAACTAAATAAATATCGCTCTGATAAACATCACAGAACATGGACAGTTCATGGAGAAAGAGACTATGCAAACTTATTTGTTTTGTTGAATCCATGCTGAATCAATGTCAGTCAACTTGACAAATCACGTGTCCTTAATGTGATTTGCTCTCCCGGCTGGCCGAAATATGACACAGAAAACGAAAATACACATGGAAACACCAAGTCCACAGCTCATCTACGCTTGATCTCAACAAATCATCCAAGACCATAGGTATCATAGGCATATAGGAACCATCCACGAAGCTCCTTTCGCCTTTTTCCGATGTTTCCCCATCTTGCCCCGTATACCAGATCTAGGGAAGTGTTCAACTTTTTTAGAAAAGTCTCTATATCAACGATCTCGTCCGTTTGCTCCCGTTCTTGCAATTTACGATGTTGAACGGTCGTAGTGGGAACGCGGCCTAAGGAAAGACTCCGCTCGCTTCGCTCGCTCCGTAAAAACTGAAAAGTGATACCACAGATTCTAGTTATTTTCCGGAGTCGGAGTCGAGGCAGCTTGACCGACTCCGACTCCGACTCCGACTCCTGGCTACTTGCCACGACTCCGGGCGACTCCGACTCCGACTCCGACTCCAAAACCCTGGTCTGCAGTTTGTTTTTTAATTTTAAGGGGCTAATGCATTTGAATGCCCCCTTCGACGGCTCTGAGATGAAGTCCGCAGTAATTTTAATTTTTTTTACGTTTTTTTCTTCAAATTTATTTGATTACGTTATTCGATACTTTGCGAAATGAAGTGGCCTAAATTCGAGGAGAAAATTTAATTTAGGTTACCTTGGTTTTGTCCCCGGAATCGGTCTCCGCCACAGCCATGATCCTTGCCCCCACAACTTCAAACTAGTTTCCGCGTCCCTGATATTATGTAATACATAACGGGCGCAAAGCCGGAAGTTCCCGAAACTGTATTTTGTCTTTTTGAATTTTTATATCTTTGGGCTAATGTGAGAGTAGGGTTAATTTATCGTACACCTCTTATTATCTTCAAAATGTCTCTCAAAACTGTGCTTCAAAACATTCAAAATACCAAACTTTTTCTTCTAAAAACGTTTTGCAAATATTAACTCAAAATTCATGCTCGAAGATTTCGTGAAATCTAAATCTCAAATTATGGTACAAACTACAAGCATGTACAGGTCACCGCTGAAGTAATGAGCGCATATGCTGTAATCGGACGAAACCTAAGACCAATCATTAATGGTGAGGTATATCATCAAAAGCGAGTATCGCACAGATTTGTGTTTCAGTTGGACAACTTTCTCTAACGCATCACAGTTCCACCTGCCACAGAATGCTCGCTATAATCGAAAACGGGAATATTCACTCCATTCGGGGCAGCCCGGAGTCCAATTTCTGTGACCGCCACTGAACAGAGAGTTGTAAACCTACGCACGTGTGTACTACGCCGTAGTAAAGTGACAGTGCTGGACCCTCCAGTAGAGTCTAGCCATTGATGATCGGGAGTCGGGACACCAGCATCGACAGGCTCTCTGTGACAGGCGAGGAGCGGGAGAGTCAGAGGTGGGCAGAGGTTGACTGCGGGGCTACTGGCCGGCGCAGTGGGAGGGATGGATGGAGGTAGGGCGACAGGGACGCAAGCTGCAGGGCAACTGTGAGCTTTGAACCCAGGCGTACGGGAGCGATATATCTGATGCCATTTTGTGAAGCAGACTGTGTGTCACGTGCATGGGCGTAGGAACCTCACGAAAAGTGTGGAGGGGGGGGGGGCAGCGAAACTTCAACGTCACTTTGTGGGAGCCCCAATACCCCTCCCTACGAAGAGTTTTTTTTTGCAGTTTTGTGCTCATCTCATCTTGCTGAGTCATTTCCTGCCTTATTTTTTGTATCTGAATCAAAAATAAATATTTTTCTTTTAAAAATGGCTGAAAAGTGGGGACCCCCCCGGTTCCTACGCCTATGGTCACGTGGGAGCTTTGACGGAAATGACTGTCAAGGCTACAGTTTTGAAGATAAAAGAAATAAGATGTTTGGAATCAGCAGATATAACTATCTCATAGTTCACATTCACCACAATTATTTTTGTTTTAACCCGCGCCCCATTGGGGGGGGCGGGGCTATTCATAGCCCTCCTCCCGTTTTTCTGCAATAACTTCTAAACCGCTTGACGTATCGCCGCCAAACCTTCAGTACCTTCGACTGCATCAATTTGACACCTTGTGTCAAAATTTGAACTTCGTATCTATCATAGGTCGGTCCGAAATTACGTCAGAGTGACGTCATGTTAGGCCGATTTCGACGCAAAACAAACACCACAGGAATCGCTTCCAAGAGCTCAGTTTTTGAGCTAGATCGAATTTCATTGCATGAAGGGACTCAAAATGGACTGCGCTATCAAACCGCTATCTCGGATTTTCAAAATTTTGGAAATTTTAGGAAATTTTATTGATTGAAATTTAAAATTTGTATTTTTATCTTTTAAAAAAGACTTTTCAAAAATAACGGAAAAAATATGATAGAACACATGTTTATTACTTACTCTAGCAAGTTTTAGCCAGATATCTTCAAAAATGACCAAGTTATACGCATTATAGCAAAAATTTCACAATTTCAAATTTTTCAAATCAATTTTTCAGTACAAATTTGACATCGTACACCAATATAAATAGCACCATCGTGTTCCTGAGCTCAACTGCATCTGATAAACATGTTTTTTGTTGAAAAATTGTAACTTTAAAATTGACCTTTTTTAACCTAAAAGTGACCTGACCTCAGCTAGGTTCAGATGAAAATGGCCTCAAATGACACAGCCGACACCGAATTCGAAATCTATGGCCTAAATGGACCATAAAACATGTGTCACGTGACCGACTTATGATATAAGATTTCCGTGACCTGTGATGACCTGACCCTGACCTGAAAATCAAAGTACAAGTTTGGTACCCTAAGGGTATCTAAAACATATATTCACGAGTGTGTAAACCCAAAATTAGCCTGATCTGATTTGTAAGACGGCAGCCAGTGCCCAAAAGGTGAACAAGCCAAACATCGATATTTTTTACTTTGACCTGACCTGTGACGTTATCGGTGACCTTGAGGTCAATGAAATTAAGGTTCGCTCGACAGTTTTTCCGGGGCTATCAGATATCGTTTGAATTTTGACAATCGGCCCAGTAGTTTCGGAGTTAGGATGAATGAATAGCCCCCCCCCCCCGCCATGGGCGCGTTGTACACAGACCCCAGTGGGGTGCGGGTTAAAACTCCATTGATATTTTGCATAACAGCAGCCTATCAACATATTTAAATTCAAAACACTTGTAAAGTCAAATTCTTTGAAATATGTGTGCATGGTAACGTTTACCTGGCAACATAGGCACTATTTTACATGAATTTTCTTTAGATGAGGCCTGTTTCACTAAAAACTTGTAATTACAAGTGTTTGTAGTTTACAATTCATAAGTATTTTTACCAACTACGTAAAAACCGATTTCACTAAGCTTCATCGCCAGTGGCACCTCCGATAAGAAAATGTTTGCAAATAAACTTGTAAACAGTAAAATTGTTTTTAATCAAGAACTATAGCATGTTAAAGATATTGCTTCTTTTTATCAAAGTTTGTGTAGTATTCATGTCAAAAGCTGCCAAATTGAATTATAAATAATGATGCTGTTGAAAAATGATATAAATGATAGTTCAAATTATACCATTATTGAAAGAAAATAACACGCAAAACATTTGACAGCAGAAGACTGTTGAATGCAATTATGGCGCGCGAATGACAAAACATGACGATATGTTAATACCGTTTATTTTGCTTCTTAGGGTGTGTGCTAGTTAAAGGGACAGTATCACCATTTTGATGAAATTTGACATTGCATAGGCCCCACCTTTCTGGTCCGGGAACTGAAGACCGATCCTCGAAGCTCCACACCGTTATCCCGCTATCGCCGCTCAAAGTACGAAAGGTGTACTACACTTTGAATCGTGCTTCACTATCTTCACTGTTTAAATGTTTGCGCCGTTTTGAATTGACCGCCAGTAATAAAACTTTTACCCTGGTCATTTCATCAAATTTTATAAAGTCAAAACGTTTTTCGCACTTATTCATCACCGTTAAATTCATTAAATAGTCGTAGGCAATTTCCGCTGTTTCCTTCGGATTCTAGCGGCTCAACAAAGGAATTCCTCCAGCTTGAATCACAATCTCCCTCCAATGTATGACGTATATGTATGACGTCATCTGATCAGTCTCGATCCAACGACAACTCAATCAGAAGAGCGGCCGCGTAAGCGTAGCGTCAATAATGTATTATCTGCGCCAGTTCTGTAGTAATTTCGCAGGCTTCCAAAGTGGCGGCCATGCTTGTAGTGGTGGTTCGCTCATAAAAATGACTTGCTCATGAAAAAAATATTTTTCACCGAGTTCGGTCCTCAAACTATGTTTTTCTGATTCAGAAAAATAAGAAATGCTAGTAAAAAAAAATCAGCTCCATACATTGATTTTTTTTCGATGATACTGTCCCTTTAAAAAAAGAGCATGAAACGACTCAGCAAAGCATAGTTGTTCTAAATATATGACTGTTTTGCATTATTGCACAAACAGTATCAAAATTCCGAACGTCAGGACCACTGGAATTTCAGGTTTGTAATTACGATGTTTTCTTTCAAGTTTCTGGTCTTCGTGAAACAGAAAGCTTGCGATTCCCATGTTTTCTAGCAAACTTTTTCTTGTAACAAAATTTGCAAATTTTAAACTCAAAATTCATGATCAAAGGTTTCGTGAAATCCAAATCTCAAATGTTGGTAATTATTTCTTTTAAACTC
This sequence comes from Amphibalanus amphitrite, assembly GCF_019059575.1. Lineage (NCBI taxonomy): Eukaryota > Metazoa > Arthropoda > Thecostraca > Balanomorpha > Balanidae > Amphibalanus > Amphibalanus amphitrite. The sequence goes on along the minus strand of NW_024881605.1, from coordinate 777,879 downwards.
AAGCTTTTTCTTTGTAATTACAAGTTTTATTTGTTAGTGAAACAGGCGTATGATCGGAAAACTGTGAGAAGCCTAGATAATCTTAGCAAAAAGCAAAACACGCCCGTTACGCTGTCATTTTTATTAAAACATATATATATATATATATATATATATATATATATATATATATATATATATATATTTGTGAAGGTAGGAGCAGATTCTCTTTGATACATTGTTCATTGAATAATACAGCGTAGGAGTGATTGATGCATTTCTTTTCTAAGGATTCAATACGGCACACTAGCTTCTTGTCTTCATTTGAAAAACAGCTTAATATGGTGCCTATATTTTGTAACGTTTCGCCAGTACCACTAGCATCTTCAGACATAAGCACCAAGTTATGTACAATAAAGTATGACCAAAACAATAAAAAAATACATTCGCGTCGAGTCGTTCAGCACATATACAGGGTGGAAAGTAATTACGCGAACATACATTTTTCGTCTTTTAAGAAGAAAAAACGTGTGTGACATAAAACTTTTATTTGTTGACACATCCTCCTTTGTTAGCGATGCACTGGCGCATGCGTTCCGGCATGCTTGACACCAGGTTGTGGAGCACATCGGGAGAGATCGCAGCCCATGCCTTCCGAAGCTGTCTGGCGAGCTGATCGGCAGTGGTGGCCCCTGGAAGCTCGCTGACCTTCTCCTTGAGAATGCCCCAGAGGTTCTCAATGGGATTGAGGTCTGGGCTGTTGCCAGGCCAAACATCCTTCGCCCAGAAGGACGGCAGGTTGTCCCGACACCAGTCTTACGTTCGTTTGGCCGTGTGCGGAGGTGCCCCATCTTGCATGAAGATGGCCTTTTTTGCATCTGGCACGAGAGCGCGCTGGAGTATCGTGCCAGTTTTGCCGGTTCGGTGATCGGCACGCAGACACTCTTCTTCCAGGATGTTCTGCCGGTAGTAGTCGCCGTTTATAGTGACCTTTTGGGGCACTACGTGAAACTCCGACACCGCACAGGAGCTCATCATCCCCCAGACGTGCACTTTCGGTGGATGCTTGACCGTTGGGACTGGTGGGACATCAGACGCATCGGCAGCCCATACGCGGTCGTTCTGCCTGTTTGGCGGGTTAAATAATTCAAAACATGATTCGTCTGACCACAATACCCGTTTCCAGTCTTCTTCTGTCCATGTTTTGTGCTCCTTTGCAAAATTCAAACGCCGTTTCTTCTGTTCTTCAGTGAGTTATGGTCTTTTTGAGGGCTTGTACGGAAATGTGTTCAAATTTTCGCGAAGATATGTGCGGACCGTGGTATGAGAGATCGGGTACCCGGCCGCAGTAAGCCGTTTTGCCAGCTTCCGAGTTGATTGGCGCCGTTTTCTCACCGACATGGCGACCACTCGCTTGGCGACTGGGTGCACGGAGGGTTTTCTGCCTCGGCCGGCCTTGCTTTTAAGGCCCTCTCCAGCTGTCTCCCGCTTCATCCAGACGTATAACTGGGTGCGACTGATGCCGAGACGCTTACAGACCAACTTCCGATTCATTCCGCCCAAAACCATTCCAACGGCTTTGCCGCGGAATTCCAAACTATACTCCTTGCCCATTTTTGGTCTTGGGCTGCGCCCGGCGCCCGCACCGTTCCACGTTGTAGACGCGTTGTAACCGGCCAAGGTCATCGCCCAGGGTCAGGTCACGTGGGGTGGGTGGATCGATAGCGAACGCGGCCAATCACGCCCCGCGCGAGTCCCCGTCTAAACAAAGTCGCTACTTACTCGTGAAATTGTAATAAATTGCATGTTCGCGTAATTACTTTCCACCCTGTAACCGTTACAGTTATTCCATACATCAAATTACATTCGAGTTTTACAATACAAGTAAAGCGCGACACGTGGATAAATCTAGATACGCTTTCAATAGTGAGTCTAAGTCGGTTAGGCCGTGACAAGTGGTTCACCGTCAAACAGAGACAGTGTTCCGCGCATGTTCATTTGTCTGTTGATTACAGGATCTCTTGCACGGATATATACCGCCTCTAAGACACGAAGTTTGTTTGCGGTGTGACACGTAGTTATGATAGATGTGTGTGATACAAGGTCGGTCCGAGATAAGTCGATATCGTGGTACGTTCGCATGTGTTGTTTAGGGGCACCTGACTGCAAGTGCATGGTTAAACGCCGAGACAGGGATGTGGTAGTGAAGCCAATGTAGGTAGAGTTGGAGCGGCGCGCACAGTCACCGGCGGTACATTTGAACTCATACACTACATTGGTGGCCTTGAGAGGGGATCTGTCCTTAGACGGGTTGTTTTGCATGAACAAGTCAGCAGTTCGCGGGCATTTGTAATAGATTACCAATTTGACACGGTTTTGCGGGTCACGAGGGATACAGTTTCTAGCTATGATGTCACGCAGCACTTTTTCGTCACTTTTGTATGATGTGTTCATTCTGTTCTTATAGAAAAGTTTGATGTCGGTCGGTTTCACAACATTTACACTGGACGGTGAGAAGTGTTTGTGAAGCTGCCTGTTAATCTCCTTATAAATATCTGTGAGTGCAAAGTGGTTACACGCCAGAATGCTTCGAATTCTGTCTAGCTCTTGGTGTATGAGGGGCCAGGTAGTGCAGTGGGTTAGAGCTCGGTGAACGTACGCACGCACAACACTCTGTTTGTACCTATCAGGGCATTCGCTTACGCCGTTGAGACACTTGCCCGTGTCAGTAGGTGGCGTAGCATTCCGGAAGTTGAAAGGTGAGTTCAGCCCGGGTTACTTTTACGGCAACCCCAAGACTCACAAAAATGGCGCTCCTCTAAGGCCGATTATTTCCCAGATCCCAACTCCTGCCTATGATGTAGCCAAACAGCTAAACTCACTGATCTCACCCTATGTGCCCAAAACGTATTCCCTATCCTCGTCAAAGGAGTTCATTGACATACTCAGAGTAAAGGAACGCCAGGGTATTCTGGCATCTCTCGATGCTTCGTCGCTCTTTACCAACGTTCCTGTCGACGAAACGATTGAAATTTTACTCAGCAATGTGTACTGTAACACGTCAATCCCAGCGGCCCGTGTTCCCCGAATGGTACTCAAACGACTCCTCGAAATATGTACAAAAGATACCCCTTTCCGCTGCCCAGAAGGCAAGTTGTACAGACAGAGCGACGGAGTGGCGATGGGCTCGCCGCTTGGGGTACTATTCGCGGAAGCATACATGTGTCACATAGAAACACTAGCCCTTAGCGAGCTGAGAATTAAGCCTTTCATCTACTGCCGCTATATCGATGACATTTTCGTAGATGTTGCTGATGAAACACAACTGGAAAGTCTCAAGTTAAAGCTCGAAGAAACTTCTGTGCTCAAATTCACAGTTGAGCTGTCTGTGAACAATCGCATACCTTTCCCAGACGTACGTATAGATGGCACTAACAATAACTTTGTTACCTCTGTGTACAGAAAACCTACTGACACGGGCAAGTGTCTCAACGGCGTAAGCGAATGCCCTGATAGGTACAAACAGAGTGTTGTACGTGCGTACGTTCACCGAGCTCTAACCCACTGCACTACCTGGCCCCTCATACACCAAGAGCTAGACAGAATTCGAAGCATTCTGGCGTGTAACCACTTACCACTCACAGATATTGATAAGGAGATTAACAGGCAGCTTCACAAACACTTCTCACCGTCCAGTGTAAATGTTGTGAAACCGACCGACATCAAACTTTTCTATAAGAACAGAATGAACACATCATACAAAAGTGACGAAAAGGTGCTGCGTGACATCATAGCTAGAAACTGTATCCCTCGTGACCCGCAAAACCGTGTCAAATTGGTAATCTATTACAAATGCCCGCGAACTGCTGACTTGTTCATGCAAAACAACCCGTCTAAGGACAGATCCCCTCTCAAGGCCACCAATGTAGTGTATGAGTTCAAATGTACCGCCGGTGACTGTGCGCGCCGCTCCAACTCTACCTACATTGGCTTCACTACCACATCCCTGTCTCGGCGTTTAACCATGCACTTGCAGTCAGGTGCCCCTAAACAACACATGCGAACGTACCACGATATCGACTTATCTCGGACCGACCTTGTATCACACACATCTATCATAACTACGTGTCACACCGCAAACAAACTTCGTGTCTTAGAGGCGGTATATATCCGTGCAAGAGATCCTGTAATCAACAGACAAATGAACATGCGCGGAACACTGTCTCTGTTTGACGGTGAACCACTTGTCACGGCCTAACCGACTTAGACTCACTATTGAAAGCGTCTATAGATTTATCCACGTGTCGCGCTTTACTTGTATTGTAAAACTCGAATGTAATTTGATGTATGGAATAACTGACACAGTTATATGTGCTGAACGATTCGACGCGAATGTATTTTTTATTGTTTTGGTCATACTTTATTGTACATAACTTGGTGCTTATGTCTGAAGATGCTAGTGGTACTGGCGAAACGTTACAAAATATAGGCACCATATTAAGCTGTTTTTCAAATGAAGACAAGAAGCTAGTGCGCCGTATTGAATCCTTAGAAAAGAAATGCATCAATCACTCGTACGCTGTATTATTCAATGAACAATGTGTATATATATATATATATATATATATATATATATATATATATATATATATATATATATATATATATATATATATATATATATATATATATATATATATATATATATATATATGTATATATATGTATATATGTATGTTACAGGCAAAGTGAAAACTCGGGCATTTTGCAAAATGCCCAGGCAATTTGCAAAATGCCTGACCCGCCAGGCATTTTGCAAAATGCCTGAGTTTCCATATATTCCACCGTTTTTGTTGACTACAGGCGTTGATCATAAACGTTCCACTGTGACTGTGCCCACAACACATTTCACATGTGTTGTGGGCACATGTGACACATTCCACGGTCACTAATACAGGGTAGTCACGAAATTGTTGCGGGATGTTGTACTTGTGTCCCGAAATGTATTGCATCGTAGTTGCGTCAGTGTTCTCCAGCACCTCGCTGACAAGTTATCAGCGGCCACGTGGTCTGTCCCCGCGGCACCTGGTGAAGCTCAAATGGGCCTCTGTGGCCCATCATGCCCCAAACGAGAATCCTTAGTGCCCAGTGGGTGCTTCACCGTCTCGACGGTGCAGCGCCTCTGAGCTGCTGTTGGCCCAGAACTGGTTGTCGGGACGGTTAGTGAATAAGAAGAGCTTTAATAGCCGTTTTCACGACGGGCTATCCGGCGAGTGCATCTCATTTGACCAAATCTGCACCTGATATCTTTTACAGCAAATATCTTTATTTTATGAATTTATTTCAGTGTTTTAACCGATGATTCTCTCTGATAATGACAAAGGAGGCATATAAGCAATCAGTTCAACCCTAGCTGATAGCTACTAAGAGACACACTGAACCTAATTTGACCAAATCTGCACCTAATCTGCACCAGATGTGAGCCAAATGTGTACCAGATGGCCGTCGTGAAAAGGGCTACTATCGCCTCACGGCTCATCATTGAAAAGTCTGAATCTCTAGTCCTGAATGGTCCAGATTTGGTGGGTTTTGTCGAAATCCAGCTGCATCACTTATGGATGACGGTAAGTCAGGGTTGCAGCCTGAGGTTGAGCGGCCTCAGCTTCAGGGTAAAGTCTTCAGATACCGGGGGATGGCCGATTTAGATGCCGAGTGCCCTGGTCCAGATGCCCTGGTGCCGGACCCGTTCAAATTACATCCATTCAGCACTCAGGACTAGGAGGGGCATGGAGGAACAAGACCGCGCCAACCGCGCATCAAGCTCGTGACACTCTGTATACCTACGTCTTGCGTCAATGCTGTCGAGATGGAGCCACCGCTGAATGGACTTGAGACACCGTCTCCGTACCTTTCGTATATACGGAGTTGTAGCCGTGTGTATAAAAGCTGCGATGTCTACATACCTAGTATTCTGCCCTGGTGGGCAACTGTTCCGGCAGAGACGATTAATAATGTAAACCTGTAACAATCAAATTTTCGTAAATTGGAAGAGTATTCTTTTTTTTATCAATATCCACCCATAGTATTTTCAAAAAGTCACCGAGAGCTCTTAGAAACAGTACAATCGTTGTACCGAGCGCATGTTTACCCACGAAACCACGCCCGGTGCTCGGCACCCGACGGCCGCTGGGGCTCAGTGACCTGAACTCGGCGGCGCTACCCGGAGAACGCAGTGTCCCCTCACTTGGTGCGCATTGACAGCGATTAACTTTTGTAAGCGGCAGTTACAAATGATGCTTACCTATACGGGTCGCTAGTGCGAGTTTGATGTCAGGCATTTTGCAAAATGCCTGGGAAAATATTTCAGGCAGTTTGCAAAATGCCTGGTGGGTTTTGCAAACTGCCTAGGCATTTTGCAAAAAACCTGGCCGGTCAGGCATTTTGCAAATTGCCTAGGCATTTTGCAAAATGCCCGAGTTTTCACATATAGAGAGAGAGAGAGAGAGAGAGAGAGAGAGAGAGAGAGAGAGAGAGAGAGAGAGAGAGAGAGAGAGAGAGAGAGAGAGAGAGAGAGAGAGAGAGAGAGAGAGAGAGAGAGAGAGAGAGAGAGAGAGAGAGAGAGAGAGAGAGAGAGAGAGAGAGAGAGAGAGAGAGAGAGAGAGAGAGAGAGAGAGAGAGAGAGAGAGAGAGAGAGAGAGAGAGAGAGAGAGAGAGAGAGAGAGAGAGAGAGAGAGAGAGAGAGAGAGAGAGAGAGAGAGAGAGAGAGAGAGAGAGAGAGAGAGAGAGAGAGAGAGAGAGAGAGGAGAGAGAGAGAGAGAGAGAGAGAGAGAGAGAGAGAGAGAGAGAGAGAGAGAGAGAGAGAGAGAGAGAGAGAGAGAGAGAGAGAGAGAGAGAGAGAGAGAGAGAGAGAGAGAGAGAGAGAGAGAGAGAGAGAGAGAGAGAGAGAGAGAGAGAGAGAGAGAGAGAGAGAGAGAGAGAGAGAGAGAGAGAGAGAGAGAGAGAGAGAGAGAGAGAGAGAGAGAGAGAGAGAGAGAGAGAGAGAGAGAGAGAGAAGCATGAGACAAATTGTCATGAGGTGGTTCATTTCGATGTTTCCCTGTATTCGCTCACATTTGGCAAAGTATTCACGCCCGTCAGATAAACATTGCCTTTATCGCCCCTCTCCCCCTGCTGACCTTCCTTACACTCGTGCCGCTAACTTTCAGGGTTTTATTTACGCAATACACCTCGGAGTAAAATAAACAAAATTCAAGCGCAGACCTCATGATTACCAGACGCACCCTCGCTTCGATTTTGTTTCAAAACAAAAATAACATCGCGCTATCTGTTACCCAAATCTACACACCTGCGCAGCAAACCTTCCCATCGCACAACATAATTCGTCATTTCCGACCAGCCCTGACGCAATGATTCAATAGCGATTCAATTAGAACTTAGTCCCCGAGTCCTATCGAACTACCCAATAAATTCGCCCAATCAACGCATTCTAAATCTTCACGTCTTCACGCTTCGTCTCCCCCCCCCCAAAAAAAAAGCTTGCATGGTGCTGTCGCTATGTGCCATAATCCTTACGCTCAGCCCGAGAAAGGTAGCTCTGAACCATCAGCCGGTTGGTGCAAATCACGGAGTGAATATATGAGGGACGGGGGCTGAATGATTGCATGTTGGCAAGGATTGAGCAGACTTCCTTTCTGCGGCAATTCTTACTTGAACGGCGTTGTTGACATAGCCGGTCACCGAGAGGTCGATGATGATAGCAGTTTGCCCGTTGTCGATGGCTGAGAGCGTGCACTTTCCTCGATCCAGCCCTTGATCACTGCCTTACTGGATCTTCCCTCGTCAGCTGCTGCCCGTCGCGCTCCTCCCGTCGTACTCCTTCCTTCGTGCACTGCCGTGCCTGTGCACTCCGCCCAGTCGGACTCGATGCTCCGTACACTCCGGTGCCCTGTGCACTCCTCGGTACGTACCTCCTCCATGACTGCCGCGTTCCTTTATACCCAGATTCTATCGCGTTGGTCTTCCAGGTGTGATAAGCATGGCTCGATAATTCGTCGGTGTGGCGTGATAGGCCTCGTATCTTTATCTGTATGATGACTCATGATGTGGCATCGGTCCTGGTTATTGACTTTCTCCCAGCTGGTTGTAATTGGGCCGGGTGCAGTGCTTATCACTGTTGCTATCTTCTTACCATCTGTCGAGCACACCTTTGTTCTGCTGGGAAGCTGAGGTACACTGTCCGGCGTCGGCGCTTTATTGCTTGGTTTGGTTGTAATCACAATATCTCGGGTATTGGTTCATCTGTATGGCCCGCCATGGTCATTGAACTTCCCAGCTGTTCCTGATTTGGCCGAACGCTTGTGATATTTGCGAATTCGTCGGTTATTACTCTGTTTGCTGGACGCTCATTTGTCCCAGCTGCCGTCCAGTATCAGTAGTCCCCGACCGTCGGCGTCGCTGTTCGTCAGGTGAATGCCAGATATGGGCATTGGCGTGCCCCACACTCGGCACGGAACATCTGCTCTTCTGGACGTACATATTTGCACCTCCGATTCCACAGGGAGGGTGACTGGGAATTTTGGTTAGCGTCTGTCGGCGGCTGATAACTTCGTCGGCGTGAGTGTAATTTTGATGGCTTGACGCCTTCTATTTGCGGTACTTGCGGCATGATACGGCCCGAGGGGTCCCTGCGTTAGCTGTTTCTTGTTTGACATGCTCACACCGGTGTCGATCCACTAGGTCGAGGCGGCGCCGGTGGCGATATCCCAGGCGCAGGTGCAGAGGGTTGGCGCACAGGATGCCGGCCGATTGCGCTTTGGAGAGATAAAGTTCCGTTATGAGCTTTTCCTGTAGATGCGGGCGGGGAGGCGGCAGTGTTTACACCTCTGCAGTGCCAAGTGTAGCCCGTTTTTGGCGTGGCCACCCAATTGGCGTGCGACCGATAAGAGGGGTCGGCGCTACGTCGGGTCCAGGTGGGGTAGGCCATCTGCCGCCTGCGCCCTGTTGACCCGCGTTATCCATGAAAGTGTCGGGAATTGAAGCGCCGTTCTTCTCAGATGACTTCACTTTTGCGTGTTTGGCTTTTAGTCTCACACCAATATGCATGCCTTATGATTCTGTCAATTCCTGTAAGCTGTGATTCGAAAAAAAATGTGGCTTCCGTCGCAGTTACCCGAGGGGCCTCTGGTTACCTGAGGGGCCCCTGGTTATCTGAGGGGGCCCCTAGTTACCCATGGGCCCCTGACCCCTGAATGGCCCTTGGCCAGTCATCTGAAGAAGCCCTGGTCACCTGAGGGGCCATGTTTACCCGGGGAGTACCTCCTGCAGTCACATGAAGGCCCTTAGTTGCCCGAGGAGCCCCTGGTATAACCGGCCCCTGAGTATCAGAGGGTCCCCTGGTCACGGTAGCCTGGTGGGCCCCTGATCAATTGAAAAGCCCCTGCAGTCACCTGAGAGGCCCCTGATTACCTAAAGGGCCCCTGATCACTTGGATTCAATGGCATAGCCAGGGGGCGAGGGGACACGTGTCCGTTATATGGTTTAGGGTCCTCTCGGGCCCGAGGGGCCCTACGGTTGTTGTTGTTGTTGTTTCCCCCGGAGTCCACCGGTGGTACGTATATTTAATCATCAACAAAAGAAGCATTTGAGATCAGCATCGGGAGATTGAGTGAAACGTGAATCAATAAATGGCGCTGCATAGGGCTAAAGGTGAGGATAGGATTTGTTTAACAGTTAGAATTTATTAGAAGAGTGCAGAAGATTAGTGGTTAGAAGGTTGGGAGGCAGCACCATTTATGATACGATCACAGAAACACAGGACTACAGAGGCCACCATCCATCTCGAACTGGGTTTGACGCAGTTCTCCACCGCGGTCAAGGCTGGAAGGCCCGGGAAGGGCGGCGCATATCAACAAAGCGACGAGAGCGACATCTATTGGCTGGTGTCAGTCAACCGCAGAGCGTGAGGGAGGGTTACATGTGTGCAGAATCAGCACTACCTGTCAGGCCAATTCGCACACAGAGTAGCGCAGCCGCGGGACCGCTCCATCAGCGATAACAGCGCCACCTACAAAATCCGGAGTCACATGTTGGACCAGCTCGCAGACTGAGCGCCAGGTCGCGAGCAGGTTTAGCTCAGCTGCGACAACGGCGTCCGCCGCAGACAGGTTCAGCGCCATCTGTTGTTCCGACTTGTAGCTAGAAGTTGCCTTCAGTCACTGCAGCACAAACAGGTTGACACTGGAGAACAGAGCCGACCTGCAGATAAAGTTGCCTTCAGTCGCTGCAGACCTCACGGTGTCACAGGCAAACAGTCCTTAGCCATGAGTGAGAGGCCTTAATCAGGGCGGTCAACACTAGACTGACATGGCGCACAGTCTCTGACGAACAGTGCAGCCCGCTGAGGTAGATACTATCGGAAATATCATTTCTTCCGCTGCACGGGCGAAGCATCTCCGCGGGCGGCCCGGAGACCAGGCGACCAGTCAGTCGTAGCGGAACTATTATTGAGTGCACCAACACCAGTGACGTCGGTCTTCGCAGGAAACTCTAGATGAAGCGCATCCAGGCAGGTGACGCCGTGAACTGGTGCGGCTGGCCGCCGCCAGCGCAGCATACCGCATTACCGCATGGTCTTCAGACCTCCCCACTCTCCCACCGAACCGACCGCTGGCCCACGATCCTGCTCCCTCCTCCGACCTCTGCAGAGCATTTGCCGCTCTCCGGCCGCTACCCCCTGCAGCCGAAACCACCGCCAGAGAGCGGGTCTGGACAGGGCCAGCGTGCGTACAAAATGGTCCCGAGGCCATTCGCTGGTCGGCGAGGGTAGCACCACGCCTCTTCATATCTGGAGTTTGCTTGCAGCACATGCGTTGGTACTCCAGTGGTCCAGGGTGACCAGACTGCAGGGCGGCAGTACAGACCGCAGGGCGGCAGTACAGACTGCAGGGCGGCAGTACAGACTGCAGCAGCAGTATCCGGCTGAATCCAGCGAGCCCAGGAGCGGTCCACCGAAGAAGCTGAAGAGGTCTTCAGAAGAGACGGACATCGTCAGCGTATATCCTGGGTGTCCCGACAATGTCGCCTCGCCGTCTCCAGCAGCCGAGCGATGACAGGCCACAGGGCCACTGGGCCACTGAGCTCATCGTGGGACCATCGAGTCAGAGCGCGGAGCTGGTGCTGGCTGGAAGGAAGGAGAATAGGAGATAAAGAGCAGAAAGCAACGGGGAGCAGAGAGTGAAGTAATCAATCAAATGGCCACTGAACAGCAGAATGTGATCATTTTGAGAAGATATCAAACGGTAGCAGAAGAAAGTATACCGTGGAGCGTTCTACTGAATTTAAAACAATGGATAGATGACATACATAGTGTGGTTAGGTTCCCAAATGCTTCTGAATGATCAGCATCATGAGGTGTGGTAAAGGTTACATGGTTTCCCGTGGCCACACCTCATGACGCGTTGAATTTCAGTTGATCAAATATAGACTGGTGACGAGAACGAATAAGTAAGTGAACTAGAAAAAAAACAAAAAAACAAAACAACAACAAAAAGAAAAGAAATAATACTGATAATATAGCTATAATATCCCACTGCCACACACTGAAACACTATCCTAACAAAACATGGTGGGAACTACATATGGAAGGATCGCCAATCCGTCAGCAAAATCATTGTCCTTATCCTGCTAATGAGAGGTGCCCACACCGTGGGCGAAGATACAGTTTGTTTTTGTTTTTTCCTCAATTATATATGATAAACACACATGATAAAATATAACACAAAAATCAATACACAGGTTAGTAGTGTCCAAAAACAGTATTTTTACACACTTCTTGAAAAGACCCTTTGAACGGGGAATGTCATTGATGTTAGGTATCTTAGGAGCAATCAAATTATTCCATAGGGAGGGACCACTGCAAAATAGCACAAACTGGCGATAGTTTGTGATTCTGTAATTTGGTATTTCTGTTCCACTGCTGTTCAAAATTGATTCACTAAAGTGAATAACTCTTCTGGTTGGTCGGTTCCCATCAAATAATGTAAATTTTGCAATGGGATGAGGGAGACGTTCATATAAGAAATCATGCATGATTAGAAGTGATTGATATTTCACAAGGTCGGTGACCTTAAGAATTTTGAGTTCTTTGAATAGTTGTGTAGTGTGCGAAAGCAGGCGGGAGCCTGATATTAATCGGACTGCTCTCTTTTGAATCGTGACCAGGGGTTTCAGAGTAGTCTCGTAGTTTGAGCCCCAAATAACAGCACAATAGGTTAAGTGAGGCAAAATCAAAGCATTATACAGTAAGAGAAGAAGTTTTTTGTTAAGGTAGTAGCTAGATCTAGCTAACACGCCAAGAATGCGACTACATTCACTAGTGATTTTAGTGATTTGTGATTTAAACTTTAGGTCTTCGTCGATCAAGAGACCAAGGTATTTGACGGTGGGCGCGCGTTTCAAAAATGTGTTATTTGTGGGAATATTTAGTTCGATTGACTTGTCCGTTAGAAAAAGCTGGTAGAAGGTTTTAGAAATGGATAAAGAAAGTCTGTTGGAATGCAACCACTTAAAAATTTTAGGAAAAGACTTTTCAATCTTCTCTTGCAGTTGTGCTATGGATGGAGCAGCATAACGCAGAGCTGTATCATCAGCAAATAACAGGATTTTAGCTTCATCACAGGCTTTATAAATGTCATTCATATAAACTATAAAGAGGAGTGGTCCCAGTATTGACCCTTGAGGTACCCCACAGGAGATATCCCTCTCTCCAGAAACAAAATCATGGAACTTAAGCTTTTGGGTACGGTGACTTAGATAAGATGCAAATAGCGAACGGGCAACTCCATTTACACCATATACTGAACGCTTTTTCAATAGTGTCTCAATATTTACAGTATCAAATGCTCTTGCAAGATCTAGGTAAATGCTGGCCGTTTTGTTACTGTCAGATAAATTAGCAGTGACAAAATCATGCAGTAAAGCAACTGGCATGTAGGTTGAGTGACCTGGTCGAAAACCAAATTGATACTGGAGCATAACATTGTTCTCAGTTAAATACGCTGTGAGTTGTCCATTCATAATAGTTTCAAGAACCTTAGAAAGTACAGGTAGGATTGAAATCGGTCTGTAGTTGGAGAATATTGTACGAGACCCTGATTTAAAAATGGGTGACATTAAAGCCTGCTTTAAGATGTTGGGAAAGATCCCTTTTCTAAAACAAAGGTTGACTAAGTGTGATACCTCAACACTAATTGTTTGAATTAACAGTTTCAGTAATTTAGTGTTAACTCCGTCAGAGCCACCACACTTTTCTTTAAGATTATTCACCACCTCCATAATGCAACCTGGAGTAACAGGAGAAAATGTCATTGAATCTGTTGGCACAGGGACATCGTTTAGGTAACTAAGGGGGTCCACATTACATGGCCCAAGTGCTCCATCTAGATTAGGGCCAACCTGGCTGTAGTACTTGTTAAATTCATTAGCAATAACATTCTGGTTGTCAGTAGAAATGCCGTTTATTTCAAAATGCATTGGAAGTCGAGAAATATTCTTGTTAGTGTGTGTAACCTCACGTAGAGTGGCCCACAATAGCCTAGAGTTGTTTGACTGTTTCTCAAATTGTTCGGCATAGTACATCTTTTTGGAATGACGAATAGATAATCTTAGAGTATTACGATATTTTCTAAATTTAGTTTCATTTTCAAGAGTTCTATTCTTCAAGAATATTTTCAGTAACTTATTACGTTTGTCAATACATCGAAGCAAGCTTGGTGTGACCCAAGGTTGCACGGGAGTCCATCGTTTGGAACTTTTCCGAACAGAGAGCTTAGCAGATTCACTTTGAATGGTAGATATCAGGACTTCCGCTGCAGTATCTGGGTCTTCAATTAATGTATAGTCAATTAACTGTGTTGAGACATTGGCTTTCAATTCTTCAATACGTTTGAAATCAAAGCTACTCGATATCTTTTGGACAATTGCTTGCCTTGAGCAAGTCAGAATATCACTGGTGCACATTATGGTCATGTGATCTGCTATGCCTGTGTTAATAGTAGCACATCGGATAATAGTATCTGGGACACTGCAGAAAATATTATCAATTAAAGTCCTAGTGTATGGTGGTATATTTGATGTGCGACTCGCAATTGATATGGTGGGTGAGTATCCATACGCTGTGAGGCAATCTAGGAAATTTCTGACTTCCTAGATTGGTCCACATTCCAATCGCCACCTAGAAATGTAGGTCTGTTAAGCTCTTTTAGCATGACAAGTGCCTCTTCTAAAGGTGGCATCAACAAATCCAGGGGGAAAGACGGAGATCTGTAAACAACTGCAACCACAAAAGAGGGTTTGTTTGGCCAGTTGACTTCAACAAATAGGCTTTGGAATTCAGTTTGCTTGTGACATAAATTAGTCAGGGGCTTGCAATGGGGAAATATGTTATTTTTAATATAAATGGTACACCCTTTGCCAACAGATGATGAGGTCGGAGTGCAGTGAATCATTTCATAACCACATATTGAATATCCTTCTGCCGTGACCTGGTCTAGCCAAGTTTCACTTAACAAAATGAAATCAATTTGGTGTCTTTGGTTGGTGACAAAGGCAACAACATCATCAAAACTTTGATGAAGAGATCTCACGTTTATATGCACAACAGAAAGCGCTTCAGTCTCCGTAAATTCTGTAAATTGTTCTACAGATATGCTCTGGCACCTGAGTGCCAGATCCTGTACTTCTGGCTGGGAGAATGTGAACCCATTAGAGACATCAAAATCAGCAGGGACAAGTGTCGGCGATCCATCTATAACTTTGACTTCATAGGCCATCTAACTTCCTCACACAGGACGGGAAAGTCAGAGAACAAGTAATACCTGACAATGGCAGTGGGACATCATTACCTTGGGTGTTAGCCCAAACACAAAACAGAAACAGAAGAAATATCATACCAACAAAACTCACATACAGGCAGACAATGCACCTCCACTGCCACAAGGGAGAAGGCCGCCTCAGAGGACAGACACCGAGATACAGCCCCTAACCCCAACGGCAGCAGACTTTAGTCAGTTGCCATAGAACAATGTGACCAAAATAATAGACTATGCATGACAGTAGCAACAAAAGACAGTAGCTTCTCATTCAGAATACTGCTAACCTTTGGAATGTCCAGTCCTTGTCCTAGGTTCAGCTCTGTAGTTCCGCATCCTTTGATGCTGTAGTAGTGATGGGAGTAGGGCTGCCCACCTTATCCTTATCATAATTTTTCTTTTGGTTGTTCACACCCTTTTTCACCTTGGTCCATGCATGAGCATTGCTCATCACCTTCCGCGCCCGAGACCCGGCTTCATTTCCACCTTTTGACACCTTGTCAGCCCTCGGTTCATGAACAGCACGGAACCTCTCCAGAATCTCTGTCGAGGTCAGTTCAACATTTTTTGCCAGAGCACAGATCACGGATTTGACTCTTCGTCATCCCGAAGGGAATTTCTGTTGGCCTGACATCTTTGCTTTCAGACGTTCTAACAAAGATTTTCCCCGCCTGTGTGTAGTATGACAGGACTTTTGTACCGTTCTCTTGTTTTAGTTCTCTGAGGTCAGGAATGACTGAGAGTCTCTCAGAAGTCAAAGACTCAAATACCAGCAGACCCCTCTTTTTTGGCTTGGTTCTGGCTCGGTAGGTTCTGCCCGCATCATCAAGGGAGACAAACCTGACCAGGATGACCTTTGGATTTTTCATCCTGTGGCATGCACAGATATTATGCGGATGAAGGCCCTCAATACCCAGGTACTCTGACAGGAGATGAATAACTGTCTTGCGGACATCTTCCCCCCTGACAGGTTCCTTAACTGCATCCCCAGTCACTAACAGTGTCTGTTTCCGCGAGTACATTTGCTGGGACTCGAGCCTCAACATCATGTTCGTCTGGTCATCTCGCATCTCCTGCTGCTCTGCTTTAACCTCACACAGATTTTCTTCGACAGACTCGATCCTCTCCAAGCCCTCTGACTGTTGAATTCCAACAACTTCAAGAGAAGCCTCAAGTTTTTCAACACGCTTTGCCAGCTGCTGAGAGTGCTCTGTCAATTCTCGGACCAAGGTTTTAAGTTCTGAGTTCTCTGTCGAGAGTCTCTCGATCTGCTCCTTTTGAGAGGGAGGAGCCATACCTACTGTAGCAGCAATGACACTCAATGAACAGGAACTCAGAGTTATGACCTCAGGGGCTCACGTAGCCCAGATACGAGCGAGCAAGAGACTGAACTGGGTTGATATCTCCTAAGATTGCCAATTGATGCACATCACAGTGCTAAATTCAGGAGGTGCATTGTTCGCTTGAATAACTAACTAAACATCTGAATATTTACCTCTTTAACGCTCTGAATATCAGAAAAAGAACCTGGCCACGTGGCAACACACGCCGATTTGTAGCGCAAGAATCGCCACCCAGATTTACCCGTCAAGGTTACTCTATTTCAAACACAGAAAATGATTGAAGTGCTGCCAAATGCTCGATGGCAAGGATGACTATATTGGGAAATTTGTAAGAATCTTGGGACATTCGTAAGAATCTTGGGAAATTCTCCCCACTTACAGTGTTCTCCACAGAAAACAGAACAAAAACAAAACCTTAACTTACACTGTTTGTGCGCCAAATACGAACTCTGAGAAAAAGAAGAATCGAAAAGCAGCGTATTTCAGGCAAATTTTTGACAAATATCGTTACACAAATATATGAAATGATCACATACAACACATTCAAGTAGCCATTCAATTCAAACCTTCACAGGATAGCCGTAGGAAGGAAAAAACGTATGGAACTCCAGCACCACAAACTCTCCGCCTCGCCACCAAGGATCGATGTTCAACGGTGCGGTGCCAATTGACATCAGAGGGTCCCCGCTGGCCACGCTTCAACTGGAAAAGAGTGAAAGGACACCACGGGGCTTTGGAGGACACGTCATGGGCTCTTATGTAGCCACACTTATCTCCAGAAGGGCCCCACCCCAGGTTCTGAAGGACCTTGCCGGCCTCTGAGGGTCCTTGAAGGCTAATGAGAGATCAGCTGTAAGGGCCCCACACCTGTTTGTTATCCCGCCACGGCCCACACCAGTGTTTCTGAGGGCCATCAGAATGGCGCCTGGGAGGGCCCTCACCACCACCTCTGAGGGCCCCACACCAGCGCCTCTTAACGGCCTACATCGGCGGCTCTGAAGGACCGCTCACCGGCGCCTCGGAGGGCCCTATACCAGCGCATCTAACGGCCACTTACCAGCGACTCTGAGGGCCTCTTTCCGGCATCTGAGGTTCCCTTGCCGGCCTATGAAGGGCCACTAGTAGCTTTCAGGGCCCCATACATGCCTATGACGGCCCCTACCAGCGTCTCTAAGCCCTAAGGCCCCACAATGGCGCCTGTGTGGACCCCACACCAGCACATCTGACGGCTTTTCACAGACACGTCTGAGGGACCAACACCGGCGACTCTGAGGGGCTCGCTCGCTTCGCTTCTTCATAAAAGACCGTGCATTTTATGCACATTGCTCAGGCAAAATGATACTTTATCTGTCAATTTTCCACATTTTCTCAGGGCTTAGACAGACAGAAAGACAGGCAGACAGAGAGACAGACAGGCAGACAGAGGGGCCCGTCCGCAAGGGGGACCGGACCCACTGTGCCCAATCCCCCCATCGAAATGTTCTGACGTCCCTGCCTGGGTTGTCAGTGGCCCCCAGGTAACCCGGGGCCCCTTCGAGAGCAGGTTGCCTCCTGGGCGAAATCCTGGGTACGTGCATGCTTGGGTGGGCCCAAGAGAAACGACCTTCAGGGCCTTATCCGAAGTACTGGCCCAAACTTAAATAAAGTCATTACGTCATTACGTCATTAAATAAAGTCAACTACGTCAAACTCTTAATTTTGCCGTTTGATGGCCCTCAGAGGCCGGCGTAGGGCCCTCATAGGCCGTCTCAGGGCCCTCAGAGGCTGAGGCCGAGCCCCAGAGGCTAGCGTGGGGGCCCTCAGAGGCCGCTTCGGCGGTCCTCCAGAAGCTTAGACTTGGGCGTGGGTGGGACCCTTTGACGCTGGCGTGGAACTCTAAGGAGCCAGCGCGCAGCCCTCTACGGCCAGCCGTGGAGCCTTCTAAGGTCAGCGTGGGGCTCGTCCATTGTGGGGCTTTCTAAGGACAGTGTGGGGCCTTCTAAGGCCAGTGTGGGACCCTCATGTTCAGTGTAGGGCTGTCTATGTCCAGCTTGGGGTCTTCAAAGCCCAGTGGCGTGGGGCCTTCTGAGGTCAGTTTGAGGCCCACTGGCCACTGAGACCAGCTTGGGGCCCTCTGAAGGCAATGTGGAGCCCTCTGAGGCCAGTGCGAGGCCCTCTGTGACCAGCGTGAACCCTCTGAGGCCAGCGTGGGGCCAGCTGTCATCTGACTTCAGACGCTGGTGCTGGGCCCTCAGAAGCCAGCACGGGGCCTTCATAGGCTGGCGTCGGGCCATTAGAGCCACTTCGAGGGTCTCGGCAGCCATACTTCAGATCTTATGCATGTTTGAGTTCCCTGAGGTAGGAGCTTGGCCCTTAGAAGCCGGCGTGGAACCCTCAGAAGGCAGTATGGGCTTCTAGAGACCGGCGTGGGTTCGAGAGCGGCATAGGGCCATCAGACTGACTCAAAGGCTCCCAAGAGCCATCGTGGGACCCTGGGAGGTCAGCAATAGTATGGGTCTCCTGAGGCCATTATGGGGCCGGCTGAGGCCAGAGTCGTTCACTCTGTTGCCGAAGAGAGGCTTTCAGAGGCCAGAATGAGCCTTCAGAGTTTTTAGATTGCCAAGTGTGCCTAAAAAGGCTCCCTCACATGGCGAAAGTGGCAAAGAACCGCACCTGTGCGTGGGCACTGGCGGATCCAAGGGGGGGGCATTAGGGGCATATGCCCCCTCCGACAGGAGCCTGGGGAGGGCATTCAGTACAAGTATGCCCCCCCCCCCCCGTTCAGACTTACACTTGTTACGCCTATAACGAGGAACTAAATAAAAATGGATTAGAAAGCCTTCCTAGTAACTACTTTTGTGATCAGAGTCGTATATAGTAACCTCAATTTGGATGTCATTGCTTTATTTTGTCTAAAAATATGTTGCTTCTTAGTTCTTACCACAGTTGAGTCATGCCGCTTCAACCCTTTTGACCGTATTGCCTAACGATGGCACTCATATTGCGCAAACCAGAAATCGGCCGCCGCCTATGCTTGGGAATAGGGAAGGTTAGAATATGATTTACCTGTATGACCGCAGCCAGTGCAGCGTAACCGGGGGGGGGGGGGGCACAAGGGGTGCGTGCCGCCTCATTAGATGCATGGTGCCCTATGGGCCCGAGAGCCCCTGCAGTGCCAATTGGCCGCTCAGGTTCCAAGCGTGCCTTATTTCGACTGAGATAAGACCCGCAGGACTCGTGAGAGCACCTCACGGAGTCACGGGCTCCTGAGTCGCCACACATCACACATCTCCATAAGGGCCCCACTCCGGCTTCTGAGGGCCCTGTGCTGGCCTCTGAGTGACCTTGCTGACCTATTAAGCGTCAGCTCTAATTATGGTCCTTGCCCATACCCGCATGGAACGGCTCCACACCAGTGTCTCTGAGGGCCCATAACGGCGTCTGTGAGGGTCTCACACCGGCGCCTTTGAGGGCCCAACACCGCCAAGCTGAGGGACTAACACCAATGTTTCTTAAGGTCCTACATCAGCGGCGGCTCTGAGGGCCCCACACTGGCGCCTCTGAAGGTCTTACACAAGCGCATCTGACGGCTACCTACCTGCAACTCTGTGGGCCCCACACTGGTGACTGTGAGGGCTCCCAGCGACGCCTGAGAGTACCACGCCGGTCTCCAGGATCCCACAGTGCTCATGAAGGCCTCCACCCACCCCTTGCTGGCCTCTCGAAGACCCCTTGCCCCCATGCCTGTGTCTCTGAGAAGTGAGGACTCCCACAACGATGCCTTTGAAAGTCTTCACCGGCGACTGTGAGGGCACCACACAGACACGTCTGAGGGCCCTACACCGCCACCTCTGAGACACCAGTGTCTCCTGAGGCCCCACATCGGCGACTCTGAGCGTCCCACACCGGCGCCTCTGGGGCCCCACACCGGTGACTCCGAGGGCCCCACCGGCGTCTGAGAGTACCATGCCGATCTCGAAGGACTTCACAGGGCTCCTGAAGATACTGCAGGCCCTCACTTGCCGGCCTGTGAAGGCCCATTGTTGGCATCATACGGCCCGTTACCGTCCTCTGAGGGCCCTTTGTCGGTCTCTGAGAGGCCCTACTGGGTTATTAAGCATTCGCATTTCGCACCAACAACTCCAAGGGCCCCACACACAGCCATCTGTGAATGGTGTGGGCTTAGCGCCACACCAGTGTCTGAGGCACCACAACGGCGTCCATGTGAGGGCCTCACACCAGCACCTAAGAGGGCCCACACCGGCTCTTTTGTGGTTTCTGCACCAGTGCCTCTGAGGGCCCCACACCACTGCCTCTGGGGAACCCACACCGATACCTTTGATGGTCCCACGCCAGTACCTCTTAAGGTTCCACACCGGCGGCCCTGGGTCGGCTCTATACACCAGTCATTCTGAGGGCCCACCGGCCCCACCAATTTTCGTCGATTTCTGGCGCTGCCCGGGCATTTGTCCCAAAAGCCTCCTCCTCCTGGATCTGCCACTGGGGTCAGGCGTCCTACCATTTTTTTGTTTGTTTTTTTTTTTAAAGAAAAACTCGTGTCAGGGCTATGACGAAAAATAAGTGGCCTAAATCCGATGAGAAAACAGGATTTGGGGGTACCCTAGGTTTGGCTCCGTGACCTGGTATGCAGACATGTGCTTGGATCCGAGAGCTGGATCTATGATCTCAGTGGATCTCTCGACAAAATAGAGGGGTTGGATCTATGATCCGAGTGGATCTCTCGACAAAATTCAGGGGTTGGATCTATGATCTGAATGGATCTCTCGACAAAATTTAGGGGTCGGATCTATGATTTCTGTGGATCCAGCGGGCTAAAATTTGTGGAGGACCTATGATCTGTATGGATCTCACGACAACATGTAGCCAATGAAACCCTTATCCTACATAATTGTACACCTTACAATGCAATACAATTGAGAATTATCACTTGTGGACATGGTTATTGGTTAAGACCACTTGTGATCATTAGGTATCATCATTAAATTTGAATTTAAATAAACAACATTTGTACTACATTTAAAATAAACCAAGAACATGCATATTGCTACTTTTTGTGACCAATTGTAACTTTTTTATGACAGCACTGATGACAATCTTATCAACAAGCTACAGCCACTTTAATTCAAAGAACAAACAGTACAGACAGATGCAGTGGCAGCAGGGCACTGCAGATTTTCATTTTGGTCCCATTCTTTCTGCAACGCCAGTAGGGCTAATGCTAAAATGCCAAACTCTATGGGGGGCACTGTACCCTGGTGCCACCACCCCCCCCCCCCCCCTGTTCTGCCGCCTATGGACAGACGTTAGGAAATCAAACCTGGAAGCCAAATAGGTCAGTTTTGTTAAAAATAATCCAGCAATCCACTTCTGCCAGGTATGAAATCCCAATCCATAATGTTCATATGAGCTATTAGTATGTGCAACACAATTTCGATTTAGTAAGAATAGCAACCAACCTCTAATACTTTCCTAATAAAATTACAAGTTCAAAAATGGCATCAACTTCTTCAGATTACCTACTTTTGGCCACTTTTGGCATCCTGCCAGCTGCCACGTGTGGTGCCATGCTGTGCTTTTGTTATGAGAGAGCCTCCCAAAAAAAGACAAACGAAATTCACAGCTCACGTTTTGGTAATATGGTTTTATTACGTCATTATCGTTTGACCAATGAAAAATCTTAATTTGACCAAGACCGTAATGATTCCAAAAGGTTCCCCGTAATAGGCCCTCTAAACTAATGACGTAAGATATTGTTATTCTTTTGAAAAGTGAATAAAATTAAGATGCAAGGCGCACACCGCTCAGGGCCATATAATACCGTTTCAGCTTACGTTTACGTCATTAAATTCAACGCTACAAAGATGATATTCACAAACAATCGTATCGTAAAATCATGTGAGGCAGAAAAAATGAACATTCTTTAAAAAAAGCTCCAGACTTTTGAATTTCCAGTTTGATTTTTTATTTATTTTCATTATACTCGAAGGTAGAACGCCTAGCTCATTTGTTATTTGAAATGACGTCACGAGTTCAATTTAGATACTGAATAATCATTTTACGGTAAATATCCAAGGCCATTACAATTGATATTTCGCTTCCCATCGCTTCCGCGGTATACAGGGCCTTGGCTTCCGCAGGCTGTTGAATATTTTTATACTTTTGTTTATATCTCAGTTTATTTTATCAAATATTTCTTTCAATAGATTGAAATACCTTTACCTAACCAAGCCACATGTGTCAGTATCATCTTTTATTGTTTATCAATCAATTGTGGTAGCTGGAAACTGGAAAGCCTCATGGTTGTCTAATGCAAGATCAATGAGATTGTCTTATCAATATCATTATGTAGATTCTAACATGAATTGTGATGTGGTAGGTACCTAGTTATGTATTGTTCATTAGTCATTACTTTGACTTACCTCTATGTTAATTGTTAATGCAAACTTTTCTGTTGGTATGTGAACTGTGAACAATCTTCATGTCACTCAATTCTCTCAAGTTGTGACCGTCATGAGCCTCCTTTATTTTGTATTCTGTATAATGTAACTGGATGCCTTTACTAATATGGTCTTTGTATAAGATTGTTTGTTTCTAACCATACTTTGGTATTCATAACTTCTTATGAAAGAAAGTTGTTAACATTTTGAGCACCTATGTATGAGCTATGATCCCAACGGATCTCACGACAAA